>NW_020185330.1:3842731-3871108 GCF_003031525.2 Neophocaena asiaeorientalis asiaeorientalis
TCCGGGGGCGTCCTCTGCCCGCACACGGGCCGGGCGCTGAGCGCCCCCACGGGGCACGGAGGGTCGGGCAGGCCGGCGGGCGGGAATGGGGTCCCGGGTCAGGGCTGAAGCGGAGGAGATCCGGGATAGGCCGTGGGGAGGCTCCAGGTCGGCTCTCCCACCCCCGGGACCGGCGGCCGGTGAGGAAATCGGGCCCTGGGTGGGGGTAGCCTCGCCCTGTCGCGCCCGCCGGGGCTCTACCGCTCCGTCCTTCCCCGTCCCAGCGCAGGTGAGCTGGCGCCTGTCCTTAACCTTCTTCGGGGACCTGGCAGGACCGAGGCTCGGAAGCTTCTCTAGCCTCCGGGCTGGCGCAAGTCGACTGCGGTTCCGCCCCAGTCCCGATGAAGTCATAGTGCTGTGGTTTAGCGTGTCTGTGACGTCACGGGTTTCCAAGAGATGAGCTGTGATGTCATGCAGACCCCGGCGGGGAGCTTGACACGCAGAAGGGCCAGGAGGACCGGGAGGGGAGAAAAAGGAAGGTAAAGCTTCTGTCAACGCCTAGCATCGCAGAGATTTTGAATCGAAAGTTGTTCGATATCAGTATTTTACAATTTTAATGTAATAGTTGTTAAGTTCTTTAACTTCCATTTCGAATATTGTTAGTACAGTTCAATAAGACCCATATGATTTAGGAAAATCTCAATCAGGAGGGGTTTTTTTTTGTGGGGGGTGTTTAATGTAAATGCATTTGAGAAAGCTAAACTCATAGTTTGATGGCTTGTGATCGGAATTGCTGGAAAAAACAGAACCAATTCGAGTGCTGATAATTATTTGCCTTACTCTATTTTGCTAGACAATTTTGAAATCATTTATCTGCCTATTTGCTTTTTTTGTTAGTGGTCTGGAAGAGAGAGAGGGGATTTTAAGTCAACTTTTTCTTTTGTAAAGAAGGGAGGAGGAGTTCTGAATTAATTCAGCATTCTTCTTAAATAATAATTACCTGGGGACTTAATTTATCCAGGTTGTCCCTGTCCATGGATAATTGAGGGTTTCCTATGCTTATAGCTCAACAACAAGGATTTTCCTTGTTTTCTTACTGAGACTGGGCTGTAACAGTATAATAACATATACCAGGACTGCTTGCCTGGACGAGTAACTAATATTACATCTGTAATGCTTTCAAATATGAAACTACAGAATTTTAAAAAAATGCCCTGCCTATGAATATTGCTTTTCTTCCAAAAGAGATCAGGCCAGAAGAGAAGCTAGTCACCTGCCATTAATGACTTTCTTCAGGTATTGCAGCATATCAGGACTTTTGCTCATTTCTTCCTCTCTATAAAATCATTTAAATAGGATCTAGTTTGAGAGGTAGATGGCTTAAAATTGAAGCATAATTACAATTTAGTGTCTTCAGCAGGAAGCTTGGATAGGAGTCCTCAGCCTGTCCCCACTGACCTTGACTTGTAATGTTAGGGTTTTTTGTTGTTAATACTTCCTTCTCTTATTTGCTCTTTAAAAGTGATTGATAAGGTATTGTCTGTCTAGATTCTGCATCAACATGCTAGTGGAAGTCATGCTCTGTTACTACGTTTTTTGTAGAAAATGAAAGCAAAAATTTACCCTTGTTAATTACCATTAGATTTGACTGGAAGTTTACAAAACAAAGTGTTCCTGTAAATCTCATTTTAATGCTTACTGGACTTTGGAAATTCTATAGCATTTTGTGCAGTACTTGAAAATTACTTTATATATATATTTATTTTAAGAAATTAGGAATCGTGTGGTGACAGTGTTAAGGCTCTAAAGACAAAATTTGGGTTTTTGGGTCTTCAAGACTGATAAGTACCAAATTAACATGAAATTGCTGATTTTGAGGGTGTTAATCTACCTACTCTTTAAAATGAAAAGATCATGACAAGATATTATGTAATGAAGTTGAAGGAGGTACAGAAGGGATACTTGCATGTGTCTTTTCCAGGGAGCCTTTCTGGGGGAGACTATGTGGATCTGTGTAAATTAAATGTAGTAGGGTATATGGTGAAAGTCAAACTACATGTGAGTTGAAAGACATATAAATGCTGATAATAAAATAACTTCTTGGCAGTACGTTTTTTCCTCCTCAATGGTGTTTAGCAGTTATGATTTTTTTTATGAAAAATGAGTTGATAGTGGCTTCCCTAGTGGCGCAGTGCTTGAGAATCCACCTGCCAATGCGGGGGACACGGGTTTGATCTCTGGTCTGGGAAGATCCCACATGCCCTGGAGCCACTAAGCCCGTGCACCACAACTGCTGAGACCGTGTGCCACAACTACTGAAGCCCGCACGCCTAGAACCCGTGCTCCACAATGAGAGAAGCCACCACAGTGAGAAGCCCTTGCACTGCAACGAAGAGTAGCTCCCACTTGCCGCAACTAGAGAAAGCCCGTGTGCAACAATGAAGACCCAACACAGCCAAAAAATAAATAAATAAAATAAATAAATTTATTTTAAAAAAATGAGTTGATAGGTGGAGAATAAATGTCCTCATGTATTCTGATATGACCTAGGAACAATGACAGGTGTAAAAAAAACAGCTTCTTTGTATAGTTGCATAACCGTTTCACCAGCCATAACACATAACACTCTGAAACATTTTTACAGTTTGTTTCTACTTTTGGCAGGTTATTTTTCACCCAGGCCTAGCAGTTTTGGGTCTAGGAAGCAGCTTCCACTTCTTATAAATGGAAATTTATTTGAGATCGGTATTATTTTGAAATATTTTATCGTTTTATCCAGTTACAGCATTTAAGGGACTATATCAGCCAGTCATTAGTGATATAGCATCTTTCTGACAGATAAAAGCAAATGTGAACAATGAAAGTGTTGTATTTTAGAAATTCTTTAGGATATGTTTATTGGATCAATTCTATTAACATAACATCTAGAATTTAAATTCTTGTACAAATTTTCTACTTTCTTTTCTTTTCTTTTTCTTTTTTTTTTTTTGAGGTACGCGGGTCTCTCACTATTGTGGCCTCTCCCGTTGCGGAGTACAGGCTCCGGACGCGCAGGCTCAGTGGCCATGGCTCACGGGCCCAGCTACTCCGTGGCATGTGGGATCTTCCTGGACCTGGGCACGAACCCATGTCCTCTACTTTATTTTCTAATAACTATGCTCAGCCAGTTTAATTTGCACAGTTTTGATACTCTAGTAAACCTTAATCTTGTTTTCATATTTGTTGGGGAGAGAACTACTAATGGTTAGAAACATCATTCAGTGTTATCTTCCAAAATTTGCAGCTGTTTAGAACCAGATACTTGAGAGAAGCTACTATGGTAGAATGAATGCCTTCCTTGTTAGGTCATGTGTGACAAAGGCAAAATTCAGCAAGTGCATAATCTGCAGTCCTTTGGAAGCTACAGTAACAAAAAGCAAATTAATTCCCAAGTGCATTTAGGTCATTGGAAATTGAATTCCTATCAATTCTTACTGTTGCATAATTTATCTTTCCCCCTGTAGTTCATGTTTATGGCACTTTGAAGCTGATGAATGTACTGTATTATCTGGGAAAAGCATTAATAATTTAAATGTAGGTGTTTCTTAATGTCAGTTGAAAGAGTTTGTCAACCTTCTGTTTCCAGCTCTGTCTTCTGGTTTGCTCTACACAGAAGAGGCTCCAGATCTTCCCTTTTTAAATGTTCAACTCCAGAAACTTAGCACACACATTTTCAACCCTCAGCACAATGTAGATTTAAATGTGAAACTAAGCTCTATTTATGTGTGTATTATATTATTATCAGGCATGGGTTTTATTCATCTAACAAACATGTTTTGAGTACCTCTCTGCCAGGTCCTCAGCCAGGGACTGTGTGACCTTTGTTTTAACATTCCCTTGCCATGGGGGCCATGGGTCTGAAGGGCAAGAATTGGACCAAGAGGATGAACCATTTATGTTATGCAGATTGGCTAGAGGTTTCGTCTAAAGGTCAGTTAAGGAGGTATTAGAAGCTCAGGTAAAAAGAATAGGGAACAGATTATCATAGCCCAAGACAGACAAAGGGGTCAGGCTCCACAGGTTTGGATTGTGCTAGAATGAAGGGAGCTTAGTGAGAGCATTTTCTTTCAGGCAAGAGCAAGCACTCAAGGCCAGAACTAGTCTGTATAGGCAGTCTAAGACTTGAGGTAGAGAGAAGAGGAACAATCCAGACATCCCTCTCTCAGAGGCATGTATATATACCTTCCTTTTCTTCTCTAAGGTCAATCCTTTAATTGACAAACTTCTGAAATAATGTGAGCCTCACATTATTTCCACTCTGCTTTTTTCTCCTAACATTTTATCATGAAAATGTCAATCACAGAAGAGTTGCAAGAAGTGTTTATACATTGAATATCTAAATATCCACAATGTAGATTCTGTAATTCTTATTTTGCTGTATTTGCTTATCTATTTATCCATCCATTCTACCCTCTATGTATTTATGAATCCATCTTATATTTTGGTTGTATTTCAAAGTAAGTATACTTTACCAGTAAATACTTTTGCATGCCTATCATGAACTGTTTGTTTACTTATTAAATAAGTAAACAAATAGTTTAACTTGTCCGTTAGTTTGGACAAGTTCATACATCTATTTAACCCATAACCCTGTCAAGATATAGAATATTACCATTTCTACGGAAGCTTTCTTTGTTCACCTTCCAAGTCAATTTAATTAAATTTTTAATCTCCTGCAATCTTACTTCCACTCTTCTGAAACTACCTGTTGAAAGGGCCTAGCTGTTAGCAGTGCATTTGAGTGGCATTATGCTGGGTGTTCAGAATATAAAGAAATGAAGAACATAGCCTCTGCTCTCTTTAAGCTTATAATTTAGTTTGGATTTTAATTAGGTGTCTGATAAATGTTACATGAATTCAGAGGAGGCAACTGGGACTGCCAGACAAAGCTTCCTAGGTGTGGGCCTTGGATTGGGCGTTTATTTTGGGATCTGGAGAAGAGGGTTTATTTACTTATTTATTTTAAAAAGACTGATTAAAAGTATGGTATTAAAAAAACAAAAAGAAAAAGTTATGGTATGAGGCTGCAGTAGCAGACAAGGGACCCAATTATGGAGGAAGTTTGAGCATTATTTTTTACTCAGGACAATCTTTGAGAAAGGAAGTAATGTGAAAAACGGATCTTTTAGTTAAATTCTTAGCCCATTTGTCATCTTTGGTATTTAGTTGTACAGAAGACATCTTCATTTTTTGAATTCTCTCCTTTCGGTTCTTTGCCTATCTCTGATTTCTTCTGATTTATCAGCTTGGCTGGCAATTCTTCCTCTTCCAGATCCAAACTATCTAAAGCTCTGTTCTCTTCTTTTTTTTTTTTAATTTAAGTATAGTTGCTGTACAATATTATATGTTAACAGGTGTACAATATAGTAATTCACAATTTTTAAAGGTTATAGTCCATTTATAGTTATTATAAAATATTGGCTATATTCCCCATGTTGTACAATATATCCTTGTAGCTCATTTTATACCTAATAGTTTACACCTCTTACTCCCCCACCCCCAATTGGTAACCACTAGTTTGTTCTCTATATCTTGAGTCTGTCTAAAGCTCTGTTCTTGACTCTTCTTGTGCTCCTTGTAATCTGGCCCTTAGCTCTTAAGGCTTCTCAGTTATAATGCTTTCCAGGTCAAGCCTATATCTGTATCCATAAGCTGTTAACTCTTTTTAGGTTTCTAACTGGCAATAGGATACTGTTGTTTTTTTTTTCTTTTTGAATTTTATTTATTTATTTATGTACTATACAGCAGGTTCTTAATTAGTTATCCATTTTATACATATTAGTGTATATATGTCAATCCCAATCTCCAGATTCATCAGAGATACACAGATACATCCATGTTTACTTTGTATTTATTTTTCAAGAATCTGTAGCAAGAGCATTTGCTCTAAGTAGTTGTAGCAAATGGGATTTATTAAGAAAGAGGTAAATGTTGAGTAGGCTGAATGAACAGATTAGACTGAACTTCTAGAACAAACACCACAGAGACACTGTAGAACTTGCCTGATAAGGGAGCTACTGCCATTATGGGCCACCATATGTGGCAGAAATTTTAACTTCCTTGGGCAGGAACATCATTACATGTTACTTTCTGCTCTCTATATCTTAAGTGGGCTGCTTGGCCACACTTAGGTCTTATGTGAAACCTTAGCTTCAAAGGCATCTGGAAAATGTAATTTTTAGTTATACAGCCTCTGTAAAATAGGAAGTCCATGTGAGAGTGGATTGGAGTGAGTATTGAGTGAGTCTTCAGCACACTTAGTTTGTGAAAAACTAAACTCATTTTCCCCAGATTCCCTCATGGTAGTAAAGTGAATCCTTTTGTAATTTTGCTGTTGCTATGCCAAGAAATGGATATTGCTCTGGTTTCCTGAGATAGAAACTATTGCAATCAGCTGTACCACTTAGATGTTGAGTGTAGTGAGTATAACAGGAAACCAAATCAAATTTACTGACTTGTACTAAAAAGACCAAAGATGAAGCTTGATCCACTTGTACTTAGGTGGTCAGAATCTCATCTTCTTCTTACTTCCTTTATTTAATAAGCTCTGCTTCCATGGTGTTGTCCCTTTGTGGTTACAGTGTGTTTGTCAGCACCTCAAGCTCTACGTCCTGTCATCAAATCCAGAGGTGGGGAAGGAGAGTGCTTCTATAGAAGCTGTAGGGCAGGGCTCTTGACAGTTTTTGCTCCATAGACACCTTTGGCAGTCTGAAGCCTATTGGATCCGTTTTCTGAGTAGTATTTTTAAATTACATAGGATTACAAAGAAAACCAGTTACATTAAAATACAGTTATCAAAATATTTTTTTAAATTATGAGATAGTAACATGTGCTTCTGTGTTAAATAATAAGATTTAGCGTGGGTCTAATAATTTCCAAGTAATGATGAACATTGTCACTGTTTGGAGGTGTCTGCAACTTATGACTGTGTGATAGGAAAATATCTGTGATTTCTACTACTGACAGTGGCAGATATTGTTAATATTATTGTGGTCTGACTGACTTCCCAGTAGAAGGAAATGCTAAATTTCAGTTGGAGGTTACTGAAAGTAAAGATAATTTCCCCCCTCATCTGAGTTTATAGACATCCCAAATTGAGTACTTAGCCACTTAGCACTTTATACCGTTATTTATTACTCTTTGTTTCATGTGTATTAGTCTTCTCTCCTCTACTAAATTCTAAGCTTTCATATCTTATATCCCCAAATTGTAGACACATAATTGAAGGCTTAGCTTTTTCTCCTTATCTTTAAGGACATACCTGGGCTATTTAAATTTGTACCTTTAAAAAAATTTTTTTTTTCCATTTTTCTGTTTAACTGAGACACTTTCTAGCAGATTCGGTTATAGGACTTTGTGTATTAAAGTGTTCATTTGCTTCTTGAAAATTAAAAATTTTTTAAATAATGTATTTTAAATAATAATATAAAAATAGTCTATCTAAAGCTCTGAAATCACTCTTGGAACTACTTTAGGGAATTATTGATTAAGCTGGAGTTTCTGAAGATGAAATTTGAGTTTGGTAAGGAAGTCTCAAAGGACACATTTGGTCTATTGTCCAGGAACCAGGAGAGGCAAGCTTGTTTCCAAAGTAGGGCAAGAGATTTGATTTCAAGTTCAGTCATCAGGATTGTTCTCTGGAGGTTCTAGGTACTTTCTACATACCACTTCAGCCCTTGGGGTTAGGTTTCTCTGGTTCAGGCTGTATTCTAGTTGAAGAGCTATACCATCATCACAATAGTCAAGCTTATGTGGGATACTACAAGGACTATGAAAATGGATCCTGAAAAGTCCGTAGAAGGTCTATAGCTTTATGCTTTAGGAATCCTATTTTTCATTTGACATTTTCTTTGCCTGTGTTTTATTCAACATGTTATGTGGTTAGCTTGATAAAATGGTTATATACCACCATTTTTAACTTGTGGAATTTCAAGGCCTTTTATTTATTCATTTACTGAAAAAAAGGGTAGCATGTTTTATACTCCAGGCATTATGCTCAGTGCATTAGTTAACTTCTGTCACTTTTTCTCTTAGCACTATTTACAGATCTATGTATTCTTTGGCAAGTACCAGTCTTAAATTTAAGAATTTATTCTTTTGTCTTTTTATTGTTTATCTTAACACCTTGTGGGTTCCCCTGCCGTATCATTAATAGAATTGATTATTAAAGTCCAGGTAAATACTAACTTTTCTGGAAAATCCACATTTTTGTTTGTATTAGTAGGAGGTTGTATATTAAAACATAATTTTACTCTAGTTGCATATATTTTAAGACTATATAGTATAACATTTTTGCACTTAAAAATGACAGTATAACACATTTTAAAACTACTGATGTTTAAAAATTTCATGGCCTTGGAATTTAAGTGAAAACTTTAGCCATGTTAGCTATTGTTTTGTTTCTGAATCTAACAAATGAATTATTTCCTCTCCTTTATTTGATCTAGGGGCTTAGCCTCTGTATTACAAATGTTGTCAGTTACCTAATATTTTTGTGTATATTACCAAAAAGTTACTTGATTCTTGCTGTAGTTGTTACCTTGTTTTATTTTGTGAACCAACTTTGACTATCTTGTCTATACTGCTTGAATTTTTTTTTTTTTTTTTTTTTTTTTTGCTGTGCCATGCAGCTTGAAGGATCTTAGTTCCCCCACCAGGGATGGAACCCATGCCCCCTGCAGTGGAAATGCGGAGTTCTAATCACTGGATGGCCAGGGAATTCCCTATTCTGCTTGAATTTTAATTTTTCTATTTTAGTAGAGAATGAGGAGTTGTAAAGCCTTTTTAAAGAATTGTTCCTTTATTAAAATGTCGTGGATTTTCCCTTTTTAGGGGACATGGAAAGAAGGGGACTATGCCTCTTTAAAAGATATGAGTAATTTTGGAGATTAAAATTTGCTTGCCAACTCATTTGTTGGGTTACATCAATATTATGGTTTCATTTTATTAAAGTTCTTTTCATGTGTTCCCAGTGTTTCCAGGCATTTCTTTCACCAAACACCTGTTGAGTCTTCTCTTGTTAAATGGTTCTGATTTAGATACATGTTACCTCTTGACCACAGTTTATAGTCCAATAGAATTCTTAAGATTTTGGCTTTTTGAGTAAGTCCCTTAAGGACTGGTCTGACAATTACTGATCTTTGTTTCCTATAGAATCAAGTAATAATTTGTTAGAATTGAATCTGAGTAACCCCTATCCTTGTGTTTATGCTGTTTATTTAGTATTCTTTGAGAATATTATATGAAATTAATTTGGTCCATTTTTCTTTCCTCCAAATTGATAGTTCAGGAGAAGTTAGGAGGAAATTAATCTTTACCTTTTCCCTTTCCAGTTTTTCAAAAACAATGAGCATAACCTCTCACCTTTCTACTTGCAAAGGATATTAGTGTTACTGGTTTACTAAAGTAATAGCAGTACCACTTTTGAAGATTTCAATTTAATGTTCTTGGCAGATAGCAGATCTGTTTTTTCCCCCCTTTGGAAAAAGTCAAGCCTTCATTAATGAACCTCAGTATAATTACTCAGTTTTTAAGAAATTTGTCATTTGTATGCTTTTAGTGTAGACATCTTATTCAGAGAAGTAAAGCTTAATTTCATTTCCACGTGCATTGTCGTTGTTTCTAAACTGTTAGTGTTCAGTTCACCAAATGTTAATTCTATGCCTACTTTGAGCCTTCTACATTTGAATGTTCATTTAGTCTTTGTTGCTGAAATCTTTATAGGATAATACACAGTACTGTATTGGAAAATATAGTCTTTGCCTTCAGAAGGATTTACTGTGAAGGGCTTAATGATATTGTCTATGCCTACTTGTGTTCCAGAGGCCCCAAGAAATTTCCATAGTAGCTACTAGGAATTTCTAAAGGGTTAGAGATTTTGTTTGTGACCATCCAACCCTGTTAGAAACAATTTAATATTTTTACTATTATCAGCAAGAGCATGTAAATGATGCCTCCTTTTTCTGGGTTTATTTGTATGTATTTGTCACTTAAGAGGTTGTTGGTAGTTGGGATCATCAGTAAATGGTTGGTGGCCTCTGACTTAGGATCTGAATAGTCATCTTCCGGAATTAGAGCAAGAGATAGGGCTTTCTTACTGAGTTACCTTTTTATTTTCTTTTTTTCTTGTGGTACGTGGGCCTCTCACTGTTGTGGCCTCTCCCGTTGTGGAGCACAGGCTCCAGACACGCAGATTCAGCGGCCATGACTCACGGGCCTAGCTGCTCCGCGGCACGTGGGATCTTCCTGGACGGGGGCACGAACCCGTGTCCCCTGCATCGGCAGGCGGACTCTCAACCACTGCGCTACTAGGGAAGTCCTAGTAACTCTTTTGTTACACTCTTTACACCATAAAAACTTAACAGGATTTATATATACACGTTACAAAATAGTGTTGAGAACAGAAAACCACCTATGGTCAATTTGATAAATTTCTCAGAAATCCTCATTTTATTTCAATTTCTAATCTGATATGGAGACTTTCACATTACTATTTGTAACTCTTCAGAATCTATACTCCTAACAAGAAAGAACCTTTTGTTTGATTCCTTCAGCTAATCAGAGAAAAGCCTTGTTGGCCTTTTTGATTTAGCTAGCTGCTTTTGTTTGTTTTTCATTAAAAGCAGAAAGTGAGAAATTAAAAGATACATAGTATATATTTCCAGCAGTAGAATGACCCCAGTGCTTCTCTTTTTGGTTAAAATGTTTTCTTGCCGTTTTCCTCAAAAGAAGAGTTCTCAGCACTCTCCTTCCCTTTTTACCCCTTCCAACACTTTTTATTCTTTTGTCATTTTTGTATCTAGTGGTCTCAGTAATTAAGTTCAGTGTGGGATCATCTTGAAACTAAAGTCAAAGTAAGTCTTCAAAGCATTAAAATCTGCATATACCAAAATTTCAAAAAAGTTAAACGAAATATTTAATTTTGTTTAATAGGATTAAAGAACATATATTTTTTAAATAGGCAATGTGTTTGCATGGTTCAAAATGTGAAAGGTGCAGAAAGTGAGATATTTTCTATTCTGTGCCTTGGGCATACTTTTCCCTCACTAGGGCAACCACTGTTACTAGTTTATAGTCTTCTGGTGTATAGTCTATTTTCCCTACCTTTAAAAACATAAATGGTAGCATAGGGCTTCCCTGGTGGTGCAGTGGTTAAGAACCCAACTGCCAATGCAGGGGACACGGGCTCGAGCCCTGGTCCGGGAAGATCCCACATGCCGCGGAGCAATTAAGCCCGTGCACCACAACTACTGAGCGTGTGCTCTAGAGCCTGCGAGCCATGGCTACTGAAGCCCACCTGCCTAGAGCCCATGCTCCGCAACTACAATGAGAAGCCACCACAATGAGAAGCCCACGCACCGCAACGAAGAGTAGCCCCGGCTCGCTACAGCTAGAGAAAGCCCGTGCGCAGCAACAAAGACCCAACGCAGCCAAAAATAATAAATAAATTAAAAGTAAATTTATTAAAAAAATAAATAAATGGTAGCATATTCTACGTAACGTTATCTTTCCTTTTTCACTTGATTTTTTCATTCTTTACATATTGGCATATGAAGAGTGTATTAGTGATAGAAAAGCTAAACTAACAGTGGGTTAAACAATGAAGTATTTCTTTCTCTTATAAAAGTTCAGGTAAGTGTTCTAGGGCTGGTATAGCACTCATGGCATTACTCTTTTCTCTTTCTCTCTTTTTGAGGCATAATAATTACAGTAAAATTCACAGAAACACGTGGATAGTTCGATAAGTTTTGACAGTTGGATGTACCTGTGTAGCAAACGCTGCAGTCAAGATAGTCCTTTAGTCTATCCGCATTCCCCTTGTCCCCTGCCTGTCAGCCCCACCCCCACCCCGCAGTGATTGCCTGGATTCTTTCTATGCTCTTACAGCTCTGCTGCGTGTTCCTCTTGTCCTTATTGACCTAGCTGGATCTCCAACTACTGCAGCCCATTCTAAGCAGCAGGAGGATGCTAGAGGGGGCAAAGGTTTACATGCCAGCCTTTTTACAGGGAGGTTTCTAGAAGCTGCTACTTCAGGACACTTCCAGTCAGGTTTTGTTAGCCAGAACTTAGTTCATGGCCACATCTGAATGCAAGGGAGGTTGAAAAATGGAGTCTTGCTATCTTTTCCTATTAGAAACAATGTTGTAGCGAATAATTTTCTTCATGGGTTGTCATTTGGGATAAATTCCCAGAAGTGGAACTGCTGGGTCAAAGAGTATTTGCAGTTTGAGAGTACACCTATTTTTTCATATCCTTGCTGACAGTTTTCATATTTGCTAATCTCATTGGTAAAACATGATGACAGGGTAGCTCTAATATGCCTGATAGGCCATTTAAGTAGAAAGAGCCAAAGTACTTCTCTATGTACGATACCTTGAAAACATGGACTACACAGCCAGCTAATGTAATGCTAAGTTGGGTGAAGCATATAACAGTGTGTTACCATTTTATTTAGGCCAGTCCTAAGAGGAGACTGATGGTTGAGGTTAGAAGAGAAACGCTTCTAGCCATAAATACTTAGGAGTGTTTTTCAGGATTTGTGCACTTAATTAAAAAGTAGATCAGGGCATGAGGTTAAAGTATGCTACTCTTTTTTCTTTTGGTCCTCTGTTTTCTCTTGCATACATGCCTTAATATGTAGAAACTTGTTTTCAACTAATCTTAAAATATCCGTTAACATAATTGGGGAAAAATAAAGTAATCAATAAATATATTCCATTTGGTTCCTTTTTTTTTTTAGAATTATTTCTTTTTCTTTTTTTAAAATTTATTTATTTATGGTTGTGTTGGGTCTTCGTTTCTGTGCGAGGGCTTTCTCTAGTTGTGGCAAGCGGGGGCCACTCTTCATCGCAGTGCACGGGCCTCTCACTATCGTGGCCTCTCTTGTTGCAGAGCACAGGCTCCAGACGCGCAGGCTCAGTAATTGTGGCTCATGGGCCTAGCTGCTCCGCAGCACGTGGGATCTTCCCAGACCAGGGCTCGAACCCGTGTCCCCTGCATTGGCAGGCAGATTCTCAACCACTGCGCCACCAGGGAAGCCCCATTTGGTTCCTTTTATATGACATTTCTTGTTGTGGGTCTCTTAACTTTCTAAGCTTTTACTCTCTAGTTGCTAAGTGAGATCAGATAAATGATATAAAATATATTCTGCTAAGATTGTAATTTTTTATAGTGTAAGGGTTTGTAAAATGTGTTTTCAACTCTATAAATACAACCTTTTGGTTGGGATTTGAGGGAAAAAAATTCATAGTATTTTTCTTTGCAACTAAGTGGTATTATGAGCTATACTTACTTTTGAAGTAGTAAATAGCATAAAAGATATATAATGCATATGTTTTTCCATACCACATGATGAGGTCTTGGAGAGCAGAGACCTCTTACTTAGCTACCATAGTGCATGGCATATAGCACCATGTACTTGGTAGATCACGTTTTTTCTACAATTGAAGTGGATCTTGGAAAAGTGTTAGAAAAATTATTAGACTCCCAGTAGCAATGTTTTGGCCTGTTGGAGGCAGGGGGAGAAGATGTTAGTATAATATCATTGTTAGTACTTTTGAAATTTTCAACTCTTTAGGTGAAGAAACTTAAGGGGCCAATATCTGTGCTTTAAAGAATAGAGACTTTGAGATACTTTCAGTGTAGGTAGTATCATCCCACCTTATCTGGAGGACAGATTTCTGTAAATCTGCCGTTTTTTTTTTTTTTTTTGAAAAGCAGTGAAGTGAAGGCCCAATAAGCTAAATAACAGAAAAAAAACATATTTCTTACACTTCAGAACTTTGTAGTCAACCTCAGTCCCCTTGCTGAGGTCTTTATAGTTTAGAATAGAAAGTGGTGCATATCATGTTCTCTTCTGTGTCCTTAGCTAAACATTTGTTGAATGAATTAATATAATTTTTTTTTTTTGGTTTTGCTAGCACAGGTTTTTCTTGGGAGAAGGTGATATTATTAAGAGACAACATTTTTGCTTATTTGTTAGATCGTGGTGATGGTGTAGGCAAGTGCTTGCCTTAGGCTGTTACCTGTGCCTAGATAAATCTTCATGCCTAACTTCCTTACCTCTTCCAAATCTCTTAAGTAGCACCTTCTCAAGGAAGCCTATGCTGACCACCCTGTTTAAAATGGCAACCGCCACTCTCCTCCTGCACTTCCAAGTTCCCCTACCCTAGTCTGTTTTTCCCCCATAATAGTTACCTCCTTGAAGCATATACTATAAAATTTACTTATTATGATTATTTATTGTCTTTCTCACCACGAAAATGTTAGTTCCCGGAGGGCTTTGATCGTTTGTTCACTGTATTCCAGGAGACTCATAGATGCTCAACAAACGTTTGTTGAATGAATGAAGGTCAAAAAGAAAGTAATGTGAGAAAGCTAGCTATAAAATAATTTACATTAAAAATTATATATTTAGAAATACTTCCATTGTTTAAAAAGTTTTGCTTTTGTCTACCACTGTGTTCCATAATGATACCAAGGTAAACAAACCTGTGCAAAGTTTAAGGACTCTGTCCTCTTGGTAGAAAAGTGACTGAGTTTGGCTTGCTGAAATGCATCATCTGCTTCATGCTTCTAGCATCTTTTTAGGAAGTTCCTTTCCATAGCCTTCAGTGGTGGTTTAATTAATAAGAAAGAGTCTCTGTTCCACTGTGTGCAGATGGAACATCTCTTTCCTACTGGAGGTGGCTTTCCATGAAGTAAGTAGTGACAATATTAATAGCTGTCTTCTTCCCTTTCTTTCTTCCTTCTTTTCTTTCTTTCTTTTTTTAAAAAATTTTATTTAATTAATTAATTAATTTATTTTTGGCTGCGTTGGGTCTTCGTTGCTGCATGCGGGCTTTCTCTAATTGCAGCGAGCGGGGCTATTCTTTGTTATGGTGCGCGGGTTTCTCATTGCAGTGGCTTCTCTTGTTGCAGAGCACGGGCTCTAGGCGCGCTGGCTTCAGAAGTTGTGGCACGTGGGCTCAGTAGTTGTGGCACACGGGCTTAGTTGCTCGACAGCATGTGGGATCTTCCTGGACCAGGGATCGAACCTGTGTCCCCTGCATTGGCAGGTGGATTCTTACCCACTGTGCTACCAGGGAAGCCCTCTTTATTTCTTTTGACTAGGTCTTATGCCAAACATTTTATGGGTATTTAAAAAAAAATCTTGATAACAACTGTATGAGGAAAGTATTTAGTCCCTTTTTTCTTGCAGAAAACTGAGTCTTAACCTGCTATATAAAAAAATACATAAAATAAAATTCAAAAGAAAAAAAAAGAAAACTGAGTCTTAGAGGTTAAGCAGCTTGCCTAGGCAGTGTGTTGGAGCTGGATTTCAAACCCACGCAGTCTGACTATTGAGGAACTTCACTACACAAAAAGCCTTCCTAGTGAAGAGCACCTAGAAGTGAAAAAGAAATTAGCAACACCTTAGTGAAACTCTAACTTCACAGAGATCTTTTATTTGCTCCAGCTTCTCAAGAGTTAAGTAGATTGACTGAGACCACTGTGATTGAATTAGTAATGTTAGGTTAAAGTTAACTAATGCTGATTTAAATAAAGTGTATTTTAAATAAAACCAGAGCTAACTCCTAACCAGATCCTATTTTACCTAGACTTATAGTTTAGCTCAAGAACACTTTAGCTTATTTCTGGGGCAGAATTTGTATGCTCTTCCTTTATTTTCCCTAAAAATTAGATTCAGCAGGAGGGCAAAAGTTACAATGTGGCTGTATAGGAAGTATAATTTAGTGGAGGAGTAGAGGGGTAGACAGTAGGTAGGCTTTGCTGTTCTGGATTTTTAAGAAAAAACTTCCCTGTAATTTGTATAAAATTATACTAAACGGAAATAGTCATCCCCTACCTACCATACAAAATAATTTGTAATTTCAAATTTTGATTAGAAAATTCTGATTCTTTAATGTGAATTACTTTTTGAACCTTAATTAACTATCTTTTTCTTGTAAGATGGCATATTTTATTCCCTTTACCATAAGAATATTTCTTCTTTGTTCCCATGAATTAATTTTAATTTCACTTTTAAAACTAGTGATTTATGGGTAACCTAGAATCTATAATTGCAGGAAATTATGCTTAAGGATACATATTTATATGCTGAAGCCAGTAATGTGCTTTCCATAGAAGTTGTAGGACACTATTGTGTACATAGCTAGTAGAATCATTTTATTGAACAAAACTTCTCCAAAGCAAGACGTGACATACTTTTTTTGAGATACATTATGACTGTTTTCTGGCTTGAGATGATCATTGGTGAGAGAGTTTCCCTTTTAGGTTTCCAGAACTGTGATGAGAGCATCATACTTAATTAGGTACTTTTCTTGATGCTATTATTCAATTTTAGTGGGATGAAAGTACTGAAAAGATTTTTTTCTTGTACACTTCTTTTTTTCCCCTTTAAAGGAGCCAGGAAAGGCTTCTTTCTCAAATGCATGATGCTGGGGGGAAAATGTAATGGTTCAGAAGAGTTTATGGTGAAAACAGTAATTCTCTTGTCCTATGCCTCCCCAGTTCCTTTCCTGAGGGAACTACTTCAATTGTTTCTCTCTTTGATTCTTTTAGTGATAATCCCCCATATTAATGTGCTTTTACTTCCATTTTTAAAAAAAATTAATTAATTGATTAATTTTGGCTGCATTGGGTCTTTGCTGCTGTTCATGGGCTTTCTCTAGTTGTGGTGAGCAGGGGCTACTCTTCATTGTGGTGTGCAGGCTTCTTATTGTGGTGGCTTCTCTTGTTGTGGAGCACGGGCTCTAGGCGCATGGACTTCAGTAGTTGTGACATGGGGGCTTCAGTAGTTGTGGCACACGGGCTTAGTTGCTCTGCGGCATGTGGGATCTTCCTGGCCCAGGGCTCGAACCCCTGTCCCCCGCATTGGCAGGCGGATTCTTAACCACTGCGCCACCATGGAAGCCCTACTTCCATTTCTTGATGTGTCAATTTTAAGCGTTATCTATTGACTTTCTGGAGTGATAGTCAAGATTTAGCTCCCATTTACCACCTGTCAATAATTACAAAGGGAACTTCCCTGGTGCACCACAACGAAGAGTAGCCCCCAGTTGCCGCAACCAGGGAAAAGCCCACGTGCAGCAACGAAGACCCAGCACAGACCAAAAAAATTAAATAAACAAATAAAATAAAATAAATTAATTAAAAAAAAGAATCCGCCCACCAATGCAGGGGA
Source organism: Neophocaena asiaeorientalis asiaeorientalis (assembly GCF_003031525.2). Classification (NCBI taxonomy): domain Eukaryota; kingdom Metazoa; phylum Chordata; class Mammalia; order Artiodactyla; family Phocoenidae; genus Neophocaena; species Neophocaena asiaeorientalis. Next base: position 3,859,935 of record NW_020185330.1, read on the forward strand.
CATGGGTTCGATTCCTGGTCCAGGAAGATCCCACATGCTGCAGAACATCTAAGCCCTACACCACAACTACTGAGCTCATGCGCCACAACTACTGAGCCTGTGCTCTACGGCACAGCTACTGAACCCGTGTGCTACAACTACTGCACCTGGGGACCGTGCTCCGCAAAAAGAGAAGCCACTGTGTTGCGAAGCCTGTGCACCGCAGCGAAGAGTAGCCCCTACTCGCCACAACTAGAGAAAGCCCGTACGCAGCAACAAAGACCAAACGCAGCCAAAACAAAAAAAGGAATTAGAAAGGATCTGAGAGTTTACTCTACTTGAAGCTAACAAATTAGCCTGCCACAGTTTCATGGATGCTGGTGGAAGGTAAAGACTCCTATTCTGGTAGGAGGCAGAGTCAGAGATGAAGTAGAGTTTATTACTCACAGCAGTAGCAGTAGCTAAGGTTTCAACATTCATTTGTGCCAGTGTCCTGAGCCACAGTTCCCACAGGGCACTGAGGGGAGGGCCAGATAACACCCGTTCACATAATGAGTTTTGTTACTGGAGAAAACTCTTGAGTTTAGGGATTACAAATATTTTATAATGGGCAGTAAGCATGCCTGCTCTTTGCTCCAGAGGGAGACAGTAGTATGCTGGCTCTTTGCTCTGGAGGAAGAGTTTCTGTCTTCTAAGGTGGTTTGATATATGAACATCCTTGAGATTATATTCCAGAACAAAGAGCGGACAGCGCCTTGCTTGCAAGACATAGAGACCCATGAAGAATTATATCCCAACACCACTACCCCATTCCCTACCTTCTTTTTGAAATAGTTATATATCATCATTTTTAGCTCTGGTCACCTTAGTAAATACTATATGTTTATTTTTATTTCATTAACAGCAGGTTGTATCTTTTGACTTCTGGCTTTGAAAGAGGAGTGTTGTGGTTAGGGATCCTTATAAGTGTTAGAAAACCAGTTCAGTTAGAACTTAAGTGAGAAAGAAAATTGGTTTCCAGAACTGAGAGTCCAGAGGGATAGAGTAGGATTGGATCCATGTGCTCAGATGTTACTTTGAAGAATTGGTCTCTCACTGTATCTGTGTGCTTTCCTCCTTTGCCTTTATTTTCAGTAACATCCTACTTCACCTCTCTCCCTCACCAGTACTGATTCTCAGCTCTGTGCATATTTCTGAACCAGTTGCTATGGCAAGGTGGAGAGAATAGATTAGAATAGTCAGAGCCTGGTCACATGCCCAGATGGAGATGGGTGTGGAGTCCGCCCCATTTGAAGCACATGTGTTGGGGTGGGGAGAAGGTAGTTCTACAAAGATAAAACAGGGTGCCACGACTTCTCCACATCAGAGTTCTCTGTTGTATTTTTTTGGAGGGGGGGTATTGTTAGCTTTTATAACTGACCTTAAGTTTTTCATTTTCTATAAGATAGAATGAAATTTCTGGTATTTCCCTTTTTCATTAGTTACCCCTCTCTTGATGTCCTGTATCTTCTGCTCTAATCTGTTTTATTTAGAACTGCTGCTCAGTGAACATCCTGTGACTTGCCTTCATTATGCTCATTTCGCATAGAGTCGTCTTCCTTGGTTTATTGCCTTGTTTTGCTGGGGTACATACTAAGGTAAGATGTGTGGGAGGTAAATACTGAGTAATTCCTTGTCTGAAAATGTTCTTATTTTATTCTTAAAATGGAACGTTAGTGTGGCTGGGAGTAGAATTCTAGGTTGAACATAATTTTCTGTCAGAACTTCAAAGGCATTGCTTCATTATTCACTAGTATTCTTCAATATTGATAAGTCTTACTTCAGTTTGATTCTTTTTTAAAAAATTTATTTTATTGAAATATAGTTGATTTACAGTGTTGTGTTAATTTTTGCTCTACAGCAAAGTGATTCAGTTATACCTATCTGTACATTCTTTTTCATATTCTTTTCCATTATGGTTTATCCAAGGGTATTGAATATAGTTCCCTGTGCTATACAGTAGGACCTTGTTGTCTATCCATTCTATATATAATAGTTTGCATCTGCTAATCACAAATTCCCAACCTCTCCTCCATCCTTGGCAACCACAAGTCTGTTCTCTATGTCTGCGAGTTGGTTTGTGTTTTGTAGATAAGCTCATTTGTGTCATATTTTAGATTCCACATATAAATGATATCATATGGTATTCGTCTTTCTCTTTCTTTAAATTTAATTTTTATTTTATATTGGAGTATAGTTTATTTACAATGCTGTGTTAGTTTCAGGTGTACAGCAAAGTGATTCAGTTTTACATATACATATATCCATTCTTTTTCAGATTCTTTTCCCATCTAGGTTATCACAGAATATTGAGTAGAGTTCCCTGTGCTATACAGTAGGTCCTTGTTGATTATTTTATATATAGTAGTGTGTGTATGTTCATCCCAAACTCCTAATTTATCCCCCCCCCACCTTTCCCCTTTGGTAACCATAGGTTTGTTTTCTATGTCTATGAGTCTGTTTCTGTTATGTAAATAAGTTCATTTGTATCATTTTTTTTTAGATTCCACCTCAAACTGATATCATATGGTATTTGTCTTTCTCTGTCTGACTTACTTCACTTATTATGATAATCTCTAGGTCCATCCTTCTTTTTTGCCCACGCCATGCAGCATGCGGGATCTTAGTTCCCTGACCAGGGATCAAACCCACGCCCCCAGAAGTGGGAGTGCAGAGTCTTAACCACTGGACTGCCAGGGAAGTCCCTAGGTCCATCCACGTTGCTGCAAATGGCATTATTTCATATTTCATTCTTTTTAATGGCTGAGTAATATTTCATTGTGTGTGTGTGTGTGTGTGTGTGTGTGTGTGTGTGTGTGTGTGTCTGTCTAGACACACACACATCCTACATCTTCTTTATCCATTCCTCTGTTGATGGACATTTAGGTTGTTTCCATGTCTTGGCTATTCTAAATAGTGCTGCTGTTAACATTGGGGTGCATGTATCTTTTCCAATTATAGTTTTGTCTGGATATATGCCCAGGAGTGGAATTGCTGGATCATATGGCAACTCTATTTTTAGTTTTTTGAGGAACCTCCATACTGTTTTCCATAGTGGCTGCACCATTCTACATTCTCACCAACAGTGCAAGGCATGTTCACTTTTCTCCACACCCTCTCCAGCATTTGTTATTTGTAGACTTTTTAGTGATGGTCTTTCTAACCGGTGTGAGGTGGAACCTCATTGTAGTTTTGATTTGCATTTCTCTAATAATTAGCGATCATGAGCATCTTTTCATGTGCTTGTTGGCCATCTGTAAGTCTTTTTTGTAGAAATGTCTCTTTAGGTTTTCTGTCCATTTTTCTTTTTTAAAAAAATTAATTTATTTTATTTTATTTTATTTATTTTTGTCTGTGTTGGGTCTTTGATGCTGTGCATGGGCTTTCTCTAGTTGTGGTGGAGGGGGTGGGCTACTCTTCGATCATTGTAGTTTTGATTTGCATTTCTCTAATAATTAGCGATCATGAGCATCTTTTCATGTGCTTGTTGGCCATCTGTAAGTCTTTTTTGTAGAAATGTCTCTTTAGGCCTTCTGTCCATTTTTCTTTTTTAAAAAAATTAATTAATTTTATTTTATTTTATTTATTTTTGTCTGTGTTGGGTCTTTGATGCTGTGCATGGGCTTTCTCTAGTTGTGGTGGAGGGGGTGGGCTACTCTTCGTTGTGGCGCACGGGCTTCTCATTGCGGTGGCTTCTTGTTGCAGAGAACAGGCTGTAGGTGTGCAGGCTTCAGTAGTTATGGCTCGCAGGCTCAGTAGTTGCGGAGGGGGTGGGCTACTCTTCGTTGTGGTGCACGGGCTTCTCATTGCGGTGGCTTCTTGTTGCAGAGAACAGGCTGTAGGTGTGCAGGCTTCAGTAGTTATGGCTCGCAGGCTCAGTAGTTGTGGCTCATAGGCTCTAGAGAGCAGGCTCAGTAGTTGTGGCACACGGGCTTAGTTGCTCCGCGGCATGTGGGATCTTCCCAGACCAGGGCTTGAACCTGTGTCCCCTGCTTTGGCAGGTGGATTCTTAACCACTGCACCACCAGGGAAGCCTTTCTGTCCATTTTTCGATTGGGTTGTTTGGTTGTTATTGAGTTGTGTGAGCTGTTTTGTATTTTTGGAAATTAAGCCCTTGTCAGTTGCATCATTTACAAGTATTTTCTCCAGTCCGTAGGTTGTCTTTTTGTTTTATTTATGGTTTCCTTTGCTGTATAAAAACTTGTAAGTTTGATTAGGTGCCATTTGTTTATTTTTGGTTTTATTTCTATTGCCTTGGGAGAAGGCCAGTTTGATTCTTGTTCCTTTGCAGATGAGCTTTTTTGTCTTTGTTGTCTGAAATTTCCCAGTGATATAACTTGGTGTGGGTCTCTATTCATTTGAGCACTGAGTGCCCCCTATTAATTGGAAGACTCTATAAATCTATTAGTTTATTAAATCTTTTAGTTGTGGAAAATTTATATTTCTCTGAAAATTTCCTCTCTTCAAGTTTTTTTTCCTTTTCATCCTGGAATTTTTGTTAGTTAAATACTGACCTCCTGGACTGATGCTGTGTGTAGTTCGATTAATTTCTTGTCTCTGTTTCCTATTTCTACTTTCTAGGTTTTGTCTCCACCATATAAAACTTATACTGCCTTTTTTTTTTTAAAAGAAGATATTGGGGGTAGGAGTTTATTAATTAATTTATTTATTTTTGCTGTGTTGGGTCTTCGTTTCTGTGCGAGGGCTTTCTCTAGTTGTGGCAAGCAGGGGCCACTCTTCATCATGGTACACGGGCCTCTCACTGTCGCGGCCTCTCTTGTTGTGGAGCACAGGCTCCAGACGTGCAGGCTCAGTAGTTGTGGCTCACGGGCCTAGTTGCTACGCAGCACGTGGGATCCTCCCAGACCAGGGCTCGAACCTGTTGCCCCTGCATTAACAGGCAGATTCTCAACCACTGTGCCACGAGGGAAGCCCTATACTGCCTTTTTAAATTTTTTTTTTCAAGAGTCTTTTCTTGTACTCTTTCCCCTTTTCACAGCTTCCTGTCTTGCTTTATGAATGCAACATCTTGCCTTTCTGAGGATCTCAGTTAGAGAGCTTTTCACAAGTTCTGTTCTGTTTTATGAATTGTTTATTGCTTTGTCTCATTTCTTTAACTTTTTGTTTCCTTGTCTCTTTCATGTTACAGATGTTTGATTCTGATTTAACCAATCAAATGGAAGAATGAAGCAATATGAAACTGATTGGGATCTCTGTATCTAGACAGGGTTCGTCAGCTGGTGAGCTTTGCGTTAGGGTGGGTTTGTTTTTTGTTATCGAGTTGTATGAGCTGTTTGTATATTTTGGAAATTAGGCCCTTGTCAGTTGCATCACTTGCAAATATTTTCTCCCAATCTGTAGGTTGTCTTTTTGTTTTGTTTATGGATTCCTTTGATGTGCAAAAGCTTGTAAGTTTGATTAGGTCCCATTTGTTTATTTTTGCTTTTATTTCTGTTGTGTTGGGAGAGTGAGCTAAGAAAATATTGCTGTGATTTGTGTCAGAGAATGTTTTGCCTGTGATCTCTTCTAGGAGTTTTATGGTGTCCTATCTTATATTTAAGTTTTTAAGCCATTGTGAGTTTGCGTATGGTGTGAGGAATTGTTCTAATTTCATTGATTTACATGCAGCTGTCTAGCTTTACCAACACAACTTGCTGAAGAGACTGTCTTTTCTCCACTGTATAGTCTTGCCTCCTTTGTCAAAAATAATTGACCATAGGTGTGTGGATTTATTTCTGGACTCTATTCTGTTCCATTGGTCCATATGTCTGTTTTCATGCCAATACCACACCGTTTTGATTACTGTAGCTTTGTGTATTGTCTGAAGTCTGGGAGGTTTATGCCTTCAGCTTTGTTCTTTTTCTTCAGGATTGCTTTGGCAATTCTGGGTCTTTTGTAGTTCCATATAAATTTTAGGATTATTTGTTCTAGTTATTTGAAAAATGTCACAGGTAATTTGATAGGGATCACATTAAATCTGTAGATTGCTTTGGGTAGTATGGCCATTAGAATTTAATTTAAATAGTGTATAAGTATATTATGCTGTTTAAGATGTGGCATTTTCTTTTTGGTGAAGCAGAATTTTTAAGGTGAGGTGGTAGCTAATTAGAAATTGTTTAAGCTAGATTCCTTGGCACTGCAGTGGACTACTCTTCACACAGTGAACAACATGAAAAGTAACCCTGTTAAGGGAAACGTTAAAAAGAATCTTTATTAACATTATTCAATATCTGATACAGTTAGCTTTATTTTCTTAAATATGAAGATAGTGGAGTTCTGTGGTTTCTTCATGTAAAATGAGGGCAATATTTATATCAATGGGCTTTGGTGGGTCTTGAGTGAGAAAGCTCCTAGCACAGTACCAAGTGTGGAAGAGATACTTGAATGCTAGCTTCCTTTTCTATAAGCATGGCCATAATTAACCATGAGACTCTTCTGCTTAAGTAGAATATTTCGGGTACGAGATGGGTGGCCAGGGAAACCATACCCAGTTTAAAGGGTTAGGTTGGGTCAAGAACAGGTCTGCTAGAGTGAGCCAGGGTGTACAATCTGAATCACTTGGTCAGGACAGGTTGTGAAACTGCTGGTTAGAACAGGTGAGTTATGCCACATGTACCCATAGTCCACTACTATTTCTTGTGGTCTCTACCCCCACCTCAGCCCCCTCCCCAGTGGTTTTGCTGTCTGATAGACAGTACAGTTCAGAAGATAGGCATTAGATCAGTTTTAGGCGTACAGGAAGAACAGTGATTGGATTACTGGGAAGACAAGCAGCAGGGGGGACCATGGGAAGCCAGGGACCAAGCAAGCTGACTGGCCAGAAGATGTAGATGTAGCTCTAGCTGCACAAGAGCAAGCTGGTTACAAAGTTATATGCAGAAAGTCTAATGAGAACAAAAGTAGGGGAACACTTTCTGGCTCCTTAAATGATAGTTTCTTTCATGAGACCAACCTAAAAACAATTACTGGTAAGAGTATTCCGACTAAGCTTCTAGGTTTGAATTGTGGGACATCAGCTGGAGATGACTTTTGGATTTTATTTCTGTTTACCAGCTAGATCAGACATTTGGGCCTGGGATAATGACCAACTGTTAATTTGCCTCTGCTTGATCATGTAGGAAATTTGTATGATGTTAGGCTAGTTAATAGGATAGAAATGTAAATGCTTTTGCTCACATCAAGTGATTCCGTAGTATTTTGTTTGGGAGAAAGTATCGAGATAGCGGAGTGTTCTCAAGGAAACTCCCTTTAGTTATTTTTCTCATAGCTAGACGTGGGTCTGAATACTCTGTGACTAGAGTAGGCTTTATAATTAGAAAGTAGTGCTGGGACTTCCCTGGTGGCGCAGTGGTTAAGAATCCGCCTGCCAATGCAGGAGACACGGGTTTGAGCCCTGATTCAGGAAGATCCCACATGCCGCAGAGCAACTAAGTCCGTGTGCCACAACTACTGAGCCTGTGCTCTAGAGCCCGTGCTCCACGACAAGAGAAGCCACTGCAATGAGAAGCCTGCGCACCACAATGAAGAGTAGCCCCCGCTCGCCGCAACTAGAGAAAGCCTGCGCGCAGCAACGGAACACCCAACGCAGCCAAAAATAAATAAATAAATATTTTTAAAAAGAAAGTAGGTAGAAAATAAATAAATAAATAAATAAATAAAGTAGGGCTAAGTGGTTACTTACTAGATATGGGAAACAAATTGTATGGTGTTTCCTGGGTTTAGAGAAGAATTGATTAAAGGATAAGAAGTTGTTTTCCCTTCTTTGGCAAGGTTCTTTCTAAATCCAATCTAATAGTCTTTGGGCAAATATGTCCAAGTATAAGGGACTTGCCTGTGATTTGAACTAAATCTGTTTCCTTTTTCTGGTGAATAATGGAATAGTAAAGGGGCTAATAGTTGTCAGCTTGTGGAGGGATTCTGAGGCAAGTAAATCTTGCCACCACTGTTTGCTCCTAGTATTCCTTAATTTAAGCAGGTAGTTTTATGTTCCTGTTCTAGAACAACTCTGAAAACAATATATTGGATCAGAGTGGAGTGTAAGAAATAGTCAAGGACATTGTGCATTCATTGACTGGAGTAGAAGGTACCCACATGGCCTACATTATTCTCATACGATAGAACAACCTAGTTGAAACAGATAAAAAATATTTTTATATGTATTAATTTCTAGAGTTCTTTAAGACCCTCCCCCTCTTTTAAGCAAAAGCTGTTCATTCTTTTAGATAAAATTTATGTGCTGTCATCATTACAGGAATTGCTCCAGCTGTTGAAAAATAATTATACTAGAGTGAGCACTTGTTTTGGTTTGCTTTGAACAAAGTAGACAACACCTATCTGCATGATTATAGTATCAACTGGGTATTGTGCTGAGTGATCTAATCCTCACCACAACTCTGAAATATCAGAAGTAGTGACTTGCCAAGGCCATAGAACTAAGAAATGGTTATTCTTAGAGTAGAATCCAGGCTTTACTAGAAGTGAGGTGAAATTTTTAAGTAATTTACTGTATCTAAGGCTATGATATCATAATTTACTTTTACCAGGTTTTACAAATTAGAATTTGATAGCTGGGACAACACCCCCCTGTGCCCCCCAACATGGAGATAAACTAGGATGGGAGTCTCTAGTTTTGTAGGCATTAGCCTGTGGGGAGCTGTTGGGAAGGGAAGAATTTGAATCCCCTTTCTATTTCTGTAGTTGTAAAGTTTCTGGAACTTTTGGAGCCATGGGAACATGTTTTGTTTTTCCTTATCCCCTTAATTTCCTTCTCCCTCATCTTTCCACTTCCACTCCCCAATAAAAATAAACATATTTGTGAAAGAGGGCTAAGGGTATTGTGAATCCAGCAGGTTCAGACAAGTGTTGTAAGTGTGAAGGGCAGGAAGCCATGTTTGCTAGGACCAAGTTACTGCCTGAGAAGAAATGTGTCCTTAGAGAAGAGAAATCCTGGGTACAAGGGTAGTAAAGAGGGAGACAATTTCAGTTCCTCTTGAAGACTGTCATTCATGTGGATCCTATAGGGCTAACGTAAAGAGGAGTTGTCTCACTAGACTGATGGAAGGCCCTCGTTGTTCTGTGTCCAAGTGGATCAGAGGTATTTTCTTTCTGAACTATAGTGAGTGGTCTGTTGAGCACATAGGAGCTGAGTGTGGAGTCTTAAGTAATAGTCAAGCACATTGTACATTCATTGCCTGGAGTAGAAGGTACCCACAGTGGCCTGGGTTGTTCTGATACAATAGAATAGACAGAAGAGAACAACAAAAATGAAACAATTCTCAGTTCTTTAAATTTTAGCAGTTTGTTTTGAGATCCATTTATAATAGTAAATAAATTTATAGGTGAGTTGAATCAACAAGTTTTTGCTTGGTTGCTGTTGCAACTCTAATGGTTCCTTTCCCTACTGGGAATCCAGGTGGAGATTTTTAGAGAGGGAGAGGAATTCCTCAGGTCCACACTGGGTGTGGCAGAGTGGAATTGGAAGCTCACTTCCAGATGCTTCCTCAGACAAAACTTGTTCCCTTTGGGAGGCTGCTGGGTGATGCCCACTATTCGGAACAACTAACAGTCCTGAGAACCCATAGCAGCACGTAGTAGGTGCTGAGTCGACAGACTTTGTTAATTGAATAAATGATTCTATTGGGACACAAAAAGCAAGCCTTGAGGCTGGGAGGGGATCCTCAATCTTGTCTTCAAACAGGAGGTCTTGCTCCTTTTTGGTGTGGGTGGGTGAAATGGGGCTTGGGAAGGGAAGAGGTGCATCATGAATTCTTTTGTAAACAGAGGACAACGGGGTGTTGGGAAGAGGATGTGAGCAGGCACATCTCAGAAATTGAGCACAGAGAACTCAGTGGCTGGACCCTCACCTCTGCTCTCTCCGTATCACACTGTCTCCCACCCAGGACACAGGGCAAACAGCTCACCCAGGTGGACTCTGGAGAAAAGTACTTGATTATGTCACCTGGCATAAGTGTTCCACCTGGCATTGGTGATCTGCTGAAAAACATTTGAGATGTATCTCATATACCCCCATGAACTTGGGACTATGAATGTACCAGGGTCTAATACTACGATGGTATTAAATAAATAAACTTCCTCATTCTGCATTTAGGTTTTTCAAACTTTAAGTTTGAAAAGCATGCTGTTAGTCCTTTGGCAAAGCTCTCTGAAGTTGAACAATCTTTGCTCATGGAATGACTTCCCTACCACTGGAGAGGTTCAGGCTGTGTGATCTCTTAGGGGATGGGTTATAAAAATATATTGGTACAGCTGAAACTTACATAATAATTGTACATCAACTATACCTCAATTAAAAAAAAACACTAAAGCTGTATGAAAGGCTGTGTTTTAAAAAGGCACCCCAAATGATCACATCCTAATATTAAAGCTGACTGTGCAAAAAGTAAATTAAAAGAAATAATAAAAGGGACTAATGTTTTCCCCACTGATTGAACCCAACAGTTCTTTTTAAATAAATCATTTATTTATTTATGGCTGTGTTGGGTCTTCGTTGCTGTGCGTGGGCTTTCTCTAGTTGCGGGGAGCTCTTCTTTGCGGTACGAGGACTTCTCATTGTCGTGGCTTCTCTTGTTGCGGAGCACGGGCTCTAGGAGCACAGGCTTCAGTAGTTGTGGCACGTGGGCTCAGTAGTTGTGGCTTGCGGGCTCTAGAGCGCAGGCTCAGTAGTTGTGGCGCACGGGCTTAGTTGCTCCGCGGCATGTGGGATCTTCCCCGGGCCAGGGCTCGAACCCATGTCCCTTGCATTGGCAGGCAGATTCTTAACCACTGCACCACCAGGGAAGCCCCCAAAAGTTCTTAAGAATGAGGCTGACATTAAAATCTCAAAGGGGAAAAAAAAGAAAAAAAAAAATATATACATATATATGTATATATATATATCATATTGAAAATAGGTAACCTTTAGATTATATACACATTTTGTTCATTTATAAAATGTAAAAATTAGGGCTTCCCTGGTGGCGCAGTAGTTGAGAGTCTGCCTGCCGATGCAGGGGACACGGGTTCGTGCCCCGGTCTGGGAAGATCCCACATGCTGCGGAGCGGCTGGGCCCGTGAGCCATGGCCCCTGAGCCTGCGCGTCTGGAGCCTGTGCTCCGCAACGGAAGAGGCCACAACAGTGAGAGGTCCGCGTACCGCAA
>NW_020185330.1:3871200-3911964 GCF_003031525.2 Neophocaena asiaeorientalis asiaeorientalis
AAAAAAAAAAAGGAAAAATTAAAGATTTTCCCAAATCTAGAAAAATAAAACTGGGGAAAAGCCTTTAAATTTCTTCTTTTCTCATTCCTCACCCACGTTAGGTTTTCATAATTCTAATCAATACCTGTGTTTCCCTCCTATTTGGAAATATGGTTACTTTGTACATAGAGTTTTTATTAAAAAAGGGAGTTCAAACCTCCTCTGCTTCCACCATCCAAATGTAAATAAAGCGTATTTCCATTGATTCCATTTCAGTTAACAACTTTAAGTCCCTCTCCACTTACCAGGCAGTGAATTGTTTTTGAAAAGGATAGTTTTTTAGTGTGTTTATATACTCTGGTGGTATTTGCATACACATTTTATTTTTAAAATATATAGCTTAATTCTAATTCATTTGTAACACAGATGTACTACTGATTTGTTCAGCTAAAGCAAACAACAGTCAAAGAAAAACAACCCATATCCTTTATTCCAGTCGAAATTTTTGGTAGCTTTTATTCTTTGGTTTTCTGTCATATTCCAGGCTATTTGTGAGCTCTCCTGTTATAGCTAAAGTTATAAGAAACTGGCTCTCTTGGGTGAAAGTGGCAGAATTTTGCAGCCTTAAATGAACTTACCGACTTACCATTTGCCCATTCCTGCACATCTTTTCAAGAAAAAGTAGATTTGCTAACATCATTGGACAAGGGGCACAAACAAAACATTATACTTTGGAAGATAGCGGCTGTGTTAAATCTTCGTCATTCTCTTTTGAAAATACTCAAAATACAAAGTAACACCAAAGAGGAGCTTTGATATCACTGTGGAGTTGAATGTCTCATTTGCAAACACTTTTAAGTAACCTTGTATTGTATATAATGGGCTTCTCCTATTAGCTTGTTTGAATATATTGGTGTCTCTTTTTTTCCCCGTTTATGGGGAAAATAAGTGTCTGTGTGAATGGCTCTATGAACAATAGACTTCTCTCACTGTTTTGTGTTGCCTCTTATCCATGGGCCAAATTTTAACTAGAAATCTATGATTCAAGTGATATAATTAACAACTTTTACTCTTCCCTTTATAAATCAACTATAAGGATCTATATACCAAAGGATATTTGAAAAAAGTAGGAATATGAATTTGAACCCAAGTTTTTAAAGTTTACCTTAGAGGGGCTTATAAACAAATTTTTTCATTTGTTTGATTTTTTGTTAATGAAACAGCTTAAACAAATGTTGATTCTGATCAGAAACTTAAGAAGAGACTTCAGAAGAGCTGAAATTTAAAGTGTTTACAAAGATAACTCCCTTTTCCTGAGTGCTCACAAGTATTTTTTGCTAGGCACTTTACATGCATGTGTGTTAAGGACATAGAACAGGATTATTGTTGTCATATTATTACTAGACCCACAAGTGAGGTTTTTTTTTTAAGCTCTTTGGGAAATTATAATATGCTGCTAAGGTGAGAATGGTTGCTCTAGGAAGATTCACAGATTTCTGGCTTGGGCCTCTGGGTGGATAGTTGTGCTTTTTGAAGAGATAATATGGAAAGAAAGAGGCTTAGTTTGTAAATATGTGGTAGGGTTGGCAGTTGGAAATAGGATCTGAAGCCCAGAGGCAAAGTCAGTTCTAAAGATGAGGTGTGGGAGAATTATTGGCAGCTAGTTGGTACCCAAAGTTAGGGGATTAGGTGAAACTGCCTTGGGAGAGCTTGCATGTAGAAGAGAAGACCCAGAATTCTGGGGAACCTTGAGATGTTTTGAGTGGGCGGAAGGAGAGGAACCAGAGAACAAGTGTTCAAAAAAGAAGTAGCAACAAGGGAGTGAGTGATATTTTGGAAGCCAAGGGAGAAGATAGGATCAAGTTATAGGGGACAGACTTGCGTAGCACATGGTAGGTGCTCCACACATTTTTGTTGCAAGTAGAATTGAATTAGTTTTAAGGAGTCATAAGTTTCCACTGGATTATCAGTTAGGAGGCTGCTGGTGACCTTGGTAAAAATAATTTACTTGGAGTAGTATTTCTCCTACCTTACTGTGGCCTCTTCTTGGTCTCTTTTGTAAGTTTCCTATCCTAACTATCAGAGTTTTGTAGGGCTTTGCTGTAGGTCATTGATTCTCCAACTGTGGTTCCCCAGACTTGCCACATCAACATCACTTGTTAGAAATGAAAATTCTCAGGTCCCACCCAGACCTACTGAGTCAGAAACTCTGGGGATGGGATCCAGCCATCTGTGTTTTAACAAGCCCACCAGGTGATTGTGATGCTTATGAAACTTGAAAACCAATGTTTTAAGACCTTTTCTCTGTCTGTGCTTTCTCCTTAGGTATTTAATCTATTATCATGGCTTGAGTTACCATGCTGTATGCCCAAACTTCCAAATTTATCTCCTTGGTCCAGTTCTTCTGAGGACCAGGTCCACAGATCCAGCTGCATGTTAATTCATTTTGATTTTGATATCTCATAGTCATAGGGACTGTCGTCCACACAGATGTTCACACTAGAAACCTAAGCTTGATCTAATTTCTTACACAAATACTAACAAGTTCTAACGACATTCTACTTTACTGGTTTATACACATAAATGAAATAGTGATAATATTAATAATATAATGAATAAATGCCTCCTAAGTTGTGTGAAACACGTCTTTCAGGAAGTCTTAATTCTCAGAGCTGCTAGTAAGTGATCAACCTGTCTTGCTGAGTGTGATTCCAGAGTTTAAAGGTTAAAAGTGTTATAAAACCTGGTCTCTAAACCCAAGTTGAGTACTTCACCTAGTGCTCAACCAAAGAAACTTGTGTATAAATTTATAATATATCTGCTTATTGTATAGGATTGAATATATAAAACTAGGTCAGTTGTAATTAATTGATAGACAATTTCCAGGAAAGGGTGGGTTTTGAAGTGTTAGAGTGTGGGGGGCTTTGGGGCCAGAATGCTTTGGTTCAAGTCATGATAGCACTGCTTGCTGTGACCTTGGGCAAGTTACTTTCCTCCACTATGCTGCAGTTTCCTTATCTGTAAAATGAGGATAGTAACTGTCCATACCTCAAAGAGTTGTTAGGATTAAATATAATAATTAAGGGTTTGGAGTAAGAAGTGCCTGGCACATAGGTAAAGGTTCAGTAAATGCAAGCTACATTATTACTATCCCTTCCACTTATTCACTGTACTCCAGCCATTCTTAAATTCTCTTAGCTACTAGCAGCCATTCAGACGTGCCATGCATGCACTTTTATGTTTTAAAACGCTTATGCATCCAGGTCTTCACTAAACTCTCCTGATTCTCCAGATTAGGTTAGGATTCCTTTTATATGTTTCCTTAATACCCTGTTTTTTAAAAGTAACAGCTTTATTGAAACATAATTCACATACCACACAATTAACCCATATAGAGTGTACAGTTCAGTGCTATTCACAGAGTTGTGTAATCATCACCAAAATCAATTTTAGAACATTTGATTCACGTCATGAGAGTACTGCCTGCTACCATGAAGGTACCAAAAAGAATCCCTGTACTCCTTAGCAGTCACACACATTTCCACCATCCCTCTAGCTACTAGCAACCACTAAATCTACTTTCTGTCTCTCTAGATTTGCTTATTCTGGACATTTCGTATAAATGGAATCATACATTATGTGGTCTTTTGTGTCTGGCTTCTTTCACTTAATGTAATGTTTTCAAGGTTCGTCCATGTAGCACATATCAGTACTTCATTCCTTTTTATGGCTGAATAGTATTTCACTACATGAATATACACTATTTATTCATCAATTGATGGACATTTAGGTTGTTTCTACTTTTTGGCTATTTTGAATAATGCTGTTATGAACATCCATGTACAAGTTTTGTGTAGATACATGTTTTCATTTCTCTAGAGTACATAACTAAGGGTGGAATTGCTGAATCATGTGGTAACTCTCTCTGTTTAGTCTTTTGAAGAACTGCCAAACTGTTCTCCATGGCTGCTGTATATTTTACATTTCCAACCCGAGTGTATGACAGTTCCAGCTTCTCCATATTCTTGCCAACAATTATTATCTCTTTTTGATTCTAGCCATCCTTAAGTGGATGTGAAGTGGTTTCGATTTGCATTTTCCGGATGACTAATGATGTTGAGCATCTTTTCATACGTTTATTGCCATTAGTATATCTTCTTTGGAGAATGTCCTTTCCTCATTTTAAATTGAGTTATCTCTTTGTATTATTATTTCTTTGTATTTCTTTGTATTTTATTGAGTTACAAGAATTCATTATATTCTAGATACAAATCCTTTATCAGACATATTATTTGCTGCAAGTATTTTCTCCCATTCTGGGAGGTTCTGTTTTTTACTTTCTTGATAGTTAAAATTAAAAGTTCTAAATTTTGGCAGAGTCTGTTTTTTCTTCTGTTGCTTATACTTTTGGTGTCATATCTAAGAAACCATTGCCTAATCCAAGGTCATGAACACTTAAAAGTTTTATAGTTTTAGCTCTTATTTGTTTTATAACTCTTTTTCTGTCTTCCCTGTTAGAATGTCAGCACCACAGGAGGGCTTGGATGATGCTTATCTAATGTATTTGTTGTTTGGAGCTCGTTTAAGTCTTGGAAAATACTAAGTGTTCAATAATGATTGTTAGTTGTTTTGGAAAGGCAGACTTTAAGGAGCTGTTATCAAAATGTATTTAAGCACCCTAACTTGAAACACTTTTCTATTTTTTCTTTGAAAGCTAGGAACTGAAATATTGTATTTTGTTGGTGTTGCCAGGAGTTGTATTTATACTGCCGAGGGTTTAGGAGACTTAAAATAAGTTGTTTATTATGATTGCCTTCCTTAGTTCTCAGAACTTGTCTCTCTTTAGGTTACAAAATTGGGCTTTGTATCTGTACAAAACTGGGCAAATTGCATTTGCTTTTAGCCTTGGAGAGTTTTGTTTATTACTCTGGTCTCCATCAGTGATTCTAGAATAAACCAATGAGCAAGTCCCATGTTTCTAAACTTCTCTGTTTCCTTGTGATAAACAAAACTTTCATGCCACTTTCCAGGAGTCTGATAAACACCCGCAGTAGGTGTTGAAAGACAGATTCTCTTTACTGATTATTTCTACTAGGAAAGAGAATTTTGTAGGGGTTTGCTACCACAGATTGTTACTCCCTCCTGTCATACTAGATATGGGATTAGGGTAGCATCTGAAATGAGGGCTTTGGCATATTATTAAATTCAACTGTTGTGACTTTCTTTCGAGGTTAATGTATACTTTGTCATTATAAAACTGAATACTTAATCTTTTTTTATATATATTTAATTAATTTATTTATTTTGGCTGCATTGGGTCTTTGTTGCTGCGTGCAGGCTTTCTCTAGTTGCGGTGAGCAGGGGCTACTCTTCGTTGCGGTACGTGGGCTTCTCATTGCCGGTAGCTTCTCTTGTTGCGGAGCACGGGTTCTAGGCACACGGGCTTGAGTAGCTGTGGCACGCGGGCTCAGTAGTTGTGGCACACTGGCCTTAGAGTACAGGCTCAGTAGTTGTGGTGCACGAGCTTAGTTGCTCCGCGGCATGTGGAGCATCTTCCTGGACCAGGGCTTGAACCTGTGTCCCTTGCATCAGCAGGTGGATTCTTAACCACTGCACCACCAGGGAAGCCCCTGCATACTTAATCTTTTGAGGAGGGAGAACTGACACTTTGATAATGAGTGATTTTATACCTTAGACTATAAAATCCGTTTTTAGTTTCTGTTTTTTAGTGTATTGGTGTTATAAAGTAACTTTAAAATGAAAAATATCTTGAACTGGTGCATTAACCAGATGTAGGTATATTGCTAGACTTTGGACAGAATCCTGGAGGAATATTCTTAGGATTAAGCTAAATCATGGACGGAAATACCATCTCATCTACCTTTTTTTTTTTTTAATGTGGGTTTAAGAAGGTCTCAGTAGTGGGTGTTTATAAACAATGTGTATGTGTTTGTATGCATTAAACAAATTTAGGATTTTACATCAGAAAATAAATCAAGCTATCTGATACCTTCTAAGGATGCACAAAGGAAAGAATAGTATTTGGATTTATTGCTTAGTTACAGTGACATGTCTGCTGGTAAAGTGATGAAATTGTTTAATGAGTTAGTATGTCTCAATTCTAGTAAAATTGGCTATAGGTTTATGTTTATGCTTGTGATTTTAGCTTTTACTATGGTAACCTCCGTTCTACCATTTAAAAATTTAAAAAGACTTTCCAGAATTGAGTGCTGTACTTTTTATATTGGGAATCGCAGATCATCTCTAATTCTTGAAACACCAGCCCTGAGTTGTTTTAATACCATCACTGTCATTCTCATCCATGAAAAAATCTTTCAGAATATATAAGTTTGGGTATTGATAAGACATAATTTCAAGTCATTTTGGGAGGTGGGGCTGGAATCTTTCAATGAATTCTTCTGTATTTCAATTTCCTTATACTCTCCCACCACTTTATTTTACTGTGAACTTGAATAATTTTATGTTTTCATATGATTTTTCTTTGATCCATAGCAATCAGTTTTATTGGAAAACAAAAGCACAAAACAAAATACCCCAAACTGAAGCTTCCACAAATGTCAAGCGATTAGCAGAGTTCCAGTACTTCAAAGTAGTGAGGGTGAGGTGAGGGTTTGATTGAAATGAATGATTTATTAGTTTTCTATGTTCTGTTCAATTAAGCTGTTTTTTCTTTTGACCTTTAAGTAGATTCCAAATACATAAAACAGATTGAATTCATTTATATTTTCTTATTTTGCTTTAAAAATAATTTATTATTTATAATAAATCTGAAAAGATTTACAGCATTATACTTGCTTTGGGCAGTTTTTTGGAGTGCCATTTGGAGACATGAGATGTACCTCTGTTTTGCTTTTTGCAGTGCTTTGGGTAAGTGCTAAACTTCTTGCATCGTTCTCACCGAATTTACAGGATAAGTTTAAAAGTATGGCCTCAGTCTTAACGATAAATGATTGTGCCTAAACTCACTGTAAATAACAAATAATTTAGGTGGCCAACCTTTATTTATTTGGTTGCACCAGGTCTTATTTGCGGCAGGCAGGCTCCTTAGTTGCGGCAGGTGGCCTCCTTAGCTGCAGCATGTGGGCTCCTTAGTTGCAGCTCCAGGGCTCCTTTAGTGGCTCGCCAGCTCCTTAGTTGTGGCATGTGAACTCGTAGTTGTGGCATGCATGTGGGATCTAGTTCCCTGGCCAAGGATTGAACCCAGGCCCCCTGAATTGGGAGTGCAGAGTCTTATCCACTGCACTGCCATGGAAGTCCCAGTGGCCAACCTTTTTTTTTCTTTTTTTTAAATTTTTATTTATTTTCTTTTTTGGCCGTGTCGGGCAGCATGCAGGATATAGTTTCCCGACTAGGGATCGAACCCATGCCCCTTGCAGTGGAAGCACAGAGTCTTAACCACTGGACCACCAGGGAAGTACCATCCCAACCTATTTTTATTGTAATCTTTTTTCTAGGTTTGGAGCTCTGTGTGAGGCTGGTTTTCAAAATACACATTTTAAAAAGATTTGTTAAAAATATGGGTTTTATCTACCTTGTGATTTTCGGCAGAAATTTTCATAAATGATTCCTATTCTTAGAGCAAAATAGGGCAGTAGATATTGAACCTACTGAGGAGCTGCCCAAGAAGAGAGAGCTTAAACTCTGTGGGGTCTTTTAAAAACAGCGTGTCTGGGCTTCCCTGGTGGCGCAGTGTTGAGAGTCCGCCTGCTGATGCAGGGGACACGGGTTCGTGCCCCGGTCCAGGAAGATCCCACATGCTGCGGAGCGGCTGGGCCCGTGAGCCATGGCCTCTGAGCCTGCGCGTCTGGAGCCTGTGCTCTGCAATGGGAGAGGTCGCGATAGTGAGAAGCCCACATACCGCAAAAAAACCAAAAACCAAAAAACAAATAAAAAAAAATAACAGTGTGTCTGAGAAGATACTCCCCTTTCAGTTTAGTTTGAGCAGTAGCTCTCTCGTACTAGCTATTAACCTAAAATAGAAGTTCTAATTAATGCATTAGAATTGTATCTGAACGTAATATTTCATAAATATGGGTCTTAAAAGCAACCTGAACGTAATATTTCATAAATATAGGTCTTAAAAGCAACCTATTAAAATTGTTGTATAAAAGTTTTCACTGAATTTTATCCCTCATATTTTTTCCATTTTACTGCTAATAGTACTATGTTTGTGTATAAGGCTATGTTGATGTAATTATGGTCATATCATTGTTTAAGCTCTTTTTTGTCCCTTTTCTGATTTTTGCCTTGAAGCCAGTTAACAGAGCATCAACTATTGTAATTAATTTAGATTGAATACATTGCTTAAAATATTGACATGCCACAATGACAGATAAAGTGCCGCATTTTAAACCTGTGTAGTCTAATAGTACAGAGTAGCTCACTGTTTTATCAGATAAATTTTACATTCTAGCTGAAAGGCCTACTTAAATATATGTGCATGTATATAATACATAGTCCTCTTCCCAATCATTTAAAAAACGATTAGCTTGTACTGTGCTTGAAAGTAAGCCATGAAGTTATGTGATTACCAAATTTTCAAAAACAATTGCTTAATGTTTTGAACTTCATTATGGTTAGGAAAACGGAGTCAGGAAAACCAGTGGGAGAATAATTTGTTTCCTGAGGAATAGAACAGTAGAATAACCACAACAAACCAAGCATTAGGTTTTATGTTACTTATTGCCTTCATTCAGTTTCCATTTTCATTAAATGTTTGTGAAACACCTGGTTTTCTCTAGTTGCAGTGCCTATGTTTAAAGCTTTCTACTATAGTTGTTTCTACATAGTATCCTTTTTATATGATGTCAAATCTAGTATCCCGTGTATATATTTTAAGTTTACAGATTATACAAGGAAATAATAAGCATCTTTGTGCTTAAAAAAAGGCCATATTTACATCTTAGTAAATGGAACCTTTCTCAACTAGTGCTTTTCAAATAGTAAAAATTTTTATTGTGTAAAGGAGGAAGGGAACTTAAGCATCGGCATTATGATCATTTTTTCCCATATCCTATTAGCTAATTCCAAGATTGTTTAATATAGTATCCACCCATTTCATTTGGCTGCAACCTTTGCTCTTATGAAAGTAAGACTGATTGTTCTGAATTGCTCTGTATATGTGCTTTGGCAGAGCATGAAGGTACCCTTAATAACATTGCCATTGTCTTTAAAACAGCTTGCAGCTATGACTACAAATAAAAGGGTGTGACAGGAGGGCATGACAGATAATGGTTCTTTTTTCCGCCCCTAGTGTTTAACAAATCTGCTTTGGACTGTGAGCCTTTTGTGTTTCCAGGACTACCTACTGTATTTTCTGTATATTGTTCCTAGTCAACTAAAATGTTTGCATATAACTTTGACATGTCTACAGTCGACCACTTTGAATTCTTTTTGTGGAGGCAAGCAAAACAAAATGTGTGGGAAGAAGTTGAGTAGCCTTGCCTCTATTGGCATTTTATTCCCCCACTTGCATACTTAAATATGTACTTAAATTATTTTGTGTGACTGTTGTCTTCCAAATGTTTGTTTGCTTTTGTCTGGTTTAGAAATTTGGGAATGGCCTTTGGTTTTAATTCCCTTCCTTTTTCAAAGCACAGTAATACTATCTTTACTGTGTAATTTCTTTTTAAACATGGAAAAAAATTGCTGGCTATTTGATTGGCTTTCTTTTAGATTGCTGAGAGATTCTGCACTGACCATGAATTGAGGATATTATTTGTGTCATACTTTATTCTATTTTAAATAATTTTATCAAGTAACATTGAAACAGGAGGGAAGGGGGCAGGGCACAACCTTTAAAAGAATGACATAGCCATAGTACTTGGTGAAAACTAGTGAGAACCGACTAGGTCCAAGATGGCGGAAGGTTCGACTTCCAGTAGACCTTGAGCCTCATTATACACCCATTGTAATACATTAGCATGCTAAGTGACACACCCACCAGCACCATGACAGTTCTGAGGCTAACCATAAAAGGCCGAAAAGTGGGCGGTGGCCTAATTCCTGGAAATCTCTGCCCCATCGCCAAAATAATTGGAATAATCCTCCCACTCATTAGCCTATGAAATTATCCAGCCCATAAAAACTAACCACACCATATGTCAAAGCTTCTTGCCTCTTGACTTTCAAGATGGCCCACACTCTGTCTGTAGACTGTGTTTCTCTCTAAATAATTCCACTTCTTACCTATCACTTCTTTTCCAAATTCTTTTGCGATGAACCAAGAACCTCAGATTCACCAGGAACAATATGGGGGAAAAAGTAAATATCCATAATGCATAAATCAGAAAAGCTTCCTTACTGCTTTATGAGGTTATCTGAATCCTATATTCCTCACTGACCCTTTTAAGAGAAAGGGATTGACGTTTAATTATGGCAATCTCATATGGTTGTTAGCATTTATTCCTATTTTACTGATTGAAAAATGGAGGATCAGATAAAACAAGCAGTTTGCATAGAATTATAGGCACATAGCTTGTAAGAGTCTGACTCCAAAGCCAATACTTTTAGTTCTAAACATATTTTCTACTTGAAGTTGAAACAGGAGGGAAGGGAGCAGGGCACAACCTTTGAAAGAATGACATAGCCCGGGGACATGACATGAACTGATTAGAACCAAATGGGTCCAAGATGGCGGACAAGTCGACTTACACTAGACCTTGAGCCTCAGTATATGTTCACTGTAACATGTCAGCAAGCTAAATGACACACCCACAGGCGCCAAGACTGTTCCAAGGCCAAGCTTACAAAAAGTGGGCAGTGGCTGAATGCCTGGAAATCCCCGCCCCTTCCCAAAATAGCTAGAATACTCCTCCCACTCATTAGCCTATGAAATTACCCACCCCTATAAAAACTGACAGACCCATACCCTGGTGCCTTTCTCACCTGAGATGGAGTGTGTTTCTCCCGAGGCCACTCTTGCCTTCTGAGATGGCCCACACTCTGTCTGTGGAGTGTGCTTCTCTCTAAATAAATCTACTTCTTACCTATAACTTTGTCTCTCACTGAATTATTTCTGTGATGAGACATAAAGAACCTGAGCTTCACTAAGCCCTGAAACCAGGTGTGTGATCTCAGTTGGAAGACTGTGGGTTTTGGCTGGGTTTGAGTCCCGGCCGCATGGGTTCAAGTCCCAGTCTGGGTTTTGGCTGGGTTTGAGTCCCAATCTGAGGTGCACGGTTTCAAAGTGGCTTATTTCTAGGGTCAGTTTGTCTTTTGGGAAATCCACTTGATAGCATAAAATATTTAATGTTGTAAATAAATCACAATTTGATGATATTTAAGGTGTACTAAGGAACAAGAATAACTTGCCTTTGATTTCTCATGGAATTAATTGATAATTAGCCTTACCTTTAAAGGTACTGCTATAGTATTTTAACATGGATTTTTAAATTTGGTTTTCACATTAAGATTCTTCCAAAGTTGGATTATTATCTTTATTTTACAGATGACGAAACTGAGATGCAAGTTTGAAGTAAGTGCTAAGTATGTCTAGATGTGAGATTCAGGTTTTCAGAAGAAAACAGTGGTTTATTTTAAATAGAACGGGGTGATTTGGAACGAAGATACTTCAGGCAAGCAGTGTCATCAATTCCTCCTTAGTTCCCTTATCTTTTAAATGAAGAGGTTGAACCAAGTGATCTCTAAATGCCTCTTGCGTGACACGTGGGATCTTAGTTCCCTGACCAGGGATCCAACCTGCACTCCCTGCATTGGAAGGGCAGAGTCTTAACCGCCAAGGAAGTCCCTAAATGCCTCTTTAAATGCTCCAGGATGAGCATACTTTAAAAGCCTTAACGATCCATGAGCTTGAATGAGAAAAATGTTAGATTCTTGTTTTCACTAATCTCTAACTGAAATGTACCATTTGCTTCAAACCACAGCAAGTCAGCAGTCCCTGTGACTTTGTCATCAATTGACAGTTAGATATTTTTATATTACATTGTAGTTGTTATAGATACCTTGAAAATATTTATGTTGGTCATAATTTGGAAATTATGGTAGTTAATAGACTTGTCATTAGAGCTCACTATTTTATATATTAAACAAGAAGTGTATTGAATACTATATGAGTTTTAAATATTTTGATAACCGTATAATTGGTTTTCTCAGTGTATGTATTTTTGCTTTAAAAAATAATTCCGGAGTCTATAGTGTTTGCATACTGCCAAAGAAGTTTGTGGCACAAAAAAGTTTATATACCCCTGAGCTACACGTTCTCCGCTGTGACTACAAAATGGCCCATGTTGATTCTGGTCGATGTGAAATAACTTTTGGACGTTGCTTTTTCAGGGGGCTGTGTGTGGATGGGGGAATCATCTCTGCATTGCTCTCTCACGTTTCCAGAATGAATGGACTATGATTATGTAACTTTCCATGAATATTGAGCAAGCTAGATAGACGCAAAATGGTGATGATAGAAATACATGATCATCTCTGTTTTGGATATCTTTTTTTGCAAGAATTAAGTTTCTAAATAGTTCCATTTGAGGGATATAGGAAAAGACCTTTTATTTTAGGTTATCTGCTGTTGATTGTCCAAGCCAGGAGGACTAGCTTGCCAAAAACAAGTTACTCGCACAACACATGTACTGCACAAAATATTTCTGAAACAGATGATCAGTTGGAAGGCTGTATCACCTTAAAAACATTCGGGCATTTGCTGCTGAGTTTCACCTTTTTGTGTTGAATGTGTGTGGTGATTTTTTTTCCATTTTTCTTTTGTGCTTGCTTGACTCTTAGTAATTTATGTATTAATTGGTTATGAGGAAGGAAATAGTAAATTCTTCATATTAGTAAGAATTAGGATTATACACAAAACAATAGCTTAATTGGAACACAAAGACTGCTAGAGTTCTGTCCTGTGGTGAGTCCATTATTCCATTTGTAATAAGTTTATCTTTAGATTGGGTAGGGTGGGATTTGCATTCCCAAAGTTACAAAGAGTTTCCAGATTCTTATCAGTCAGTATTAGGAGTGATTGTTTTCAATGGTGATAATGAGGCTATTCCCAGGAGGAGACTTAGTCACTGGCAGAATTGTCAGAACCCTGAAATAGTTTGGGAAAACTTAGAATGGAAAAAACAAGCGTTTCAAAAAACAAAATGTGACAAAAAAAGCTGCTTTTGGGGGGAGGGTTAGATGGGGATGGATGGAGGTGGCAAGAAACCAGATGAAGGCCGAGAGCTATCTAGAAGCTGGAAGAGATGAGTATTATTTACCTAAAGCACTCTAGTGTGAACATGAAGTTTTGTGTCCTAAGATTAAGCTGGTTAACAGCCACTGATCTGGAAGTATGTTCTTTGTGTATATTGGCAAAGTTTAATTTCACTTTGACAAAAAAAAAATTCTTCTGGTAGCAGCTTGTTTTTGTTGCCAGTTTGAGAAAAATTTAAGGCTTTTTTTTTATGTCAGAGGCATATTTTATTGGCATTAGGTGTACGTATGTAAGGAGTGTTCATGATCCTACAGGCCACATGACCTAGGCTAGGGTTCACTAATTAATAATGAAGACAAAACAGTCTTTGCCATGATTAGGCAGAATGAAGATGAGAAATGTAGACCATGCCTTCAGGTATGTCTGTCCCACCTCAATTTTAAGTGCAAAAGGAATCTTTTTTAGATTAGGATTTCTTCATGGCTACCTACCTGCCAACATAACAAGCTGTAAAACCTTGTTTAGTTTTCCTTAAATCCAGAAATGATTCTATAGCAAATCCAAACAAATCCAATCACTCTTAAAGGAATAAGTGAAAACGTGTAGCTGCTTGAGCTGGACTACATCTGTCTACAGATAGGCTTAGTCCTCTGTGCTAAGCAAATTCCTCCTTGAATATCCTATGCTGACCATGACCACCATCATCGTTCCATCTGGAGGTGCACAGAGGATGTGACAGCATTTACTTATCTGAACTGTGTTTTGTAAACTGACTATAATAACTTTACTAGCTAGATAAGAGTCAACCTGACAGCTATATAAGGAAAGAATAAAAACAAATACTAAATGCTATCCAGTTGTGTTTAAATAAGGTATCTTGAAATTTATATGTACTGAAGGCTTTTAATTTAGTGTCTGGAATAATAAAGATGTGAAAGAAATTGAATTTGTTGCCCTTAAAGGCACACTCTAGAGTTTGTTGTGTTTATTATTTGAATTTCTCACAGGGTTAAATGGAAAGTCTTTTTTATAGTGTTTTGAAAGAATGTAGGCTTGCAGAGGGAAACCCATTGTGAGATAGGGAGTCATTTGGTGTGGACTGCTGTGGTAACTCCTGGGAGGTAAGCTACCACCATTTACCAAGCTGCGCCAGGTTGGGTATCATATGATACAGGAATATCCCTAAATAATAGTTGGAGTATCTGTAAGATGATTATTAACTTTTTACTGTGCAAGTAGTAAATGTTGTAGAAAAATTAGGAATACAACAAATGAAAGGAGAAAAATTTCTTGTTGGGAAATCTTGTAATCTGAAAAAGGAATCATGAACTAAATCAAACTGAACTTCTGCTAGCTTTTCTCATGTTTTTATTTTGTATTTTTTTCTATCAAAGTGTTAAATATGCATAGTTTAAAGATTCAGTAGCTCTGTAAGACTTGTTTTGAAAAGCAACAGTTCTCCCACTTCATCCCTCACTTCTCCCTCTCTAGAGGCAAACACTTTAATTTCTTATAGCTGATTCTTACCTCTTTGTTCTTGCAGGGGAGTAAAAATTCTTACTCTACTCCTAGGTTCTCTAGCTAGCGCCGTGTAAATGGACTGACAAGAGACATACTAACAAAGGAAAAGCATACACATTTATTTAATATAAGTTTTATGTAACATGGGAGTCTTCATGAGGAAATGCAGACCTGAAGAAGTGGTTTAGCTTGAGCATTTTTATATTGGGTTTGAAAGAGTAGAAAGTCTTGGAAGAACGTGATAGGACAAAATAACATGAGCTAAAGTTAGTAAACTGGGGAAACAAGGCCAGTTACTTTGAATTTCTCTCCTTGTCCTTCCAGCTTCAGAAATGAGGATCCTCCCTTCCTCCAGGTATAGGGAGGGCATCTCTCACATGAGGGTCTTAGGATCTGCTTCAGGGTAGAAGAGAAGGTCAGAGAGTCCTTCCTGCACCTGTCCTTTCTCAGATTTCTTCAGCTTAAAATACTCACTGTGCCAAGGCACCGTTATTTTGGGGTAGCAAGTTCTGAACCTTGTCATTCTTAATAGCATTCTTGTATTCTGATTTCTTGATTTCTCACCTTCAAGTATTATCTCTTGATTTCCCATTATGGCAGATGAGGATTCAGTTCTTTTTCCACATCCCCAGGTACCTTTTTTGTTTTCCTGTCTTGGTATAGATGTTCATAACTGCTTAGATCAGTATTCAGTGTTTACACTGAATACTGGAGGTGGTCCAGTGGTGGTCCAGTCGTCCAGTGGTTAAGACTCTGTGCTTGGTGGTCCAGTGGTTAAGACTCTGCGCTTGGTGGTCCAGTGGTTAAGACTTTGCGTTCCCAATGCAGGGGGCTCGGGTTCGATCCCTGATCAGGGAACTAGATCCTGCATGCCGCAACTAAAGATCTCACATGTGGCAACGAAGACCCCGTGTGCCACAACTAAGACCTGACACAGCCAAAAAAAAAAAGTATACACACACACACACACACACACACACACACCCCTTTAAAAAAAAAAGAGTGAATGTGCTATTCACAGTTAAGCCATGTAGTAATCTGTGAACACTTTTACTTTTCTGTACAACGTTTGGTTTTCCCTGAAATTTATATTTTTCTTTGTTGCCTACTTTTATATTAACTCCTTTTATAGTTCAAATTGCAACTTGCTCAACTTTCCTTTCAGGATTCTGACACTTCAGGTGTTCCATTAGCTTCCCATCTTCCTGAAGGTGTGCTCACATCTGGACTGGTTGCCCACTGTTTTTATGCATACTTATCCTGGGACTTCCCTTCACCAGCATCTTGGGGTTACTCTTTGCATCTGTGTGTTGGATTTCTTGTTTTCCAGATCTCATATCTTCCTGTGTCTTACTTTGTCAGAATGTATTCTCCAGTAGCTGCCTGAGAAAGGTTTATGGGAGTTTGATTTTTAATCACCTCTGAGACCTTGAATGACTGAATATGTCTTACTTTGTCCTTACTCTTAATTGTTTATATGGCTGGCTATAGAATTCTAGCTTGCAGATCTTCAAGGCATGACTTCATTGTTTTCTAATTTCTTCCATGTTTACTGCATTGCTTTTGAAGCTGAAAGCCATTAAGTTCGTGATTATTTATATGATCAGTTCTTTTATTTCTAAGTGTTTAAAATTGCACAATAATATACCTTAGTGTGAGTTTGGTTCCCTCCATTGTGCTGAGCACTTGATGAACCCTTTCAATCTGTTTTGTTGATGACTTTCTCCCTTTTTTCCTTTTTATCCCCTCTTGAACTCTTATTATTCAGATATTGGACTTCCTGGACTAATCTTCCAGAATTCTTACGCTATTCTGTTGAGTTTTTCATTTCAGCTATTACATTTTTAATTACCAAGAAAGCATGCTTGTGATCACTTTCTCTTTTTTGTCTTTTTTTTTTTTTAGCATACTCTTCTGGCTTCGTGTTTGTAATATTTTATCTTATGTTTCTGAAAATATTAATGGTGTTTTTCTCCCCAGAATTTTCTTCTGCCTACATAATCTCTATCAGGACTAGCTATGTAATTTGTAGGGCTGAGTACAGAGTGAAAATGTGGGACCCCTTGTTTAACATTATTAAAGCATTCCAAGACAGCAAGAGCATAGCGTCAAACCTAACATGGAGCTCTTCCAAGTACAGGGTGCTATGTGACTGCCCAGGTCACGTGCCTATGAAGCTGACCCTAGTCTCTCTCTCAGCTTTCTTTTTCTGTTTCCGTTTCTATTTTTCATACTAGAGATGTCTAACAACTCTTGGCTGTTTGCTAATATTTAAGAGTGGGATTCTAAGAAGCTGACTGCGAGCTCTGAACATGCAAGTAGGACTTATCAATTGTGTGCTTTGAGGTAGGATGATTTGTCTGGTCAAATTTAGTTTGGGAACTTTACAGTATCTTTATATTTTTCCTTGTAGACTAATCACTGGTCAAATGCCCCAGAGACATCTCTTCTAATCTCCACTGCCTGGAAGTGAAGGCCTGGCTGTCAGCCTTTTGGGAAAGGTATTGATAGAGGGGAGGGAACTGGGGTCAGTGACTAGTACTAGCACATCAGAGACAATTGTTAAATTTGCAGGAACTTTGCGAGTGAGTTGCTACATACTACAATTATTAAAGGTTATGTGGATTTATAATTAAATGTTATATTAAAAATTAATAAGTACTAAAACCCCACCACTTTCTATGTATTGTATTACTTTTTTTTTTATTGTGGATGCTCTTGAGAGTATGTACGTCTGTCTGTATGGTGGGAATACTATGTAGTAATAGACATCTCTTCTGAACTCTGCATTCAGTGACATCATTTGGTAGCTTGAAGCAGCTATACTAGTAAACAGCAAACATTGCAAATAACTACACTTGTCCTCCCGCCCTCCACACCCCAGCCAGTTGTTAAACGTTTATTTACCAACACACTATGGACTGGAATCTAGTACATATGTTAACTTAAACTGCCTTCACCTTACCTGGTGATTCCTAGTTCATATAAATCTCTGTTTATTTATAAACCTCCTTAGATTACCTTCAGTCTTGCAAGGGTGAGGGAAGGGCATTTGTCTGCCTGCCTGAGAGAGTGAAAAGGAATCTGAGAATTGCATTTCAGAAAGATTTTCTGTTAATTCTTCCCATTTATCCCTGCTGAGCCCTTTGGAGAGGTATTCCTGGAAGCTTACCTTAGGATTCATTTTCTTGGGTCTTTGGGTCCTTTACCTTTTAATCATTTATTTTCCAGCTTTCAAAAATTTGTGTCTGTAATCTTCAGTTCTCTTCATCTCTGTGGGTTTATATCTTAAAAAAAAAATTATCCCTTGGTGTTTGGGGAAGGATCAGTGAATAGCTATGTGTTTAGTCCACCATCCTTACCCAGAAGTCTCAGATCTAATTCTTGAAAAAAATAGGTAAATAGATTCAACAATTTAAGGGAGTTCTCAGTAGGCTTAGCCAGTCTCCTGTTGGTTTGCAAATCATAGATAAATGCAGTCAGGAAAAAATTCTACTGATTCTAGAATACTTTTCATTTTCATAAAGGAAGAAGTTACCATCTGTAAGTAGATGTTGAACCAGATGACCTGCTGTTAGTTTTTGATATGGATGTGTAGGGACATAAGGAAATACAGAGCAGTTTCAGGTCACATACTTTGGTATTACGGAGAATTGGAACCACAGTACCCAGTTGTCTCAGATTCTGTAGCCATTCCAGTTGCCCAAGTGGCTGGATCTGGAAACCTGGTCACCTCATCCGCTCTGCAGCAGACATTATTGCTCACTCATCTAGTGAGTCTTCCAGTCTTGTGACTTGTCTCCATTCTTAACTTATTTTGCTCAAATTCAGTGTCCTGCTTTCCCCATTAGATTTGATGTGTTTGGATTGGTTAGACTCTCATTACCCTTAATTTCACACCAGGCCACCTCACAGTCCATTAAGTTCTCCTTTGTCGATTGATTGATGGATGGATGGATGGATGGTTGCCTTAGGTCTTCATTGCTACCCACGGGCTTTCTCTCATTTTGGTGGCTTCTCTTGTTGCGGAGCACGGGCTCTAGGTGCGTGGGCTTCAGTAGTTGTGGCTCGCGGGCTCTAGAGTGCAGGCTCAGTGATTGTGGCGCACGGGCTTAGTTGCTCCGCGGCATGTGGGATCTTCCCAGACCAGGGATCGAACTCGTGTCCCCTGCACTGGCAGGTGGATTCTTAACCACTGCGCCACCAGGGAAGTCCCCTTTGTCTATCTATTGATGGTGACCTTTTGGTTAAGTCTAGAATA
Organism: Neophocaena asiaeorientalis asiaeorientalis; assembly: GCF_003031525.2. Lineage (NCBI taxonomy): Eukaryota > Metazoa > Chordata > Mammalia > Artiodactyla > Phocoenidae > Neophocaena > Neophocaena asiaeorientalis. The sequence goes on from NW_020185330.1 coordinate 3,890,142, forward strand.
GAAAAGTGTTAGGATACCAGTGTGGCAACTGAAGTGGAAGAAATTGTAATCTCTCAGGAGGGGGATGTGGGACTCTCAGGTACTTCCCCTGGATTCATCTGTCGAGAAATGCATCTATTTACATATATTTTTAAAAAGATTTTTGTGGCTCAGGACAGTTGTGGCTAAAGGAACAAATATCTGACAGGATATAAAAGGAATAAATATTTGACACTGTGCATGTGAAATTATGTTAGATGTCCAGGTGAAACTTCTTGTTCAAAGCTGTGAAGATGGTAATAATTTCTAAAGACCGAGGGTACAGCCATATCCACTTGTTAAATATTGCTACTAAAATGGCTTCTGGTAACTGCTGCTTATTGCCCCTTTTTTCAGTCTTCAGTTTTTTCTGCTTCCCTCACCATCTTTTGTGTTTTAATTAGAGAGTTTTTCCTCCTCTGTTTATGAGATACAGGTCAGGCACTTTGTATGTCCTAATGGCTGGGGCGGTTTTTTTTTTGGTTGTTATTTGTTAGTTTTTGTTTTTTAAATCTGTTGTAATTTCTGGTGATCTCCTGCCTGGGAAGAAATGCTTCTTTTTCTCAGGATGGCTCAGGGGGATTAGGCCAGGTTTTTTCCATATGATTATATGCTCTCTACAGAGAGTCTGAAAAGACTTTTTTTCTGGGCTTTGAACTTTTTTTTTTTTAAATAAATTTATTTATTCATTTATTTATCTGTTTTTTTGTCTGAGTTGGGTCTTTGTTGCTGTGCTAGGGCTTTCTCTTGTTGCGGCAAGCGGGAGCTACTTACTCTTAGCTGCGGTGTGCAGGCTTCTCATTGCGGTGGCTTCTCTTGACGCAGAGCATGGGCTCTAGACGCGTGGGCTTCAGTAGTTGTGGCTCACAGGCTCTAGAGCACAGGCTCAGTAGTTGGTGCACGGGCTTAGCTGCTCCACGGCATGTGGGATCTTCCCAGACTGGGGCTCGAACCCATGTCCCCTGAATTGGCAGGCAGATTCTTAACCACTGCACCACCAGGGAAACCCTGAACTTTATTCTTATTAAAAAATATTTCATGAGTATGACTATTAAATCATCTTGAATAACATATTTAATTAACAAGGCATCTTATGTGAAACAATAAAATACTATGAAATTGGGACTGTTTTGGGGTGTGCAGGTCCTAACTGTCATGCTTGCCATAATCTCTTCCTCAGAAACTGACCTCCATTTTCCTTGGCATTGCCCACAGCATGCATTTGAAATAGGAAATCTAAAAATGAGGGACCTTGTTGGTATGGTTTGGGGAGAATTGTTGGTAGCATTATGGTACCTTTAATAAAAGCTCATTCAGGTGGTGGACTTTGTCTAGGTGATAGTGATTGCCTGCTTAACCAGCAGCCTCAGAGGAGCTCCTTTTCTCAGCCCTAGATGATAAAGCAGTTAGCCCTAAGGTAGTGGTATAACGTGGAGCTGCTGCCACACTTCTCACATCTTTGAAATGCCCCTAAGCTAAGTGGTAGGGTGAATTGTTTGCCAAAGTTACCAGCAGGTTTTTTTTTTTTAAATTTTTCCTGCCTCCCTTCACTTAGTGGACACTTTTAAAAAATGAGTTTTAAGATGAGAAAGTTTAAAAAATTTTTATGTATAGTCATGGTCTTTAACTTTTGCTAAAACTGGGTTGCTGTTGAAATAGCAGATGGATGTGATAAAAATGGGAACATGTCAACTGTAAAAAGAAACCAGTGCAGATTAAATCACAATTAAAAATATCTATAATATGATTCACTAAAATGTTTTTCCTTTGGGTTAACTATTAATATTGTGTCCTCTTTTTAGTCATCTTTTTTCAAAACCAAGGAATGAAAAAAAAAATGGATACAGAGAAAATGACCAAGGGTGGCTTTGAAATTTCTTCGTTCAAAGATTTTTAGGACATGGGGTTTACACAGTCAAAGAATCTTGAAAACAAGACTTGCAGGAACAGGCTGATATGGACTTTTTGCTTTTTCTATTCAAGTTGTCAAAAAATGGATTATACTTATTAGCAGTATCTGGTCCTCTTGTAAGGTAAGGAGTATCAGAAGGATATTATCCACAGAGGCCTTAAAAATGATGCCTTATGTCCCTTGTACCAGTCCCCAAAGTATTGTATACCTAGTATACTTGACCTTTTGCTGAGACAACTTGCAACATTTCTAATTGGTCCCAGTGCTCAGCTCAGTGCCGAGCCCCAGTAGGTGTTCAGCATTTGTTGAATACAGAAATGAATCAATACCTGTTTCCAAACTGGTGCTTTTCATAGCCCTTCTTTATAAAGCTGCTCCAGGGATCTGTCAAGAAAACTAATCCAACCAGCCTACTTCTCTTTGAAAAATCCTTCAGTGGCCCTCATCTCCTTGAAGTTTTGCTTCTCAGACTTTTTTCCTTCTAAAATTATTTTTGATATTGTAAAGTTAACATACTGTGGTCAGAAATTCAAACAGTGTTGAAAATAGATGTGAAAAAATAACATGTCCCTAACTCACCTTCCAAAATATCCAGTTTGCTGGGCATTATATATCTTTCTATGTATTTGGCAAACTGTATATAGTCTTTTCAGTTTTGTTTGTTTTACACCAGTAGAATTATGCTAAAATATTGACACTCAGCTCCTTCCCCATTGGCTAGGGTGAACTGTTTAATGTCATGGAAATTAATCTTTTGTGTATATTGCAAATATTCTCCCAGTCTTTTGCTTGTCTTTTAACTTTATGGTGTCTTTTCCCCAAATAGATGTTTAAAATTTGTATTTAGTCAGATATGTCAATATTTTGTGTCTTTTGCTTAGGAAAGGATTTACTTCCCACTAAGATTTTAAAATCATATTCTCATAATTGACAGTATTGAATTTTACAGTTTACTCAATATGGCACTTTTAAGTTTTTATGGTATAGTAGGCATCTACGTTTTCACTCAGATATTTGGTTTTCTCAATTTATTCAAACATTCTGCTTTTCCCACTAACTATGCATCTCTAATATTGAGGATGCTGTTATCTTGAACTCCTTACCTGTTTCTGCTCTACTGCCATACTGTTTTGGTTACTATAGTTTTAGCATATGTTTTGGAGTTTTTATGTTTTTCCCACCTCAAATCTTATTGACTGTTCTCTTCCATTTACTTTTTAAATTTAGATGTAAATCACATACTGTAAGATTCACCTTTTTTGTCTTTTGATTTTTTTTTTTTTGGCTGTGACACATGGCATGCAGAATCTTAGTTCCCCAACCAAGGATCAAACCCTCACCCCCTGCAGTGGAAGCATGGAGTCTTAACCACTGGACACCAGGGAAAGTCACCTTTTTAAGCTGTATGGTTCACTGGTGTTTAGTGTAGTTACAGAGTTGTGCAACCATCACCTCTAATTCTAGGACATTTTCTTTCTTTCTTTCTTTCTTTCTTTTTTTTTGGCTGCTCTGTGTGGCTTGTGGGATCTTAGTTACCTGATCAGGGGTTGAACCTGGGGCCACAGCAGCGAAATTGCTGACTCCTAACCACTGGATTGCCAGGGAAGCTCCTCTGGGATATTTTATCACTCCAAAAAGAAATTCTATGCCCATTAGCAGTCATTTCCTATCTCTCTGTGCTCTCTCCCCTCCCACTGCCAACCAACCCTAGGCAACCACTAATCTACTTTCTGTCTCTATAGATTTGCCTATTCTGGACATTTCCTACAGATGAAACCATGTAATGTGTGACCTTGTTTTCTGACCTATGAGTCTTTCACTTAGCATTAATATGTTCAAGGTTCATCCATGTTGTAGTACATATCAGTACTTCATTCCTTTTTATGGCTAGATAATAATCCATTGTATGTATATGCCACAATTTATCTATTCATCCACTGGTGGAAATCTGGGTTGTTTTCCCCTTTGGCTATTCTAAGTAGCTCTGCTATAAACTTTTCCATACAAGTATTTGTTTAAGTACCTGTTTTAGGTACATACTTAGTAGAATTGCTGGGTCGTGTGGTAATTCTGTTTAAGATTTGTTTTGTTTTGTTTTTAATTTTAATCTTTTATCTGATAAGTTTTTGTACTATTAAACCAAATAGTTTTTAATTTGATTGTTTAACTTGAAAGCCCCATAACATATAGTTTGCAAATAATGACAGATTTTTGTCTTTTCCCTCAATGTTTTAATCTTTTTTTTATAATATGATGGCTGGCATCTTTATTCTTGGTTCTAAGAGGAAATATTTTTAATATTTTGCTGTTGTGTATGCTATTTCCTATAAATTTCTGGGAGAGTGCTTTCACTAAGGTAAAGTTTTACTCTATCCCTAGTTTGCTAAGAACTTTTTAAAATCAGGAATAGACGCTGAATATTATTTTCTTTGAAGAATTTATTGAGATGTGGCATCTCTCCTTTAAACTGTTAATGTTTTGGGAGCATTGGGCTTGGTACCACTATTTGCTTTGGTTGATTTCCTGGTTACGTCAATGGATTTTTCTTCCCATCCAGACCAATCTGAGAACCTCTGTTCTGGAAAATCTGTGGTGCCAGGTTCAGTGATGGTGTAAAGCTATACGTGTTAGAATACACTGCAGCATGTTTATTTTCTTCAGTTCTCTTATTCCCTTCATTTTTTTCTTGTAAACTAAACAATTTAAAATCTTGTTATTCAGAGTTAAGAAACACACTTCTTTACATGTTTATAAATGCACTCCATAATTGCTTCTGCTGCTCCTCCTACCTTATTCCTGATAAAAAACAAAGCTACCGAATGCTTTGAAATTACATCTGTTCCTAGGGCCCTCATTACCATAGTAACAAGGAGCCAACTCCATTGCTTTTCAAAAGGACCTAAGACAATCCAAATACCTTTTCATAGATTAGACTGCAGGCCTGCTCAAGGGGGTGTCTAAATATCCTCAGCATACACAAAATACAACTGAGATAGTTTGTAGAGGAGAGGAAGTAAAATCTAAAATCCCCTGAGTTGAGGTTCCATCACATTACGAAGACTCCAGACAAATCCTGATGGGCTTTACTTTCTACCTGGTGATGATCAAGTAGCTTCCTATTAAGGCTCATTAATATGACCACCCCACTCCACCCCCAATCCACATTGAAAATAACTGGTAGAGGTCTGGGACTAGAGAATCAAATGAGGCAAAGGTTAAAAGTGATATTTATCTAGTTTTTGGCCACACCGTGTGGCATGCGGGATCTTAGTTCCCTGACCAGTGATTGAACCCACACCCCCTGCAGTGGAAGCTCAGAGTCTTAACCACTGGACCACCAGGGAAGTCCCCAAAAAGTGCTTTTTATTTTTGGGCCAAATTGTGTAGGTGGGGCCCACAGGTAATCTTTGGTTTAAACATGTTGTGGTTAGATTTTTATTTTTGGCTTCGTTGGGTCTTAGTTGCTGCACACAGGCTTTTCTCTAGTTGCGGTGAGCGGGGGCTACTCTTCATTGAGGTGGGCGGACTTCTCATTGTGGTGGCTTCTGTTGTTGCAGAGCATGGGCTCTAGGCGCACGGTCTTCAGTAGTTGTGGCTCGCTGGCTCTAGATTGCAGGCTCAGTAATTGTGGCACATGGGCTTAGTTGCTCTGCGGCATGTGGGATCTTCCCGGACCAGGACTCGAACCAGTGTCTCCTACATTGGCAGGCAGAATCTTAACCACTGCGCCACCAGGGAAGTCCTGTGGTTAGATTTTGAAGTGCCTTGCCACCCGAAACATCTCCCCTGATTTTATCTAATCTTTTAGCTTATGAATAGAATTAAAGAGCTTAGGAAAATCAAAGTATAATTCATTGTGGACTAGCCAAATAATTTTCTGTATGGATAATGATGACCAAAAAAAGCATAAGTTTAATTATTATCAGGAAAACAGGAGAGTTTGAGATGCAGGATAGAAAAACTCCCAATAATACAAACTCTGGGGAGTATTTTGATATTAAGTAAAACATCCTAAAGCAATTGGTATAATTTTTATTCAACAGTATTGAGTGTCTGTAACATATGGTTTGGGGCCTGGTAGATATAACAGTGAACAAAATTAAGTCTTTTCCTAGAGCTGATGTTCTAGCAGAGGAAAGATGCACCAACATAGACACGTCAGGAGGGAAGGAGAAAGTGCTGCAGAGAATGTAAAGAAGGGGTAAAGGGAACAGGGAATGCAGGGGAGTAGTACTCCTTTATGTGGATGGTCACGGAGTGTCTCTTGAGAAGATGACATTTGAGCAAAAATGTGGAAGAAGTCAGAGTGACACAGGTAAATATCTGGGGGAAGAAGCAGAGGGAACAACAGCAAGTGTAAAGGCTCTGAGGTGGGGTTGTGCTTTGCGTGTTTGTCAAAGAGCAAGAAGGCCAGTCGCATTGGAACAGAGTAAGCAAAGGGGGGAGAGACAAGTAAGGAATGAGAGATGGTGGGGTATCATCGTAGGGGAAACCATTGAACGGTTTGGCATTGAAGATGATATTGCTGAATTTCCCTTTTCCCTTATAGGATCACTTTGGCTGCTGAGTTTGAGAGTAGACCATATGGGGAGTAAGAGTAGCATTGAGAGAGACCAATAGGAGACTCATGCAGGTGAAAAATGCTAGTGGTTTAGCAGGGTAGTAGCAGTGGAGGTGGTGAACGGTAGTTGCATTTTGATTATATTTTGAAGGTAGAGCCAGTGGGATTTGCTGATGTGGTTGTGAGAGGAAAAAGGGGGTCAAGGATGATTCAAGGGTTTTTGGCTTTAGCAATTGAAAAAAGGATTGATGTTTACTAAAATGGGTAAGATTTTGGAAGGGTGGTTGTGGAACGTGCACAGGAAATCAGGATTTTGTCTTGGACGTTTTGAGTTTCAGATGCTTATTAGATATCCAAGTGGAGATTTAGAAAAGTCAGTTTACAAACCCGGAGCCCTGGAGAGAGGTTGGGAGCTGGCCACTTTGTGCACTGTGTAGGTTATTTTTAGAAATGTTGGACTGGGGGTGGGGCACTTAAGGTGCCAGTTTCCAAACTGTTTGAGGCGCCCTGAGGCATCATAGCCAACTTGGGTCGCTGCAGGTTATTTTCAGATTTCCAGGAAAACATTATAGATGGTGCATGTGCTTGACGTGTGTTTTTTTAAAGTTTTAAAAAAGATGTTTGAGTTGTGTGCATGTGTGTGTCCTGTGCTGCTGGGATCAACTGAGTGCAGTTTTGTATGTGCACCTAGTGTTTCTCACAGAAATCCTACGTAAGCAAACACAAAATTCATATTTTACTCAAATTGTTCCCCAGTATATCAGTCAATCCTGTATAGCAGAGCTGATTTTACTTATTTAGAAGTTCTTGGAGGGTGGGGTAGAGAATCTGTCCTGAAAGGTAGAGAACCACTGCCTGAAGGGCCAGGAAAGGACTGATGGGTATTTGTGCAAAATGTCTTTAAAAAGCAGTTTATTTCAAAAATTCTTGCATATTTTGCATTCTTTCTCTAATGTATTATCCCATTCTTAAACCTTAAAAATGGTTCAAATTAATGCCATGGAGTAACATTTGTGGCAAGAATGAATGGTTAAGTAGGTTCTTCTCTTTCAAGTTAGTATACTATTCAACTCTGAGATAAGATGACTCTCATAAAATTAGGGAGAGTTAAGTAGTATTGGATGCAATCAGACATCTTTAGAAGGAACATAATCTAGCAAATGAGCAGTTAGAGAGATTTAGAACCGTCAACGGAACTAGTTCAAACTCAGAAGGGTAGGAACACCTAGGAAGCTAAAATCCATTTAGTTAATCAGCTGAAGAAAGTATGTAATAAATGGAAGTTGATTAGGCCTTAAGGAGGAGCTTAAAAACAAAAATTTAAGCCATGTTTGTCCAGCCTTTAGGAGAGAGAGGGGTGGGGGAAGAGGCTGAATCTTTCAGTGTTGAGTGAACTCTTTGCTGGGGGCGGGGTGGTGTGTAGAAACTGATTGTAGCTTGGTTGAATTCTTCCTTAGATTCTTCTTTCTTTATTTTTTTCATGTATAACCCAAACCTCCTGGTTTAATATCAGAAAGAGGGGACAGTATGAATGGAGGACTCAGGTGTTCCAATTTCTGAAATTGGAATTTTGATCCCCATTACGACTTAATAAATTGACACACTGATTTATAGTATGAGCTAGCCTTGGGAGCCTTGTCAACTCAGAGCACTGTGATAAAGGTGGGTTTCTGGTCCTCCATCAGTGTGTGAAGTTATGGCTAGGTGGTCATCTCATGATTCCTTTGTGATTCTCAGGATTTATAATTCTAGCACTAAGGAGGTACTATTCAGGAAACCAAATAAGTATCACACAGTATTTTGTTTTGAGCATGAAATAAAAGAATTGCATGATCTTAAAGGATATTTAACCAAGTTTTGTGTTTCTTGAAATTTTTGAAACACTCTGTTTCTTTCTATTCAGTATTGTTTTGGAGAGTCACTGAATTTTCTTTGTTTCTGGGCTTTGTGAGATGTGAGTAGACATGTGATGGTGGGATAGAATTAAAATACCTGTGTAACTTTTTTTTAAAGGCATTTGGGATTTAAAAAAAATTTCACAATAATTTGATTTTTCTAATAAAATTTGCCTATTTTAAGGGGATTTTCTCTTGATTAGCCTATTCTTTGTTCCTCTAACTACTGATGACCCTCCCTTCCCTTCCCCATCTTCCCAAATAAGAGCCTGTGGAAGGCATTTATCTATAGTTTTGATTTGTGTGTTTTCTGTAACCATTAAAGAAATTGAGAGCTGAGTGGCATCAGATAGCCATGATGTCACTTTTCTCTTTCTATCCAAATTAGTTTTTAGTATTGAAATCGGAGGAATTACTGTGCACTTAGGCTAACAGTGAGTTAGCCTAACAGTGAGTGACCTACAGAATAATCTACCTATTTTTAACTTAATTCCTGGGTATTCTTCCTTTCCCTGTATAATCTCAATCTCTCCTTAATTTTTGTGTGTGTCTCCATAAATATTCTTCTAAAATTTGTTTCACATCTATTTAGAGTATTTCAGGAATGGGTTGAGCACATAACAGGATCAGAGTCAGTGTCCAAAAAGACCTTGCTTTTTGTGCCATTTTTCTTCTGTGTGTTATCCTGATAGTCTCATCTCATTTCTGGATTTGTCATATAAATGGGCACTCATATTCTTTCTAATGGGTTTTATTTATTACATTTTTGTTTCATGATACAGTGACTAAACATAGCTTTCTGAAATCTTATGCCTGTATATATCATTAGTGCATGATGCATATACTTCTTGCTTCCCTTTCCCTCCATAGATAACTTTATGTATCATATGCTTTATTCATCTGTCTCCCACTTAGAACACAGGTTTGATGAGAATGGGAATTTTTGTACTTGCCCACTGCTGTATCCCCAATTTCTGGAAAAGTTCCTGGTACTATCTACTATAGATGCTCAATAATACTAAGTGAATGAATGAAAGATCTGTTCAATAATTTAGCTGTCAAACTGTGAGATTTGAATAAAAGGAGAAATAATTGCTTGAACATTCAAATTAGAGACTAGAAATTGTTTTATACTTGTGATGTGAAATGGGAGAAAATTCACCAAGGTTTAGGATTGGTGAAAATTCCCAAAGGTAAGGGGCGCAATCTCTTTACGTCCCTCCAGATGGTAGCAGTTTGAGTGCAACTACTAGTGTTGCCGATCTGGATGAGGATGGGCCTACCTTTTTTGTAGTTTTAATCAAATCACTATAGTATATACTTATATATTAATAGTTTTTCCTATGCGGCTCTCATCTTCTCTTTTACTGAATAACTTCTGGTCTTGGAGCAGTGTTTTGTAAATTTGAGGAACATGTGAATCCCATCCTAAGGAAGAAATTTATTGAGGTCCTTCAATATGAGTAGAATTGAAATTTTTGTAGGGAATTCCCTGGTGGTCCAGTGGCTAGAACTCCACGTTTCCACTGCTGAGGGCCTGGGTTCAATCCCTAGTCAGGGAACTAAGGTCCCGCAAGCTGCATGGCGCAGCCAAAAAGAAAAAAATAATTTTTTTTTACATTACATTATAATGTAGTTAAATATATAATGAACAAAATTAGTAAACCTTGTATGCTTCTAGATCTTAGGCAACTATAAAGAGCAAATAGGTACATAATATATACAATACTTCAATATTATTTTGATGTTAGTTTGAATAAAGTTTGAAAAACTAAATTGATACATGCAATATAAATGCTGACATTCAATCTGCAGATTCTTATGTGTTTGTCGTGTTTTAAAGATATGTGACTGTGATAACTCACTCTCAACTTTTTCTCCATTTGAACTGCTGCTGAAACCTTTGTTCACATTGTTCGGCTTTCATTTTGCCCTCATTAAATTAGGGTTTCAAGCACATGGGAGCATATCTGTAGGTATTAAATAATTATTTTCTAAGCGAATTCAGGAACTGAAGAATATTCTATATGATTATGCTTTGGTGTTTAATATTTTTCTCACCTAAACATTCCACTCAGTAGAAGTAAGAATTACAGTGAGTGTTACTCTCCATGAGGGCATTGTTATGTGCAACACTGAATAGACTGATTTAAAGGGTCTATTTATATGGGAACCTGGGTCTAGCACTATCACCTCTCCATAAGTTCCCAGGTAATGCAGGTTAGCTTCTGGTTTGCCCCTGGGTAATTTTTAGTTCTTTGCTAATCACTGTAGAAGATTTTTCAGATACTCAAAGCTCTTTCTCAGATTGTCTTTTACTATGCTTTTTAAAACTGGGAGGGAAGTGTTTAATACAAGATGAGACTGAATGTCAGTTTCTGAAATAAAACATATTGTAGAATGTTTTCATAAGGAGGACTTGGTGAACCTCTTTATTTAAATCTTTTATAACTTAAAATGTGTGTTTAAAATTTTTAGTGTGTCAGAAAATGTTGACCTCTGAAGTAATGACTACATCACTACTGTGGTCTTGAGCAAGTTTCAGTTTCTGGGCTTTTATCTCCTTTTTCAGCACAGTGGTTGCAGGCTGTGAACTACAAAAACACTGAGGAATATGAAGTTTGTGGTGACGTGAGGGCCACAAGGGGATAGGTGGGCATGCAGGGATTGGGGAGAAAGAAGGAGCAGCTGGTACAAAGGCCCAAGATGCAGATGCGCTGAGGAACAGAAAGAGGACCAAGTGAGATGTTTGTAAAAGTGCTTTGTAGATACAAAACATTCCTTACAGCTCAGGTGCTGTTATGTTTAGGGAAGATGTTTGTTTTCTTTTTCCAGTGGGCTATGTTTGTTAGCTACAGGGCCATCTTGCCTAGAGAGTAGGATCTTGCTTTGAGGATGGAAAGCAAGAGTTGGACCCATGTGTCACAAATTCAAGCAGTTTGTGAATTAGGATTTCTGTTACTTTATTTGTGCTAATAATCTTTTATATAAGATTGGGCAGTAGGAAAGAGGAATAAGCTTATTACTAGAAATTTTGGGGCAGGGAGTTTTGTATCATTTCTAACTCTTACCATGTTTGGCTTTGCTTGCTGTGTATAGTTTTGCATCTATTATAAATCTGATCTTGGGTGTCAGTTTTTCCTTTGTGGTTTGGTTTGTTAACAGTTGAAGTACCTAAAGGTTCTGGGTGTGAACTCTGCATGCTTTATAACTAATTTAGAACCAGGGAAGTTAGGGTTTTCTATTGAAGTAATTAAAGCATTGTGATATATATATACACATACATAATACACACACACATATAAACTTTATATATATAAAAACTTACACAGAAATTACCAAAACATGATAATAGGACATTATTTATGTTTTTATATACTTTACAGATGGAAGTTTTAAACATTTCTTGGTGTCTTCTTTTCTAGTTTGGAAATTTATTATACATTATACATTTTGTTAATGCTGTTTATTATACATTTTGTTAATGCTGATGTTGGTTTGGCTTTTTTTTTTCTTAATCTATGTAAACATGACCTTAGACAGCTGTGTTTAATATAGTGAAGTGTCATGGGGAGACTTTACAGTGTTTCTTGTTGGGGCTTAGTGTCTATGTATTTTAGTATTTAAAGGATGTGGTTTGGGGCTTTGAAAATGAGAAGGAGGTTGCCTAACTCATAGCTGAATGCCTGCAGATCTAGATTGTTCTGTCCTGGAGGTTATTAGTAACATGAAAGTTGTTTTTTTTTTTAATTTCTTTCCATTAGTCTGGTGTGAAAAAAATGAAAGTTGTTTTTATTCTAGTTAAAGTGACGGTATTAAGTATTGTGGCTCTGTGTGTTTGCGCTTGGCTGAGAGTAGGATTTTCTTTAAAATCTGATGTTGCATAGGAATGTTTTAGGTAACTAGAGTGCTGGAAAAAAGCTGCTGCTCAAGCCAAACGGATTTTTGCTTTGCAGAAAAGTGGCGCGGAGAGTCTCTGTGTCTCCACCTTATGTCTCCCATCTCTGAGAGAGCAGGGTGCTAGATCAGGAAATGATGGGTGGAGTTGCTTAATCGCATCAACTTCCTGGGCTGCCCAAGCATTGATTAGTCAGACACTCATAATGTTCCATTTAAGAGGTTCTTGCTGATTGGCTGGTTTCTTTTAAATCCTTAGGTTTGACATTCATGCTTACGAAAACCCTTGCCATGTGCAAGGCACTTTGCTGCATGCTCTATGAGAGATACAGAAAGGAGTAAGAGTATTCTTACCTTTCAGGAGCATACAGTATAGTAGGGGAGATGAAGACAAGATAGACCATGGTAAGTGTCCCAAGGGAGTAGTTCTGGGAATTCAAGCAAGGCTTATAGTAACCATTGATGGGTGTGGGTGGGGCTGTGGATGAGACCTGGGCAGGGAAGGGCCCAGTTGGGTTTCAGTAGTTCCTGTAGGTAAAGAGTGGCAAAGATGTTGATAGGTAGGGAAGAAAGGTCAAATGGCTACTGTGAAGGTGAAGGAAAAAGTAGGAGGAGGCAGGAGCTATTAATCATAAGCACTGAGATTTCCCCAAAATTCTGTCCAAAATTGTTCATGTGCGTACTCTGGTGTTTTTCTGGGCCAGAGAACTGAGACCTTTTCTCAGATTCTGAAAAGGATCTAGGGTCCAAGAAGATTGAGAACCACTGTGCTGAGTTATCAACCTTAGATGACTGAGAGGATGTTGAGGCTTTGTAGAGAAAAAAGGAGGTCATGTGGAACAGTTTTCCTTGTGGGAGGTAGGGTGGGATTTGGGGGAACTGAGCTTTTGAAATGGTCCCCCTAGGGGGGCAGGTTGCCTTGTCAAACTAGCAAGTTAGGTGGGTCCATTAATAACCCTGTATGACCCTGAAGGGCAGGTGTTTTCAGGAGCTCCTTAACATTATTTCCCCCTTTATTTGGAGTTCAGATTGATGAAGATGTGGGAGACGAGGATGCTACTGTAGAATAGTTCTGGCATTTACTTTTCATGAAGCTCTTCCTGTGTGTAAAGCGTTCCGTGCTTGATCCAATGGGGTATTTATAAAATGTCAGACAGGGAATTGCCCTTAAGGAGTTGATGGTATTGTAATGCTTTTCCTTTGGCTTTGTGTTCAGCTTGGATCTGTGTTCAGTTATCTTCAGGTCTTTGACCATTTCCTGGGCAAAGAGAAACATTTCTATTAACATGAACTTGAAGTGACTTTGGTCTGTGACAGTTATAAATATACTGTACTTATAATTAGGAACCTCTGTACAGCTGATTTAGTGACTTCTGGACAAATCATTTGACTCTTCTATTAATTGTTATATAAATGTATGTGTTTGTATACACACACATGGCCTCGTTTAAAATACTATGAAGCACATTTTAAAAATGACCTAGTGGGAATTCCCTGGCCGTCCAGTGGTTAGGGCCTCACGCTTCCACTGCAGGGGGCACGGGTTCGATTCCTGGTTGGGGAACTAAGATCCCACATGCTGCATGGCATGGCCACAAAAGACCCAGCACGTAGTATTCATTACACTTAGTTGGTCAGCTTCCACATTTGTGAAATGGGAATAATAAATAATAATAATAATTTTATGTATCTCATAGAATTGTCCTGAAGATGCAACTAATACATATACATACATAATCAAGTTCTTTAGAATAGTATACAGCTTAAGTACTTAATAAATATCAACGACTACATTATTAATAATAACATTTTAATATTAATACTATCATTTCCCCTGCCCCATGAGTGAATGTGGAGCGACTGTTGTTGTAAAAGAATTTGCAGTAAGATGTCTTTAAATAGTAAAATTCCCTATGTATTTATTTAAATATTTAATTTATGTTTATCTTTAAAGTTGTGGAAGTTAAGTGCACTTATACAAGGCAGAGTCAGGTATTAATTAGGCTGCGCATTTAGGTTACAGCATGAGGGATTGAAAGCCGTATTTGTTTAATTAAGAAATGGGTTGATTGGCCTTGACCACTGTTGTCTTTCAGTTCTTTTTTATTTGACTGCCTGTGTGTTTGTCTCCCTTTTCTTATCTTTTTTGTGCCTTCTGGTTTATTTCCTGTTCAGTTTTCAGTAAAGGGTGTGGAGTAGGGCAAGGAGAACTTACCTTGGTTGGTGCCCTGGGTCTGAACCAGGAAGGAGTGCTGCCTCAGACAGCCTGGGGCTTAGTGGGGATGGACTTAACAATGATCCCTGCAGAGCTGCCCTACCCAGGGAACCTGTGAATTCCACAGTTTCTCACTCCAGATCAGATGGTATGCAGCTCCAACTGTGTGTGCATAATTAACATTTCTGGGCTCATTCATCCATTGTTTCCAAGTGCTTCCATTTATTTATTTCTCCTCTTGATTATGAGAAAATTTAGTTGTGTAACAAAAATACAGAGCTAGAATGATAAAACCCCACTTTGCCATTGCCCAGCTTCAACAATTTATCACCTCATGGCCAATCTTGCTTGATTTCTACTCTGAATCTCCTCTTCTCCCCCGTCTTGTTTTGAAGACATCATATCATTTAAGCCAAAAAGATTTTAGGATGTATATCTAAGGGATGAGGACTTAAAAATACATACATATATGTTAATTTTTATGGTATGTCTGTTTGACTGAGGATCCACATATTTGGTTGATTGGTTGGTTAAATATCTTAATGTATAGGCTCCCCTCTTCTTTCTTTCTCCCCCCAGGCCCCCTCCCATCTTGGAATTTGCTTGAAGAAACCAGTCTTATTTTGTTCTGTAGTTTCCCCTCAATCTAGATTTTGCTATTTTGTATTCCTCAAGTTTTTAGCATATTGCTGTCTCCTGCATTTCCTCTGAGACTGGCTCTAAAGGATTAACCAGATTAGAATAGATTTTTTTTTTTAAGTGTCTTTCCCGCCCCCCCACCCCATCAGGAGCATATAATGTCGGGTTGTGTTTCAGTTTTGTGATGTTAGCAGCTACTGATGATCATTGCCTAGATCCATTAATTCAATAAAGTTTGGAAAATGGTGATGTCTATTTCTATCATTCCTGCTATTTATTTTGAATCAAAACCTGTCGGGAAATAAAATTTAAGGCATTTAATGGCTTTAAGTGTATTTTACTTTGAATAAATATTTATTTGAATTAGTATTCTCTCTCTGACTTTGTAGCAGTGGTTAAAATATAGTGCATGATTTGGTGTTGAGATGTGCAGTATGCTATATTGGGTAGCCGACAACTTCAGACCCATGTAGTTCATTCACCTAGTGAGGAAATTACCTTAGAGTGCTTAAAATATGTCTGCTTAGTATAGTTAACTTTGGTATTACTTACTGAAGACCTTGGTTTCAAAATTGTGCAGTTTTTTTGTAAAACTGTAGAAGGGAGGCTTGGAAGATGATCTGATTTTGTTGAGTTTTTTAGTCCTATTTCATAACTGCCACATTTTAGATTTGAGTATTTTTTTGTTTGTTTTGTTTTTATTTATTTATCATTTATTTATTTTTTGGCTGCATTGGTCTTCGTTGCTGTGCATGGGCTTTCTCTAGTTGTGGCGAGCGGGGGCTACTCTTCATTGCATTGTGGTGGCTTGTTGCAGAGCACAGGCTCTAGGTGCGTGGGCTTCAGTAGTTGTGGCTCGCAGGCTCTAGAGCACAGGCTCAGTAGTTGTGGCTCACGGGTTTAGTTGCTCTGCGGCATGTGGGATCTTCCCGGACCAGGGCTCGAACCCATGTCCCCTGCATTGGCAAGCGGATTCTTAACCACTGCGCCACCAGGGAAGCCCTACATTTGAGTATTATTCACTGGTTTGTGGGGCCCACTTGGTATCTTTGATGACCTTCCAAATATTCCTATTAATATTTATAATATGACAATATTTTTGTTTATGGAAAGAATTAATTTGTTTATTAGAAAAAAACCAGTCACCTCATTTGTATTTCATTTAAAGCAAGCAGCTGAAGCTAGGGACTAGAGAGTGATCTAAGGCCTAGTGGTCTGAGCAGCTCAATGAAGCTCATAAGAATATCTGTGGTGGGGTTAATAAGGGGAGGTTTTCTTCAGTAGATCTAAAAGTGACCAGATAATTAACTTCTTTCCTCACATACATACTTACTGACTTTCTTCTGTACTCTCTTCACATCTTGTTGTCAAGCTCAGTGCTCCTGAGGTGAGCCAATTTACCTTACTATTCATAACTAATAAGTGTGGTTGAATTTTTTCTTCAGATACATCTGCAATGGAATGAACCTGATTTTTTCAGTAGTTTGCCAGATGGATCTTCAGCAAGTTAATTACCTAACTCTAAAGAGTTACCTAACTCTTTAGAAAATAATGGTATCCCTTTAACAAATAGCAGTTTTGTTTTCTGAGGCTTCATCTTGCCACTAATACTTTGTTGGATCCAACAGGCTATAGCCATCCAGTTGAGGTGCTTGTACAGTAGAGATGGATGTTACATTCTCACTCTGTTTTCCAGATTCAGGCTGTCTCATTTAGAATACATCATTCATTCAATTTCGACAAACATTTTTTTGAGTAAAATTCTGGGCAGCAGTGGTAAACCAGGCAGATTAAGGGTCCCTGTCCTTGGGAGCTTACATCTTAGTGAAATTATCCGCAGAGTTCCCCAGGTCAAATTTTACATAAATTTCTCTTTTGCCCAATTGTCTGAACATGTCCAAAGCTGCTTTTTGAGGAAAGTCAAAGAGAGTACCTTTGCAAAGAGAGAGTAGAATACAAGCCAGGTTTTAAAATTTCACAGCACAATGTTATCTTTGCTGGCTACGAGTTTGGTATGTAGAAAATAATGGAGCTTCTTTCACTAAACAAGACTTGCTAGTGATTTCTGCCTATTATTTTCTTTTTATTCTAAGATTTTGTGCTGAATTGCAATAGGTTTTCTTAGTTTAGATTTTCTGAAATAATATTTCTTCTCTCTTCCCCCCTCTGCCCACCTTTAGTGTTGGCTAGTAAGATTAAAATTTATTCTGATATTATTTGGTTGATCATTAGCTACTTCCAGGCCTTTGGGAAGTAGCTAAATGTAAATGATTATCACATATCCTGTATTTTTCAAGATAATCTCAATTT
The DNA here is from genome assembly GCF_003031525.2 of Neophocaena asiaeorientalis asiaeorientalis. Lineage (NCBI taxonomy): Eukaryota > Metazoa > Chordata > Mammalia > Artiodactyla > Phocoenidae > Neophocaena > Neophocaena asiaeorientalis. Next base: position 3,907,589 of record NW_020185330.1, read on the forward strand.
CAACTGTTTTGTTCCATTTTTGGACAAATTTGGTTTTTAATTTAGACAGTAAGGGGTCCTTTAGGACAGTCCTCTTTAACCTGAATCCATGGACCCTGATGAACTTCAGGGAGGTGTGGTTTGTAAATCTCCTGAAACAATGATGCCAAACTTTGTAGATAAGTGCCCTTTACTCTGGAGAGGCCTCTTTATTTTCATCAGAATATTCAAAGTGCTTATGGGGACTGCAAAATGGCTAATAACCACTGTATTCTGTATAAAAAAAGATTTTAATTAATAGGAATGATGACATTTTTCCCTTCCAGACATATTTTGCAGAAAGTTAGAAGACTGTCCAGCTGTTTACTATTGGAGCAGTGAGCTCTTGAATCATTTGAAATGTTCTTTAGCGCCATCTTAGGTTATACAGAGATCAAATTGAAATAGCTTTCTTGTTATTTTTATTTCTTGTTATTTTTCTTTTATGCGTTCTTAAAACATCACACTTTAACCTGTGAGTCCTTACACTTACCCCATTGTTACGGGCTGAATTGTGCACTCCTCCCACCTGCATATTTTGAAGCCTAACACCCCTCCCCCCTCCAGTACTTCATAATGTGACTGAATTGAGAGGGGGCTTTTAAAGAGGTAATTAAGGTAAAATGAGGTAGATAGGGTGGTCCCTAATGTAATCTAACTGGTGCCCTTAGAAGAAGAGGAAATTGGAACACAGAAGAGAGACACCAGGGACCCGTGTGCACAGAGGAAAGTCAGTGTGAGGCTACAGTGAGAAGCCGACCATTGGCAAGCCAAGGAGAAAGCCCTCAGAACAAAGCCAAACCTGCCCGTACCTTGATCTTGGACTCCTAGCCTCCAGAACTGTGAGGAGTAACTAACTGTTCTGTTGTTTAAGCCACCTCGTCTGCGTTATTCTGTATGGTAGCCCTAGCAGATTAATACACTTATGATGAAGTAGCAGTTGAGTGACAATAAAAAGTGTAGCAAGGCAACTATTTCTCTTTGTCCCAGTGCATTTTGGGACAAATGATGAAGTGTTGTGTATAGCTTCACATAATCTAGTGCCTGAAAGAGATGGTACGACCTATGAAATCTCAGTAGAACATAATAATTTCTATTCTTATTGGTCTTATTCTTTATTGATTTGTTTTATCCTTTTACAATTTCCCGTTTGCCCATGGTTATATCTTAATGTCACTCTCTTTTATTCTCTAGCATTTCTCACTTTATGGAACTAATTTTTATAAGTAGGTCTATTTTAAATCAACACCAGAACAGTATCTTTGTGTATTCTTCTGTGTGTGTTGTGTACAGTCATTCCAGCCCAGCCTTATTCAGTAATGTCATCTGTCCTTAGGCCTCTGTTCCAGGCCACCACACTTACATTCAATTTTTGACGTTTCTCTTTGTCAGAAATAAATTTAAATATTTCTAATGATGCCTGCTTCTACTGCTAACTTGATTCGATACCTTGGAAACTTTTAGATTTGGAAATGAATGAAAGGCTAAGGGAACGATGTGTTTCTCAAATTTGCCATGAGGGCAGGAGTTCTATCAGTTTTGTTTAGACTGAAGCCCCATGGTCTAGCACAACACCTTGTTTCAAGGAAAATTAAATATTTGATAAATGAGTAGATTAATTTTAAGTAAGGGATCAAACCCAAGTATCCAAAATTGAACCCATAGCCCAGATTCTGCTGTTTCACAGACTTCTCAGTCTTTATTCATGACACTGAGAATAAGCTTGTTAAGGAGTACCTACTCCATCCACGTGTTCCTCACCTGCTCTCTTCCTCATTGCACAGTGTGGTAGGTAAGAGCCGGGCCTTTGGCTCCTGACTCAGTGCACATCCATGCTCCTCGATGTGCTTATGTGATCTTGGCAAGTCCTTAACCTCCACACCTCTACTTTGGGTTCTTCATCAGTAATTGGAGATAATAAGAGTATACAATTTCCAAGTTTTTTTTGGAAATTATGAGTTTAGAACAATGCCTGGCACATAGTAAACATTTTAAAGCTGTTAGAGCTAGTATTATCCTAGAGTAGAAACAGATTATTCTCACATATTTGTATCTTTTATCTCTAGTTCTACATTGATTTCTTTCTCTAGGCACAAAACCAATTCACTTCAAATAACCAAATCTTTGTCATCAAACTGGCATGGTTGGGACTTTCCTGGTGGCACAGTGGTTAAGAATCCGTCTGCCAATGCAGGGGACACGGGTTCGATCCCTGGTCCGGGAAAATCCCACATGCAGCGGAGCAGCTAAGCCCATGAGCCACAACTACTGAGCTTGTGCTCAAGAGTCCGCAAGCCACAACTACTGAGCCCATGTGCCACAACTACTGAAGCCTGTGTGCCTAGAGCCTGTGCTCTGCAACAAGAGAAGCCATGACAATGAGAAGCCTGCGCACTGCAATGAAGAGTAGCCCCTGCTCACCACAACTAGAGAAAGCCTGTGTACAGCAATGACGATCTAACACAGCCCAAAATAAAAACAAACCAATTAATTAATTAATTAAAAAAAAAAACTGGCATGGTTTTCGTGGTGGTAGCAATGTAAATTAGCGTTAACCTGTTTGGAAGTGGTTGGGCAAGATATATCCAGTCATAAAAATAGTGACACTCTGATTCATGAATTCCACTTCTGAGAATCTTCTAAGGACATACCCTTAAATGCTTAAGAGATTGTATCCATGAAGATGTTACGTTATAATATCCAGGGCTGGAGGGAACGGTGTAATATATTCTGGCACTTACACATTTACAATTGATGGGTCTGAAGACCGTGTAATAACATGGAAGATATTTGAGGTGAAAAGTAAAACATTGTATGTACAATATGATTACAACCATGTTAAATAAATACATACATCCAGGAATTTCCAGAGGATAGGGCTTATAAGGGCTCTTTTAACCCCCTGACTTCTTTTCAGATTCTGGATTTATTTAAAGCTGGTTCTAAAGGCCCAAAGTTAACCCTGAAATTGAGTTCTTTATATCTTGTTATAAACCATTACCTTTCTTCCTATTTGGTTTGGGAGCTCCAGATTTAGTTAAATTCTGCAGAATGGGATTGGCTGTGGGGTTGCAAAGATGAACAGACCCTCTGTGTACTCAAGGAATGGTTTTATATGAGATGTCTTATACAAGTACATAAAACCCAATATGTAGTTTTTGTCCAATAACGTGACAGTTTGGGCTCCTTGGTGCCTAATGGTTGGTTGGTTTTCTGTAGTGTAGATTTCTCACTTTTACCCCTGGAAAAATACTCATTTTTAACTTCAGTACTTAAACTGGCTTCAGTAAGCTCTAATAACAGCCTCAAAGCAACAACTTTTTCAGTTTTCTATTGACCATAAACTTCTTTTCTCTACAAGTGGTAATTCTTAACAAAGGGTACTTTAACCACCCAGTGCAGACTGCTTCTTCAGTCTTGGTTCAACAGATTCTAGAGGGATGTGGTAGAAGGAAGAGTAATTACTAAAGAGCTGGGCACAGTCAGGACTGTGATTTAGGCTTATTTCTTTGATGAACACTGTGGGTCCTATTTCTGAAGTAATCCCCCACCCCTTCCACCGCCACCCAGGATTGCTGACAGAAGTCTTAACTTGCCAGCTCATTTGTCTGCATTGATAATGCAAGCAAACTCTTTTGCTTGATGCCTTAACGTTTGTTACCCTGAAGTTTTACTTTTTTTACCTTTTCCCTTCCTGAGGGGATAAGCCATTTTAGAATTCAGATGTCTAATACATAAAATAGATAACTAATAAGGATCTACTGTATAGCACAGGGAACTCTTAATACTCTGTAATGACCTATATGGGAAGAGAATCTAAAAAAGAGTGGGTATATGTATATGTATAACCAATACACTTTGCTGTACAGCAGAAAGTAATGCAACATTGTAAATCAACTATACTCCAATAAAGATTAAAACTAAAATAAAACTTAGTTGTCTGTAACATTGTTAATGGGCCAGCTTGTGCCCAGTGGGCTATGTTAGGTGCTTGGCTCAAGATCAAGGCCCGAGACTGAGTGGTGTGAGTACATTGGCAGTCAAGCACAGTGTGTTGCTGCATTTATTTATACTCGAGAATTAGTTGCTATTCTCTGATTTTTTCATATGAAATGTTATTTGGCACCTTAATGGATTTTTGAACTACATTCACGGTTGGCCTTAGAATCTTTAACATTTATTCCCTAAAGGGGATGACATCCTTATGTCTGAGTTACATTTTGATCAAATAGGGCATATGTTAAAGCTCTGATTAGTTCTTTGAAAGTACTGCATGTGCAAATGATATCAAAAATTGTTGCCTTAAAAGTATATAAATTCTGGGCTTCCCTGGTGGCGCAGTGGTTGGGAGTCCGCCT
>NW_020185330.1:3912166-3912813 GCF_003031525.2 Neophocaena asiaeorientalis asiaeorientalis
ATATATATATATATATATATATTCTATAAAAATATATATGGAGGGAATTCCCTGGTGGCGCAATGGATAAGACTCCATGCTCCCAGTGCAGGGGACCTGGGTTCAGTCCCTGGTCAGTGAACTAGATCCCACATTCATGCTGCAACTAAGAGTTTGTATGCCACAACTAAGGAGCCCAGCTGCCTCAAATAAGGAGCGCACGTGCTGCAACTAAGACCCTGCACAACCAAATATTTTTAAAAATGTATGGAAGAATGATGGTTTCAAAGTTTAAAAAAAGCATCGGCACACTCAAGGAAGTAACAGCTTTCTATGTGAAAGAGTAGAGGTTTTTTTTCCCTTTGTTTTCTGTAAGAAATATTAGAATAGGAAAAATAAGTGTAAACAAAGAATGCTGCTCCAGTTCCCCTTCTACGAGGATCAAGCCATTAGCCTGAGGGGAATTCAGGTTGGAGAAAAACAGGAGGCATTTTGTGCTTTGGACACATGGACCTAGATAGTTAAGATGTGTAGCTAAGGAATAATGTCAGTGAACCCAGCTTCTTATATCTTCCCATACATAGAAAAGCACTGAAGTCATTCACTTGAGATGTCTGTTCTTTGTGATTAGCAGTAATCTTTTGCTTAACTGCAAGGCTTCTCCAAGC
>NW_020185330.1:3912827-4045378 GCF_003031525.2 Neophocaena asiaeorientalis asiaeorientalis
ATATATCACATATATGCATCTTGGTTCCTTCCTTACCTTTCTGGAGCAGTTCCTCAGAGCTATCTGAGAGGCTGTCTCCTGGGCTGTAGTTCTCAGTGAGGTCCCCTAATAAAACTTAATTCACAACTTTTACATGGTGCATTTTTTTTTAAGTCGACATAAGCAGTAGGGTTTTAACAGAAATGCTGAATATCTAAAAATTTGTGGAAGCAAAATTTTCTTGGTAATCCTCAGTGTACTTTTCAAAATATGTTAATGATTTTGGGGGAGCTAAACTTTTTATTAGGTTTCATTTGTTTTGATGTTCATTCTAGTAGTAGATGTCTTATCAGCTTAGATAGCAGTAAATTGTGATATGCCAGAGTTTTGTATTTGGCATTATGTCACAGGAGCAATAGGAAATAATTTTGTGAACTACTGTTCACAACATGGTAAATTTAACAAAACCTAATACTTCGATTTGTCTCTATTCCCAATTGTTATTTAATAATTGATAACAGCTGTAGTGAGTGTTTTGTCCTCCAGGCCCTTCCCTTTCCTCCTTACTTTAAGAAAAGGGGGGAGGGGTCCCACATAAACTTGGATAATATCACTAAATCAGTATTTTGCAATACAGTTAAAATGTGTTAGGTGTTGCTTCTGTTGCAGTCATAGTAGAAGAGCAAAGTAGTGGCTACCCTTCTTAATTTGTAACCTTTTCAGGATGTTTTAGATACTTTGTTGTCCCATCAGGTTCATCATAAACCTTGATTTTCTGGAAGTTTTAAATCATATAGCATCTATGTTACAGATAACTATGAAGCAGGTGTGTCTTATATTTAAATACCATTGTGAATTCTGAGATTGATGAAAACTGTGAGTGGTGAGTTCTTGAAAACCATGCATGCGTGTTTCCAAAGGCTATTTTCTGTATTCAGTATCTATTAACAGACAGTAAAGGATTTTTCCATTAAATTGTGCACTACTAACCATCTAATCCTCCTGAGGCGAAGTTCAAAGTTCCCATGAAATGTTTTTAGGTAATATTACTTTAAAAAAAGGAGTGAACTCCCTCTCGGAAAAAAGCCAGTCCCCAATATTTTGGAACTCGGTTTGAGAAATACCGTCTTTTCTGGCTTAGAGTTTGTTCTGTTTTATTGTTAAGGTACTCTGAGAGTTGGGTGCATTCTGTCAGTGCTTAGAGGTTAATGAGAGTCTTTCCTTGTGTCTCCGCCTGTATTCACACCCTCCCGGTGTTGGCATTTTTTCTGCTTTAATAGCCATAGGGGCAGTTTCTACATACTTTAAATTGGTGTGGCTTCTTACGTTATATGATATGTCTGCTTTACATCATCACAGTTCTGTGTAGAGGTTTTATGTGGCACTTAAGAAAAACTGACCCCAGTTTGAAAGATAGAAGCTCTTTGAATAGATGCTGTCAGAATTATTTAATTCTATTTGTGTCATGATTGAACCTAGGATTTTAATTTTTATTTATTTATTTTTGTAAGCAAGGAAAATATAGATCCGGGAGACTTATCTGATTCTAATCTTAATTCTTCTATTATCTACCTGTGGGGCTTCAAAAGTCATATTAGCTCTGTCACCTCATTTGCAAAAAACAAGGATTTTGCTTATATACGTGGAGTACTTTGTTGAAGTTGCTTATCGTTTCTATAATGGTCCAGTGAAGAAGGCGGTCATAAGATGTTCTCTGGAAGCTTTTATGTTTTTAAAGAAACAGTGATTTATTTACTGTACACTTTTTTTCCCCTCTCAAGGTATCATGGGAGGGATCTTTCAGGGACTATTCTATGTTTATTCCTCTAACCTTTTGTAAATCAAGAGTAGCTCCAGTTATACTAATAAATGACTCCTCTTTGGAATTAGCATTCCTGAAGCTTTAATAAAGTAGAAAGAAAAAGGAAACACCTTATCTTCTAGCCTGTTTAGATGGGCAAGGCTGTGGACTAGGAGTGACAAGTTAGGAAACAGGCCTTCGATGTTAGGCTCCTATTAGCACGAAGTCTGTTAGCACTAAGAGAAATCTCGTCCTTTCCCCTATTCTGATCGCATATTACCATTTGATTCCTCATTGATCAATTCAGTCCTCTATAGACTAGAGTTAGTGTGATTCTTTAGACTTTAGCATTTATCTAGGCCTTTTTGCAAAGTTAAATTCTCTCCCATGGCTTAATTTTTGGATTGTACAATATGTTTAGGTTAGAGTTTTTCCAGCTTTTTTGAGCTGAAATCAGAAATTAAGAGTCAATAAAGAATACTAGAATTATTTGAAAGCAAGATTTTGGTCTTTACTGGAGGAAAGTTGTTCAACTTTTAATTGATTCATTATTATATCTCAATTTATTCCTGGAAAGGACTTAAGGTGACAGGTATGTACAAAGACTTTCTCCTTTATAGCCAAACTTTGTGAAAAAGTTGCTAACGTTCACTGTTTCGCCTTCCATTCACTCCTTCACCATGAGTTTTTGGCTCTGCCCTACTCACCCACTGCAGTTTCTCACAGCAGAGTCACCAGGGGTCTCCATCACTAACTGGACACAACTCTTTTTTTCTTTCCTTTTTTTTTGCCATGCCGCGTGACTGGTGGGATCTTAGTTCCCCAACCAGGGATTGAACTTGGGCCCTCGGCAATGACAGTATGGAGTCCTAACCACTGGACTGCCAGGGGATTCCCCCAGACAGAATTCTTGATATGACCTTGCTAGGGTGTGTGATTGCTCTTTATTTTTATGTACATTTTTTCTTATTATAACGGTAATATATGCAATATATGTTCATTGTGAAAATTTTGGAAAAAGACATACGTAATCTCTGTCCAGAAAACTTTTTCCTCATTGAATTTCTGTCACAACTGTCTTGTTCCTTTCCTCATATTTCTCTTGGCCAGACTTGTGTCAGTCTGCCTACTAGGTATCTCTAGCTTGCATGCAGCATTTTTAAAAAACTGAACTTACCGTTTCCCCTGCTCCAAATCTGCTCAGCTACCTTTGTCACCATCTCACTAAAAGGTAGCACTCTTCGTCCAGTTGCTGTAGCCTTGAGGACTCATCCTTGACTCCACTCCCTCAACCTCCATTTATAATCAGTAGCTAAAATCCTGCCTGTTCTTCCTTTCTAACCCATTTACTTCTGTCTGTCCACCTTAGCTGGGACTTTGATTATTTCTCACCTACCTCACCTACCTTTTGAATTTTTAGGACTTTGTTTATCTTCCTTCAGGGCTTTTCTGACCTGTTTCTGTACCCTTAAGACTAAGCTTGGTGCTGGTGGTCTCCTCTCTTCCTTTCATACACTCCTTCCTTCTCTGTCCTCTCCTTCCCCCTTCCTCCCCTCGTGGACTCCCGGCACCTGTACTATCCTTATAACACATATCACATGCTGTCGTAATTGCCTATTTGATTTTCTGTCTCCTTAAGGGCAGTAACTATGTCTTATTCATAATTGCAACACTAATATCCAACCCAGAGTGTTTAGTAAATTTCAGATAATGAATGGATAGAAAGAAATGGGTGGCAGTTAGTATGAAAAAAGTTGGAAGCTGTTCCGTTAGTTTTATGGCTCTGCCTGCCGTAAAATTTGTGTATTAGGTGATATGATCGGCCTTCATCTACTTGGTCCTGTGGTAATGGTCTGTGAACAAGCTTCCAAAGTGTGAATTATGGTAGGGCAGGAGTGAAGCTGTGATAGGTTGGCTGGGGTGGGCTCCATGACCTTGCATTTCATGGATGAGGAGGTTAGGCTTTCCTGTAGCTGACGACAGTGTAGCAAAGGTAAGATATGACAGCTAAAATTAGGGCAGTTGTGCTAGGGATGAACAAGAAGGGAGGGTGACTTGGTGATTGGATGGGAGGAGGAATCGAAGTGACTCAACTTTCTGGCTTGGTTGACCAGGTACTTGGTGCTGTCATTAAATAGTCATTTTGATTTTTGAGATTCTTTTTGTCATCCAGGTGAGTATGTCTGTTAGGCATGTCATAGGATATGACGTTTGGGAGAGCATACCTCTGGGGAGTCATGAATCTGTGGTCATTAAAACTATGAGGTCACTTAGATATATAGCTTAAGAGTAATAATGGTCTAGAAAAAGAAAGAACTCTGAGGAATACATCAGTGCTTAAAGGCTGGAGAAGAAGAGAGCTGGGAAAGCAGTGTCAAAGAAACTGAGGAGTTGGAGTTGGAGAGGAAATTTGGCAATAACATGGCCATTGACTTTTTTGGTGTTTTGAAGAGAATAACAGGTAAGAAGATGGGTCTGTCTTTACGCATCTTTTAGAGTAGACGCTTCAGCATGGACTGTCCCATCGGCTTTTTGTTGGGCAGTTCCACCTCACCCCTGTCAGTAGCCCAGCCCCCCAGCCCACATCCAGAACTCCCCTGACATGCTTAGATCTAACACATGCCCCTTTTTTTTTTTTTTTTTTTTGCGGTACGCGCGCCTCTCACTGTTGTGGCCTCTCCCGTTACGGAGCACAGGCTCCGGACGCACAGGCTCAGCGGCCATGGCTCACGGGCCCAGCTGCTCTGCGGCATGTGGGATCTTCCCGGACCGGGGCACGAACCCGTGTCCGCTGCATCGGCAGGCGAACTCTCAACCACTGCGCCACCAGGGAAGCCCTAACACATGACCTTTAAGTTCCCTTCCGAATTCAATCTAAGGTTAAAAACAGGGACTTCCCTGATGGTCCAGTGGGTAAGACAGCGGGCTCCCAATGCAGGGGTCCCAGGTTCGATCCCTGGTTGGGGAACTAGATCCCACATGCCGCAGCTAAAGATCCCACGTGCCGTGCAACTAAGACCTGGCGCAGCCAAAATAAATAAATAAATATTCAAAAAAAACAAACAAAAAACAGATTGTTGGCCCAGTCCCAGAAATTCTGATTCAACGGGCCCAGGGATCTTAACTTTTTACAAGGACATTTCTGAGTGTCTAATGAACACTCATGTGTGGGTAGGTGCTGTAACCCTGCATTAAAGCAGGACTTTAATAAAGCAGGACTTTATCGTGGCGAACTTTTAAAATACTCCTGTGCGAAGAGATTGGCAACCATGGAAACCTGGCTGGAGCTTTCTGCAGTGCCTGTCTGTAGTTGAGGGGGTGAGTTGGAGAGGGTGGGGAAAGCACCACCATCTGATATAATCTGTTAGAGATGTAGAGTTTTTATTTTATGAATTTTTGCAGTAGATGCCCTTGATGCTCTGCATCATATCCTCATGGTCCACCACTGATTTCAACCCAGACTCAGATTTTTGCCGTTTCTTTGAGTCTTGCCAGCACTTTTCTGTCTCAGGGCCTTCAAGCCCAGCACAGGAAGGGGGAGAGGTTAATACTCCAGCCATCCTTCAGCCAGTGGAGGACGTGAGCCTGTGCCTAAAGGTTCTGCTTCCTTTGGGGGGTCCCACAGAATCACCACTCACCCTCCAGCAGTCACCCTGGTTGCATCGAATGACCTTACTGGCTTTTTTCATTCGCTGTTGTACCTGTCTTCACTTTTGTTCCATGGGATCATCTCCTGTTTTAATCCCGCTGAAACCTTGTCTATTAGTAATGTATCAGTTGAGCTGACTTTACAGGTTAATATACGCAAACAAAAGCCATCTGCAATCACATTAGTTTCTTCCAAATGTTGCTGTCTATCAATAATGGCACCTAAAATAATTTGTGGGGGAGGAATGCAAAGAAAACATATTGTGTGATGCAGAATGGCACACACATTGCTGAAGTTTAAATTTATTCACAGACATTCTGTAATGAGATCATTATGTGAGAATTAATTGGATTTTTCAACAACCTCCATTTCTTAGATTTCACTTAGACAGGGATTGAAGGGATATGAAAAACCAGAAAATTGTTGACAGAGAGATGGCACTAGATGTGCCTCTTTTATTCATTTATTTTATTCATATACCTTTATCTTGTTCTTGAAGAATTCTGGGTGGCTCTTTTTATAAGACTAAATTATAGATATAGAATATAATGTTTCTGTAATTCTATAAAATATAAAGCTATTAAAAATGCTGTAGTGCACAAAGGGGGGAGATCTCAACAGATGTAGAATATAATTGCTAAAGATCAGAAACAAATCAATCTGATCTATTTCAGGGGTATCTTTTAAAAGGTACTTCGTGTGCCTTAAAAGTAAGATTTCAGTTTACCTAGCTAGAAGGTATTCATATCCATATTTCTTCTTTTAGCTGAGACTGGACTCTAGGAATTAAATTTGAAGTGAAAGGTAAATTTGTTCGGGATGATCACTTTCATTCTTGATGAATAAAACTGATACCTGAAAGCAGTTCCCATGGAGGCTGCCGCATTGCAGGCACTGGGTAAATGTTACGGGGCGAATGAGAAAGCGATATGCTGGATTGCCCAATGTGTGTGTCTTAGACTTTGTCCCCAGGAGCGAGAGTGGGTGAGAGCCCATGTGCTTAGACCTGTGAAAGCCCTTGCTGTTGCTCCACATCTGTGACTGCAGATGTTTATTTTGGTCTGTAGGTTTACTTTGTAGGAGACCAGGCATCCCTACGAGACACTTTTTCCTCAATCCAGGTGTTCTGTGTAGCAGTGGGATATTTTGACATACAAATTGACAAAATCATTAAATAATCTAGTATTCCAACCCCTCAGTTAACATTTCAACTCAGACCCAGAGAGGAAGTGACTTACCCAAGGTAAAATCACCCTGTCTAGCTAATTAGTGATATGACAAGGACTAGAACACATGTCTCTGCATGTAATCAATCATCTTTATAATTTCTAAAATGGTTACCATCTCCACCCCTAGCCAGGGGACAAAACAGGCACTGTTTTTCTGAACTAGTGAATTAATAAAGATTGTGGGCTTTGTATTTAATTTGCAGAAAATTTAACAGTTAAGAGCTTACACAAGTACATTGTTTAGAAAATCAACACTAATAGATGGGCAAAGCAACATAAGCAGACAAGTGAAAATACAGATATCTAAAATATTCAACAGTATGGGAATAGCTTAGAAAGCAATATAACAATTTTGATAGACTGTTTTGCAATCAATAACATGCTAGTTTTGATTACTTAGAAAGAAATAGTGTTACTATACTAGAGATTCTGGATGGGTTCCTTTTATACTTTCATTTCTTCTTTACTGTGCCTTGTACTGACCCTTGAGTGTTTTTAGTAAGTTCAAATTTCTTTACATTTAAAGCACTAATTTTATGTATAGAATGTTAACTAATGTCAGTCTGAAATTCACCCATTTATTTTCTGGTCTGTATACCATGGAAAGTAGTTATTTTTGCTTTTGTTGTTCTTGATTTGTACGTTAAAAACTAGCTGAAATGAGAGTTGGTAAAGATTTAGTGAACTGATAGAAAATGTTTCTATTACTTGCTAGAACCATCTGAGTGTAAGTTTAAAAAAAAAGAAGCTTTTCTAAAAATGAAATCAGTATCTTAATCAAATGTGTATTTCCTCCTTGTAGAGCCTCTGTTATGCACCTAAAGCCATATTGGAAACTCCAGAAGAAAGTGCGACCTTTGGAAATCAGCAAGGAAACTCTGAGAACTCCTATGAGCCACCAACAAGCTATAAATGATGAAAAATGCAAAGCTAGCTGTATGAAACCAAGTGTCTTTCCTTTAGCCTCTCTTGGTAAAGCATCATCTCGAAAGCCTCTTGGAATCCTTTCTCCAAATGTCCTGTGCAGTATGAGTGGGAACAGTCCTGAAGAGAGCAGCGTGAATGTTAAAACCAAGAAGAATGCATCGTCTGCAACAATCCACCAGGGTGAGGAAGGGGAAGGGCCACTTGATATCTGGGCTGTTGTGAAACCGGGAAATACCAAGGAGAAGATTGCATTCTTTGCAGCCCACCAGTGTAGTAATAGAATAGGATCTATGAAAATAAAAAGCTCCTGGGATATTGATGGGAGAGCTACTAAAAGAAGGAAAAAATCAGGGGATCTTAAAAAAGTCAAGATACAGTTAGAAAGGATGAAGGAAGTCAACAGCAGATGCTACCAACCTGAGCCTTTTGCGTGTGGCATCGAGCATTGTTCTGTGCATTACGTGAGTGACAACGGGGACGGAGTCTATGCCGGGAGGCCTTTGTCGGTCATACAAATGGTTGCCTTCCTCGAGCAAAGAGCCAGTGCTCTGCTAGCCAGTTGTGCGAAAAACTGCACTAACTCACCTGCTGTGGTGCGGTTTTCCGGGCAATCCAGAGGTGTGCCCCCAGCCCCCGAGCCCTTGTCTGCCCCAGGAGCATGTGAAGAACCCATGGAAAGGAGAAATCCTGAGGTTGGTGAACCACAGAGTGAGCCAGTCCGTGTCCTTGACATGGTAGCCAGGCTGGAGTCCGAGTGCCTGAAGCAGCAGAGCCAGCGTGAGCCTGGGAGCCTCTCGAGGAATAACAGCTTCCGTCGCAATGTGGGCCGCGTGTTGCTTGTGAATGGCACCCAGGCTGAGGAAAGCAAAACAAACAAAGGCGCCTTGGAGGTACCTGACACTCAGGTGAAAACTGTGGGGTCTGTATCTGTGGACTGTGGCCCCTTAAGAGCTGACCATTGTTCTCCCAAGGGGGACCAGGCCTGGGACGGCGCTCCTCGGGGCTGTCCCTCATTGCCAGCAGGCGTGAGTTTGCACACGGACAGTGCAGAATTAGAGCCAGATCAGCAGACTGCCATGAAAAACAGCAATACACATGATGTGGAAATGACAGAGGAACTTGTTGGGTCACCTTTTCCTCCTCGCACCTGTCCCCAAGCCATTGAATTGCCCCCCGATGCTATTGATGGTATGAGTGAAGAGCTTGTGCCTCTTGCTAGCCAAAATCCTGATCAGAGAAGAAAAGAATCTTTGTGCATTAGTATCACTGTGTCCAAGGTAGAGAAAGACCAGCCTTCCAGTTCAAAGTCCTGCGAAGACCCACTTCCAGGGATGTTGTTTTTTTTGCCATCTGGTCAGCACCAGTCGGGCTGTGCCCAGCTGAATGAAAGCACAGCAGAAGAGTCTTCCGAGGCCAGTCAGCTTGAAGATGCTGCAGAGGGTGACAGTGCATCTGAGGAAAAGAGTGTCTCGGCTGATTCATTTGTCCCGCTGGCTTCTGTGGAAAGTACATTACCAGTGCTTGAGGCATCCAGTTGGAAGAAGCAGGTGTCGCATGACTTTCTGGAGACCAGGTTTAAAATCCAGCAGCTTTTGGAGCCTCAGCAGTACATGGCTTTTCTGCCCCACCACATTATGGTGAAAATCTTCAGGTTACTTCCCACTAAGAGTTTAGTGGCTCTTAAATGTACCTGCTGCTATTTCAAGTTTATCATTGAATATTACAATATCAGGCCAGCAGATTCTCGCTGGGTTCGGGATCCACGCTATAGAGAGGATCCGTGCAAGCAGTGCAAGAAAAAATATGTGAAAGGGGATGTGTCCCTGTGCCGGTGGCACCCCAAGCCCTATTGCCAGGCATTGCCCTATGGGCCGGGATACTGGATGTGCTGCCACCGGTCTCAGAAGGGCTTCCCTGGCTGTAAGCTGGGGCTTCATGACAATCACTGGGTCCCTGCTTGCCATAGCTTTAATCGGGCAATCCATAAGAAAGCAAAAGGGACTGAAACTGAAGAGGAGTACTAAAGTTTATGTGATTTTTAAAACTGCAAACCGCCACCTAGATATGCCGTTCCAGTGAGCGTTGCCTCTCAGTCTTCGTTCCAGGAGAACCTCTGCTACTCCATCAGGACCGCCGTTGCTCAGGCATCTTAAATCTCTGAATTTACAAGCTGTACAAGAAAATCGGTCTCATCGTTTTATAGTGGTGCCTCATGCTTGATCCGGGGTTGTATCCCACAGTTTGATCCACTTGGCTGTGAATAACTATGCCTGTTTTCCCAAATCAAATCCTTCTTCAAAGGATTGTTCAAAGAAGACTTGCCACCGTCAAGAATGTTCAGCAGAGTTCGTCGCAGACTATGCAGGCAACCCCCAGAAAGGGGTTCTGGGCATGTTTTGAGCACTGGCACCATATCTGAAATAAGTGAATAGTGTCCTATGAAGAGAATAGCAGTACTCTTGGGTGAAAAGTCTGCTTACAAAGAAAAGTTAGGCACCTTACCTTAGACCTTGTATGCTTGATCTGTGAGACTGATGTTTGTGGTTGGAGACGGATTTCATGCCCTGTGGTGTTTACAGTGTATATAATGGTTGTGTTTTCATAGGGCTGTGAAAGTGCACATTAAACCCGAGCGCCTTTACTTTAGATGAGTGCTTTTGGCCCCTCTGTAAATAACACTATTAGAATCCAGTTGTAAAGAGCGGACAGCTGACTGAACATAATCACCACAATGCAGCTAGGAGAGTGTTGCAGCTACAACTGTGTGGATTTTTTTTTTGGTTTTTTGTTTTTTTGGTCTCGTCTCAAATTTGTATAAAATATGAATGTTTCCCAAATAAACTATGAATGTTTTCTGTATAATATATGAATGTTTCTGAGAAGAAACTCTAAATAGTTAAGAGGTTAACCTGTTGAAAGGATACCAAATAATGGTTTAACTGGACAACCTTAAAAAACTAGCATAGAGAACAATCCTTTGTTATATTTTAGTGATTCGCCAAGAATGAGAGAATATTATATAGTCAGATTATAACATTCTTGTCTATTTTATTCTTTCTGTCTGGTTACAAATTTTTTTTAACTTCAATAAAAACATGCATCTTAAATGGGACCTGAGTTTTGCAGATGTGTTTTCTTTTTTGAGGTAATATTGATGAGGGATATTGTGAACTGAATCCTAAGAATTAAAAAAAAAAATTTGAGTTGTTGGAAGGGGAGAGAGAATTCTTTTCTACCACTGGAAAGAGACCATCTTCACTTAACATTATGAGCTTACATTTTTGCAACCCTTTAACACTTAGTTTGAATTTGTTGTCTGCCCAGCACCCTCTGTACTTCCTATTGGATGAGGTATTATTATCTATGCGTAATGAGTTAATTGTTTAGAAGTCATCATGTAACACTTGGCAGGGCTGGAAGCTATCTGGCCCCAGAAAGCTGCAGTGGAGGACCTAGAAGCTAGGTTGGCTTGAAATTGATACCCACCAAAAAAGCCTTGGAGCTGCATCAGCTCTGGGCTGTGGAGAAGCAATGGTAAATGTGCCAGGGGTGGGGCTGTCTTGAGAGTGATGAGTGAAGGCTCTGGTGGTCCCACAGGTGAAAGATGGAAAGGTGGAGTAGGCTTTGGCCAGGGCTGCCAAGCAGAGTGGGGCAGGGCTGGAGTCCAGGAGCCAGGTTCACCTGTGGCTGAGGTGGTATGTGGCCACAGAGCAGCTTCCTTCGTACCTTATCCTTAGGCAGTAGCTGCTCCTGCCTGAAGAGGGGGGACAAACTGAAAACTGTCTGGATGCTGAACAAGTCTGCCCTGCAGGCACATCGCCATGCTACCTCCGACATGCTCGGCTGGAGCCTGTCTGTGACACAGGACCAGGAGAGGCTGCGAAGGCTGGCTTCCCCTTCAGGGTGTCGGTGTCCTTCCTCATGACTCACCCCAGCCAAGGTACGTGAGAATGCTTTCCATCCCCCGGGCTGAAGTTTCCAGTGCTTGTCGTCCTCCGCTGTGGTTTGCTCTAAACTGGCAATCTCTGTGTGTACCTTCCTAATAGGTTTGTTTTGACTCCTAATTTAGGATTAAAGGAGACGTGCACATGCAGGACTTGCACAGCTTGGTGCACAGACGTGCACAGCTTGGTGTGTGGAATGTCAGCTTTCATTGTTATTGGCTCTTGGTTCTTCTACATGTGCCCAGGTGGTTTTCTCAAGTCAGCCGTTCTAGATGTGGTTTTCACGTGGGACACAAGCTGTGAGTCTGCGACGGCCTGAACTGACCAAGAGCAGAGGACAGGAAGAATTATGCCCTAACCCCATCTTGGCATGCAGTTCTTGGGGTTCTCAGAAATCACTGAAGATCCCTTTTGAACCGTGATGCGAGACCCACTTCCCAGGGGTGTCTGTGTGAATGACAAGAGGATTTTGGCAGGTGGGGCCCAAGGGCACCCTGGTCTTCATTTCTAGGCAAGTGTAGCTGTTCCCCTTAGGAGAAAGATGCTGTGCTTCAGAGCCCCCTAGTGCCAAGCTGGGGAAACCAGCTCACGTTTTACTTCTGCAACAGTGCAGTGCTACCTGCCTTCCTGCGTGGCTGGAGAATCCTAGACTCACAAGAAAGGAAGTAAGAATGTGGGCTCGAAGAGCCTAGGCTCAGCCCAACTCCATGCCCATGGGGACCCAAATAAAGGGTTCTTACCCCTTCAGCTTTTGCTCAGAGGGTCTGATACACCTGGCCTAGATTCCCTGCCACCCCTCACTTTACCATTTGAAAGAAAATGCAGAGCCAGAGAAAATGTGGAAGAGTCAGCAGCTCCCTGCCCCCAATCCCTGGGGCAGTTTGGCTTTGTTCCCTGCTCAGTGAATGAGACCAGATACCAGGCAGGGATGAACTGGAAAGGGAAAAAGGGCCAAGATTATAACTTTTTCTTCAGGCCTTGTCAAAACGACTCTGGAATTAAAATGGTCATGTGAAAGGCTCATTCACAACTGGCCACGTTCCCTGCCCTAACGAACACACTGACAGCCTGTGTGCAGGAGGCGTGTCCTTTGCGTCCCCTGCCCCGTCCTGTTCACCTTGGTTGGCTGCACGGTGCCTCTAGGTACCTCTCTACCGCCACCGCCTCTTTGGTGTATGGAGCCCCCTCCACTTGGGGCTCATGCAGGGCAGCTTGGTCAATGCCACCCCTCAGTGCCTCACACCCAGTACACACCCTCCATAAAATGTTTATATTCCTTTCCAGTCGTCATCTTGATGTGAGGGGTGCTGGCAGGTTCTGATTGCTCTGGGCTCTACTGTAACTCCTTCTAGTATGAGAAACCTGAAGGGGGATGAGGGGATCTGGGAGGATCCTTTCCTCTGGCCACAGCTGGTCCCATGGGAGCTTTCTTGGTTGGGGTCACTTCCACAGCAGCCCTAGGAGTTTTGCTGGGTAACTGTCAGTTGTGCATTTGATATGTTCTGGGCTTTGTCGTGGCTCCCCCAGCAGCAGCTGCTTTGGGCTTTCTGACTGTAGAAGGCTGTGAACTGATCGTTAAGCTTGATCTAGGAGCCCCTTCCTGGACTCTGTCCAACCACCCTTCTAACTTGGACTTGTCAGAGCCTCCCTGCCAACCTTTATGGACTGGCCTCAGACACTATTCCTATTATGTGGGTCTTCCCGGGCATTTTTCCGTGGCTTCAATAGCCTCTATTCCTTCTTTACTCAGCAGACTGGCTACTCCTCCTCTCCTGCATCCCACAGCCTACCTCAAAAACAGCACAAAGCCAGTCTGCGCTAAAATGCCGCCGTACACTGTAGACTGCACCAATAACCAGAGCTGATGTTATTTAGCTCTTACTGTCAGGTACCACGCTGCATTTACGTAAAGGCGTTCTCTGCTGTGCACCGCGACTGGCACTCAGGGAATCTGACAGTTTCTATCCCGGTTTTCCTTTGGGTTCAAACAAGCTAGAGTTGCAGTCTCCAAGATGGGTGAGAGTATCTTTGTGGGAAATGTGCAGTACCTTCTATTGACATGCACCTAAGTGTGTGGCCATAGCTGGTGTTTGCATAACATCACAGAAACAGCAAACATCACTGTGGTTATGAACCCTCTGGGGACTTACAAGTGTATTTACACCTAACTGGTTTAAGCAAAACCCACAGTTAGGTAGCAACCCTCTTCTAGGTGGTTTGTTTGACCTGGGTGTTATTTTAGAGGCACAGGACCACTGATGTTGATAGCTGGGAGGGTACTGGGAGCAGGGAGATGGCCATCTCTTACACCACACCTCTGGGGAGACGTGGTGCTCCTCTGTTTAAAAAGTAAAATGAAACCTTCGCCTCTCAAAGGCCCCCATCCCCTCTTCAGTTTGCAAAGAACAGGCCTTAGAACAAATTAACTTTGGGATCCGTTGTTTCAAATTCTTTTTGGATTAAGATTCTTTTGGGGCTATAAAAGTTTAAAATTAGAAAGCTTTACTTAAATGTTTTGTTTTTCTCTTTGGAATGATAAAACCCAGCAGGGATTAGGTTCTAAAGTTAGCATTTAGGGGGAGAATGGCACAAAGCTGAAATTACTCTTGGAAGTCCTGTGTGTCCATCACCCACCCAGCAGAGAATGATATACACCAGGTACAGTGGTGGGAAATGCGTAAGTCCTGTAAGAGGACTTGTTCTTGGGGCTTCCCTGGTGGCGCAGCGGTTGAGAGCCTGCCTGCCCGATGCAGGGGACGCGGGTTTGTGCCCCGGTCCAGGAGGATCCCACATGCCGCGGAGCGGCTGGGCCCGTGAGCCATGGCCGCTGAGCCTGCGTGTCCGGAGCCTCTGCTCCGCAACGGGAGGCCACAACAGTGAGAGGCCCGCGTACTGCAAAAAAAAAAAAAAAAAAGGACTTGTTCTTGCTGAATGATGAGCAGTGTACAGACACCAAGACTTGGGGCATAGCAGATCGCATCATCTAGTTAATTGGGGCAGAATTACTTGTGCTGTTTAAATTATTTCCCTTCCTTATGTCCACCCTCTGCCCCCCATCAGAAAATCAAATAGCTGCTTTACCAACTGTTTTCAGATGTCTATTAAGTAGTATGAAGAGGTTGATACAGATTCAAAATCAATTAGTTGCCAATCAGTAAAATGTAGAGCAAAGTTGTATTTGTGTTGGTCCCCTGTCCATTAGAAGGGGAAATGGCCCATTTGTATAACTGAGTGTTTGCAGTCCAGTGGGAGGATAGGGATGGAGCCAAGCCTGGGCACACCCAGCTTCCGCATTCTGGGACTGAGCTGTTGGCCTTCTCTGCTCTACCTCACCAAGCCTCCTGTATGGGCAGCCAAGCGTGATTCTGCTGCAGGGTGCATGGACTGCCACAAACCTCCTTCCACCCCAGCCCTGACTGATTCTTCTTCTAAGCAGAGATGGTGCTTTGGCTGCCCCGGCATCTAAGCTGGGACCTCTTGCATGATCTTATCCTTTTCCAAGGCCAGGAGTCTCACTTTCAGGCTTCCAGTGTGTGCTCTGCCGAGGCTCTTTATTGTGTACCTTCTCAACAGGAAACTGCTGACACACCCAAAAAGAGTGAATTCAAGGAGGGTTTATTACAAGTGTGTAGATACAGGGGCAAGCCTTTCCCAATTTTTGTGGCCCAGGGCAAGAATACAAATGAACCCTCCTGCAGCCCCTCTGCCCTCTTAATATTTTTCATGCTTATTAGATGAAATAATCTTTTTGTATATCTTGAGTTAAATTCTATTATAAAAATACATTTTACCTATTTATTTTTACCTTTGTAATGAGACTACCAGAAAGTTTAAAATCAGATGTGTGGGCTACATTAAATATTACATTGGACAGCACTGCTATAGGTCAATGCTTTTATTTTTTTTAAGACATGGCAAGCAGAGGTTCTCCAGAGAGCTCTCCAGAGAAAGGGCATTTATTTAAAAATATTTATTTACTTATATTTTGGCTCCGTTGCGTCTTAGTTGCAGCCTACGTGGGCTCTGTAGTTGCAGCACGTGGGCTCAGTAGTTGTGGTGCGCAGGCTTAGTTGCCCCATGGCATGTGGGATCTTAGTTCCCCGACCAGGGATTGAACCCACATCCCCTGCACTGGAAGGCGGATTCTTAACCCCTGGACCACCAGGGAAGTCCTGGTCAGTACTTCTAAAATGTTAATGTACATACGTATTATTGAAATGATTCTGATTCTGATGGCACCCAAGACCCTTCATTTCTCACAAGCTCCCAGGTGATGCTGCAGGTCCTAGGATCACACCGTGAGCAGTAGCAACTCCAGAGAAATTAGGTGCTAAAGATCTTGGGCGTAGTATATCAGAGACCTCTGCGGGAGCTCTCCAGCTCGCAGGCTTTTTCTCAAAGGCCATCAATGCAGTAGAACTCCCAACTTAAGCCAGTACCAGTGCCCCTGAGCCAGAAAATAGAGGCACCAGCCTGTGGGTGGGTGCTAGATGTGGTCTTTACTACTTTGAAGGCAACTATTACGCTGCTGACACAGAAGATATGCCCCGTTTCTATCATTCATTAATCAACTTTGGATTGGGAGGTGTGTCCCTGCCACCTACTATTTCCAAACCACTTGCCACTTTCTTACCGAAATCTAGAGCCACCTACTTGCTTATGCTGTAGAAATGTCTTCTTGATAATGTTTTAAATTTAGGGAAATAAGTTGCTGAGGGTAGGAGAGCCCTTTCCTCAAAATCCAGGTGTCTTCTGAAGTCATACAGTAAATGCCAGAAAACCACACCCAAAAGGGGAGATGATGAACAAGCTGATATGCACCTGGAGGTTATTAATGCCTTCATGATGCTGAGCTGCTTCCACTCCACTGACTCCAGCCCACTTTTCAACACTTACCTAGTGCTGGCAGATACCACCTGCCTATTTCTCACTTTTTTAAAGGGACCATTTGAATTCTCCATCAGATTTTCTCCCCACCAGACTATCCCTCACTCCTTCCCAGAAAAAGCACAACAAAGAAGTCACTGATGTGGCTCTTGCTGTTTTACCATCCCTTTTCTTCTAGAAAAGACTGTCCCACTGGTGGTTTCTGGGTTTTTTTTTTTTTTTTTTTTTTTTTAAAAGGGACTTCCCTGGTGGTCCAGTGGTAAAGAATCCACCTTACAACGCAGGGGATGCGGGTTTGATCCCTGGTTGGGGAACTAAGATCCCATATGCCGCTGTGCAACTAAGCTGTGCACTACAACTGAGCTGTCACACCTCACCTGGGGCCCACGTGCCGCCAGCTACGGAGCCCAGGCGCCCTGGAGCCTGTGCGCCACAACTAGAGAAGAGATTAAAAAACCTGCAAGCCACAACTAGAGAGAAGCCCGCGCAACACAATGAAAGATCCCGCATACGGCAACTGAGACCCCACGCAGCCAAAGATAATAAATAAATAATAAATAAATCTCAAAAAAAAAAAAATCCACTTCACCTATGTAAAACTCTTAAGCAGATGGTGAACCCTTTTTCCAGGGTATTTTCTCACCAGATCCTTGGAATGGGGTGCTAGTGGTGGCTTTCTCTCACTGAGTGTTTCATAGCTGGGATTCAGATAACTTGCCCAAAAGCCAGTTTCAAATTTCCTGGTACATTTTGTTGAAGCAATTTTCAAATCACCTCCCAACCACTAAGGACAAAGTTATCCTTAGTTCTTTCCATCTGCTTCAACCTGATTCCTGCATCGATCAGGAAGTAACTTTTGAGGGCTGGGAATCTACGGGTACACACAGAGATGGGAGCGTGTTTTTAACTGTTACCCAGGGAGGTCGAAGGACTAACACTGAAGCACATGCCCTATTTAGGAACCCTTTCATTTCCTTGCCTGTTCTGCTGCTGCTGGCTGGCCTTCTCCTGCAGGTAAAGGAGTACGATGACCATGGCAACAGTTCCTTGGTACTTCTCTGCGTTGGTCTTGCTGTTCCGCAGTAATCACTCTTGGTATCCCTCATCCACCTTGCAGGTGGCCCCTCTCCATAATAATCTAACCTGAAAGGTACAGATTATCCATCTGGGAGAGACTACACAGTTATTAAAACAAAACACAACACAGAGGGGAGGGATTCTCCAAAAATACTCTGTTCTCTCAGCTTGACAGATCCCCTCTAACACTGCCCTTTATCTCGTCCTGAAGAAAGCCTAGGCAAATTCCATACAGGCAACCTAGAAGGCCCCATCTCTCCCTCCCTCCCTCCGTAAGGGGTTGTTGCAATACACCAGAAGTCACTGCCAGAGACTTGCATCAAATGATGGCTACAGGAGAAAAATGCATCTTTAGAGAAAGATGTAACTGGTAAGTGACCGATTTTCGAGCTTACTAAAGATGGACCATTATTGTTAATACTACTATAATTTTTAAAAAGTATTAACAGGCATTTCCCATTACCTGGCAAAAAATTCTTAAAAAAAAAAAATTATCCTCTAATTTGTATAAAATACTCCAGAGTTAGATCTCATTCTTGCTACCCTCAATGTATTCAGTAGAAATGAATAATCAGAGCTTGAAAAAGACACACATATTTGCAAAGTACTGTTAAAAGATTTATTGCAATAATACAATAATAGTTTAGAAAACATTTGTATGACTCAAACTGGTTTGGAAGTCGCAGAGCAGTGGGGAATCCCTGCAACATGACGCCCCAAGGAGATTCTTTAACAGCATGCCACCAAATGTTCTTCCCCAAATTATCAATACACGACTCCTTAAATGAATCCTGTCCACTCCCCAATGTTGACACTGTTTTTCCCCTTAACTTACAGATGTGCAAAACTTTCCTTAGTTATACTCCATTTCAAAAAAAGTCTTTAACAGACCATTTTAAGCAGCCTATTTGGTGCCTGTGAGTTGTTTTAGTATTACCTTGTTTCAACAAATCGTCTTATGATGGAAAACATGACCAAGTTCTATGGCTTGTTGTTTAAAAAAAAAAATACCAGCTTCAATTTTTTAAAAAGCTGTTTACATATGGTTCTGGCACCTACATGAAAGATTTTAATGAGCAGCAAAGACAGTAGAAAAAACAGTGGTTGAAATGTATATTTAAGAATATTTACAGGGTGGATCCAGTGCAAAATAATGAAAACCAAAATATCTCAGCAGTGTAAGCCAGTATGTTGGTGTTCAAAACCATTAAAGGTTTGATCATTTAACCCTAAGTAAAGTGCCTCCAGTTGATATTAACAATAAAACATACCCTACCAATCCCTACATTTCCCATATCCTTGTAAGTTTTGTTGAATTACTCTGGTTTGCGATCTCATGGTTTCGTCAGAGGAATCCTTGAGACAAATCATGACTGTTGTGCATCTTTCAGCTGAAGTCATTCCCTCACCCAAGCCCCGAATCCCAGTGTTCCAACTCTTAAGACTAAGCTCTCCTTTCTGAGGGTTTGAGTGCCTAGACAACTCTTACGGGATTTTAAGTTCATTTGGTATTTGTTAAAGTCTACCACAGCCTCTCTCTATGAACTACACTACAGACTTGGATGGGACAATGCAACCCAGCAATCACGAAGCCCAGCACTTAAAACAGATACTGGCTGTATAAGAACCCACAAGGAGAAAAGCCTGTTTCCTCCCTAAGTGGAAAATTTACAGTCAGGAAACTTGGGACTCCTGGATAGGAATAAACACCCTTCTGCAATTCTATCCCAAACTCTACCCAAACACTAAATATACCAACAGCAAGAGCTATATATAGCACCTCGGATTTGGAGGCAAAGTATCAACTATAATAATTATGAGAAAAGAAGCTATAGGGCAGGGCAAACCTCCAGGTGATTTATGAGGTACTGTCATGCTGATCACACTAACAAGATATGGTAATAATGCCTGTTAGGAAGTTTCCATTGGATTTCACTTTGTAGTTGTTACATAGATTTCTTCTTGCAGTTATTAAAAATAAAAATCTACTTACATATTTGTACATAATGCCTCTCTACAGTTTTCTTACAAGATTGTCACTAAGAGAATGACAAGACACATTAGCTGAAAAGGATCTCCTGGTGAGGGAAAATTCTTTCCATCAGAGCTTTCCCAGGATACAGAAGAGCAGTAGTAGCTGTAATGCTGTGCTCTGCATTTCAGAGCAAAGGTAGTGTCTTTAGAGCAACAAAGACCTCTAGGAAACAAACAAGCAGGGTGGTTTTCCGTAGAAAAACCTGCCACTTACTAAATCCCTTAGAAAGAAACCTGACACCAGAAAAATGACCATAGGCCACTTCAGTGGCTTTTAACCTGTGCCCAGGCAGGAATTTAGCTTCCATAAGGGAACAACCATAGTCACTTACTTTTCACTCACAGAAAATAAGTTCAATTTCAAAATGCACATAGTGTGGATGGTAGGAATTCAATAATCTAAGTATGAATGAACTTAATTCCCCTCAAAATCCAAGGAAATAGTTTTAAATCTTTAGGACATTACTGCAGCCAGGATTTCTTCCCTTCGTGGATGTGGGTCCTACAGAAAAAAAGACCTTAGTTTCTTTGCTCTGTGGGGAGAAAGAAAACAAGAATGTCCAACAGGCCACAAGAGAGCGGCACAAGTGAAATCATTTTTTAAACTACCTCTCCCCTACCAAAAGAAACCCCTACCCTTTGAAAACAAGACAAAAATCCTTGACCTAAAAACCAAGCGTGACCAAATTATAAAGAAAACAAGTGTTTCAAACTGCCTGCTTGTTCTCTGTACAAAAAATAATGGCATAAAAACAAACTCATAGTAAACAGTTTTTATCTTTCAAATCCTAACCATCAGGAATCACTTCCTTGTGATTCAACCTCTGAAGCAAAGTGTTTAGGAACAGTCTTAGCATCACAGGGACCGCCATGGCAGCCGCGTCTGTGGGACCAACGGCCTGTGGTTGGAAGGGGTTCTGTGTGTTTCTGCCTCAAAAGAACTGGCCATGCACACAGGGCCTTCCTCCACCAGCGCTGGTCTGGGAGAAGGGCCTGTGACCCCTCTGTTCTGTTAATTATCATAAGCATGTCAGTCACCACCACGGCCCAATCGACAAAGAGAAATGCTCGTCTCCCTGTTTTAAAAAAACCCAACAGCTTAACCTCTTTCTGTTCCAGGCACTATCTTAGCTAAACACGTAACGTTTACTAGGGCGTGGAGTCAGAGCTTTCTCCAGGCCCGTCTGGTGCGTCTCAATTCCTGCTCGTTAACGGTGTCCAGTGTAAGCTTTAAACCAGGAGGTGACGGAGGCCGCGGCAGAGGAGATCATCCCACCGGCACTGCTGCTCGCAATGGGCGGGGACGCCTGGGTGCTCTGGCTCTCGGAGACTTCCACGGGCTGGGAAGGAATGTCACAGAACCGGGGGCTGGGCAGGTTCTCCCAGTCGGTGCCCAGGTCGGTTTCCTCGTCACTTACGTGCTCGTCTCCACTCTCGTCTGATTCTCCAGCAACTCCGGGATCCACAAACTCCATGGACTCCTCCAGATCTGCTCGCACTTCAAAGGGTCCCGACCTGTGTGCAGACAGGGAGGGCCCCTTTAAGACAAGCACCCCTCTCGCAACATAAGACCCGATGGCACGGGGCAGGCCCAGAGCCGTCACCACACCCACGACTGGTCTAGAATGGAGCTTTTCTTTACCTAAATAATAATGGCCATCCAAGTAATGTAAAAAAACATCACACCACACTTTCCCTCAACTCAACCTACTTGGGAAGACCCTGGATGGAAAAAACCTATCCGCTGAGACTAGGCATGCTGGTCCAACATACGATTTCCTGTTTCAAGCCACCACAGTATCCAGGCATGCCAATGGGAGAATTCGGACAAAAACAGTCACCTGATGTACACACAGGCATATCAGTGAACAATAAAACTGTACAGGTGTTCTCTGCCTCATGGAAGCCCCCAATTAGTAAACTCTTACGACTCACAGGGGCTAAATGATAGGGTTGTATGCATGTTAGCAAAGCTTCCTTGGAGTAGTGCACGCATTTTAAGGTATCATTACATAATTTTCTAGGGACACATTTACAGCATTGAATGAGATACAACTATTTAGAACATATTCATCTGGAATAGTGCATATTTCTGCACTATATTTCAGGAGAAAACTATTTTTATTTCCCAAAGGTCCCTAATGACATCATCACCTCCAAGTCAGGCCTCATCCCCTGTGACCACCCCTCAGTGCCACTGTGGAACCCTTGTAAGCAAACTCCACACAGCCCCTGCTGCTCTTCCGTGCCCCCTTTCTAGCTCCTGCCTCAGGGGAGCCAGGCTGCATTTCCTTTGGGTGGGCAGTCACCCCACCTACTGCTCCTCCAGGGGGGTTCCCTGCAGCCAGCTACAGGGTGGGACCACATCACTCCAGCAGCCTCCCCCCTGTTGTCCCCAAGATAAGGACACAATGCCTTGGTTCACTTAAGAGTTTCACTGACAGTTACTTTGGGGAAAGTGACAGACATTAGCAAAAACAATAGACATGAGAAATAACTTAGAATTGTACAGCCTATCATTTTAGTCTATGGTCCAAACTTCTCTGCAGCCTTTATGATGATAAAAGCCTAGCGCTGGCCTCCAGTGCACCTCACCAGACCTGTACCTTCTGACTCACTTTTCCCAGGGTCAAGCAACCTTCATTCTTCTA
Organism: Neophocaena asiaeorientalis asiaeorientalis; assembly: GCF_003031525.2. Taxonomy (NCBI): domain Eukaryota; kingdom Metazoa; phylum Chordata; class Mammalia; order Artiodactyla; family Phocoenidae; genus Neophocaena; species Neophocaena asiaeorientalis. Next base: position 3,935,006 of record NW_020185330.1, read on the forward strand.
AGACAACCCTGCTTCCCAGCTAAAACACAGCAATAGCATATAGCCAGCATTTCTGTTCCTGGCACTGGAGTCCCCGTTGGCCTCTCAGATGTCTGAGCCAACCAGTCTCAAAACACAAGCCAGCGGGGGTTCTTCCCCTCCTCCCTCACGCTCCTGACCGCTATGACCAAATAAGCCCCCTTTCCACCCTGTGTCCCCCCAGCTCAGGCCCTCACTGCACCCCCTCGTCCTCCTCGCTGGGGTCTCACCTCCTCCGGTCAGCCTCCCTTCACCCCAGCAGCTTGCTGAGAGCTGCCTCCACCCCTCTCCTCATGGCAGCTGCCTACCAAAACATGGTCACAATGTAAGTGCCTTAGCTGGGCTCCCTCTTTTCCTGAACACAAAGCTCTTCGATTCTGTTCTGTTCAGCTTCACTGTCCAGGGGGCCTCAGCATCTACTGCCAGGTTTCATCTCCCAAACCCCCCAGGCTCCCTCATAGACCCAGGTCAGCTCTCCACTGCAGTCACTTCCTTGCTGCCAGCCCAAGAAGCACAGCCTGTTTTCTGTTCCTATTTGATGCTGCCAGATCTCCTCTTGGGATCCCTCTCGGCATGAGACTGCCATCACCTCCAGGCCCTCTCTTTAAGGGTTTTCCCAGGAAACAGGCAGGAGTGATACACGGGGGCGGGAAAACTATAGGGAGGGAGGGAGGGAAGCACAAGAGGGAGGGGATATGGGGATATATATATATATATATGTATATGTACCGCTGATTCACTTTGTTATAAAGCAGACACTACCACACCATTGTCAAACAACTGTACTCCAATAAAGACGTTAAAAAAGAAAGAAAGAAAAGAAAACACTAGTAAATGATTCCCAAGGTGGCCAGTCTGAACAATTTTAGTCCCAGTGAGTGACCGACATTTGTGAGGACTTGTGAGAGCAGACGTTTCTCCACTCAGCCTCTGTCCTATCACTTCTAGCTTAGAGATCTATTATCTGCCCAGCATAGCCCAAGCCACACACACCCCACACAAAATTAACTAGCAAAAGAATTAAGTCTTTTCACTTAATGGCTCTGGGAATAAAGATTTTCAAATCATTCCTTCAGTTTTCAGTTTAGCTGAATAACTGATATCTTTTTATTCAGGACTCTGAAGCCAAGAGTACTCATTTTTTCATGATGCTGTCGGGGGTTATTCTCATCGATTAAGGCAACAAAATGTTCTTTTTGGCTTTTAGGAAGTCTCTTTTGCAAAATATTTCAAAAATATTATATGATAGAATATACAACCTCAAGAGTGAACCCTACTGTAAACTATAAACTTTGGATAAAGATGATGTGTTAGGGGCTTCCCTGGTGGCGCAGTGGTTGAGAGTCCGCCTGCCGATGCAGGGGACACGGGTTCCTGCCCCGGTCCCGGAGGATCCCACATGCTGTGGAGCGGCTGGGCCCGTGAGCCATGGCCGCTGAGCCTGTGCGTCTGGAGCCTGTGCTCCGCAACGGGAGGGGCCACAACAGTGAGAGGCCCGCGTACCGCAAAAAAAAAAATGATGTGTTAATCATGGTAATGACTGGATCAGGTAAGAAAAATCAATAGATATTAAATCCAGGGGGAAATTCTGATGAGGATAACTGCATGGTCTCAAAGTGTCTCCCAACTGACTGCTTATTAGTTGCAAGGAAGGAAAAATATAGGAATTGTACAGAGGAGAAGGTAGAAAGCATCTTGGCTGGGAGATCAAATTAGCATCACCAATGAGGGACAGATGGCCACTGTGGGCCTCTGGATGTGACACCCACGAGACATTCACCTAGGCAGCATTCCAGCCTGGAATGTATAACCTGATCTCATTTCAAGGAAACATCAGAATAAAAGTTCTATTAAAAAAGAAGGAAAAAACAGTAATGTCATGAAAAACAAACGAGGCTGTGAAAATGTTCCAGGTTTAAAGGTTAAAGAAACATAGCAACTAAACACAACATCCAACTCAAGATTGGACCCTGTACTTGGGGTGAGGCGCTATAAAGGACATTTTTGGTCCACTGACAAAATGTGCATATGGCAGTATTGTATCAATGTTAAATTTGCTGATGTTGGTAACTGTACTGTGGTTAAAAGCAAGAAAATATCCCTATTTAAAAAAAATACATATTGAAGTATTTAAGGGTCAACAGCCATGATGTATGTAACTTATCCTCATAGGGTTCAGAAAAAAAAAGTTTTTGGGGTATGTATGTGTATTTATGAAGATAAGAGAGACAGAGAAACTGCACAAATGATAAGCAAACATGGTAAAAATACCAGCAAAGGTTAATCTGGGCAAAGGGTATATGTGTCTTTGTACTATTTTTATTTTTTGCAATTTTTCTGTAAGTTTGAATTTATTTCAAAGAAAAACAAAGTTTATGTTGCATTCAGGATGGGATCCTCAGTTCAGCTGGTCTCAATGGAAGCAGGAAGTCCCACCGAGGTTTATTAACAACCTCTCTAAAGCCTTGATCCTCACTGAGGCAGGTGTGAAAGGGGCCTCCTGAGGCTTACCTCCTGACCTCCTGGCTCACAGACATGAACTCGACAGCCTGGCTGTGCACGTGTACTCCTGTCGGACAGAGCCCTCTAAATGGAGAGCTGACTTGAGGGCAGCCCAAAGAAAACTTCAGACCCACCAAAGAAATCCAGCCCTAAAAGAAAGGTGTTTGTTTTCCTAAACAACCAGCAACACTGGGCTACCATCAATCCTTTCCATTTTTGCCAAACTGATGGCTGAAAACTAGAAAGCTGTTTAGAAGTGCATTTCTTTATTCTTGACTGAGGCTGAAGATTTTTTTCCATTTGAATACTGACTACTTGCACTTCTTTTGTGTGAAATGCCTGCCTGAGTCCTTTGTCTATTTTTCTATTAGGTTTATCTTTCTTTCATGGATCTGAAAGATTTTAAGTAGTCTAGACTTTAATCCGTTGTCTATTATAAAGGTTGCAAAACATACCTGTTGCTTGTCTTTTAACTTTGTTTATGGTATCTTTTACCAAAGACATTTTGTTTTGACACAGTAAAATGTGTAACTCCTTTCCTTTCTGGTTTTTGGGTTTTGTAGCTTGCTTGGGAATTCCCTCCCCACCCTGTGATTATAAAAATCGTCTTTTCTCCTAGTTATTTTACAGGTTTTATTAAAAAATAAAGTAATAAGGTGTTTCATATCATCTGGAATTTATTTTTACATATGGAATGCAGTATGATTCCAACTTTTCCCCACATAAATACCCAACTGGCCCACCACCACTGAGCTGCTATTATCCGATTCAACATGCCACCCTATCATCTATTATATTCCTACATACATAAGGGCCTGTTTTTGGCCTCTTTATTTTCTTCCTCTAACTGCTCCACCTATTTGCATGCTAACAGCAGATAATAAAGGTTTTAATTACCTTTATACTATGTTTTAAAAGGGGCCAAGCCCATCCCTTATTATTCTTTTTCAAAGTTTCCTTTCAGGTGCTTTTAGTTGAACTTTGGAATCAGCTTAACAAAGTTCCATGAAATATCTGTTGAAATTCTGATCAGGTTTCCTTTTGGGCAGAAGTGGAATTTTTACCACACTGAGGCTTCCCGTCCTAAAAAATCCTAAGGGTCTTGGCAGCATTGGGCTTACTTTCATTCAGTCCCATACCTCATACAGTGCCAGACAGACATTCAGGAAATACATGCTGAATAATTTTTTAAGTTTCATATTTTCTTTATACAGGTTTACAAATATTTTGTAAGGATTATTCTTATATAATTTATATTTTTTGTTGCTACAATAAAAGGGACCTTTTTTCCATTACATTTTCTAACTAGTTGTTGTTGGCATATAAGAAAGCAATTGGTCTTTGTACGTTGAGCTTGTATCTAGGCACCATACTGAACTATCATTTCTAAGAGTTTCTTAGTTCTCTTGGATAACCAGTTCAATAATCACACCATCTACCAATCTCACCTTCTTTCCAATATAAACACACCTTACTTCTTTGTAAAAATCTTTTGCCTTGGCTAGGCCTCCACAGCCATGTTAACATAGCAGTGACAGTAGGCATTCTTGGCTTTTCCTGACTGTAAATATCAATGTAAGTAACATGTCATTAAATATAGTAGTTTTTGCTGTAGGTTTGTAGTAAGTATCCTTTATTAATAACCTATTTTTAATTTGCTAATTGTTTTCCTTTAATTATTAATGGGAACTGAATTTTATTCATTGCTCTTCTCCCATCTATCAGGTTGATCTTACGCAGGTAAAGCAGAAGGCACAGTGTCAATAAATATTGGCTCGATAAATATTAGCTGTTATTATTAAGGATAAATTTCCTAACGTGGAATGCTTTACAAATAATGTATAGAGAGGATGGCAAGCAAACTCACAGGAATCAACCACTAAAAACGGGATGGATTTCTAACAGGTTTCTGAGGCTTATAAACTAATGAATGGGATTTGGGGTGAGGAGAATGAACTCCCTCTGAAACGGCACGAAATTCTAGGTGGATGTGCAGTTTCCTGGAGAGATTTCACAGCTTTTCCCAGAGGGGTCTGTGTCCCAGAAAAGTTAACTATGGTTTTAAATGGGGGGGTGTTGAGGAAGAGAAGAAACACAAAACAAGGTTAAGGGCAGATTACCAAGATTAAGGGCAGATTACCAAGGATAAATCCACTGCAACATGGAGGGGGTCTCCCCTTGAGCCACGGTTCCAGTGTCAAAGAAAATGAATGATGGGGAAGGGAGTCCCAAAAGAACTTTCCCACCTTTTGTTTTTCTTTCTTCTCTTTCAAAAGTTCAAATACATTAACCAAGTCATATCTGCAGAAATGTATAGAGAGACTGCTCAGAGCAAGGGAAAAAGATAAGCACCCAGAGAATGGGTCTTGTTTGGTCCCAAAGATAAGCCTCATCTATGTCATGCTTTTAAGGGCTGAGAGACTAAAAAGATCCCATAGACCAGTCCTGGTTGGTCTTTTTTGTTACTTACTCCTGTTTTTTCAGATAATGGATTTCAAACTAGTTCATCTCATAAACTTCTCATACCCTTTATCTCCAACAAATGGTGGCCAGATGGACTCAGTGACAAAAAGAAAATTGTGAAGAATTGTTATGATGGGAAGGAATGAACAGGCACAAAAGAAAATGCACAAGAATCAGGAGAGACACTAGGCAGAGCTAAGGAAGAATCAGATGTGGATTCAAAGTAACAGATTTTGGTCTTCAGGGACAGCACGAGAAGTCCCTCCTCCAGGAATATAAGGGTTCTTCTATTCTGTTTTAGGTGTTAAAAATGTTTGATACTAATTTCCTCTGAGAAATGATTATGTAAGGACCATAAGGGATCAAATATGACTTTGTTTCCTTCCATACAGGACTGTGTTATCTTTGTACCTTCTGGAGAGTTTGGGGCTTGGGATCAGGCCCCTGTTCTATGCCCACACATACAGCAACTCTACTTAAAAGTCGTCATAACACCACCACTTAGAGAAAAGTAACAAACACCCTTCTTACCTGCCTAGGTGTTCAGCGTTCGGACTGACCAAGTACATTAGATTCCTGAGAGTATGCAGTGGTTGTAATTGATCTAAATTTACATGCTAGAAAAAGAAAAAAAACTGATTAATATTTTCAACCATGTAACAAATTAAAAATTAGCTCACAGCGTTATTTTCCATACCTGAGAAAAGCATAGGTAAAGAATATTTGTATTTAGTTTCTTCACTGCTCGAGTAAATTTCTGTTTGCTGAGGTTTTCTCCACAAAATTCACTGTAAAATAATGTACGATTTGTAAAGTTGTGATTTTTGAAGAAATTCTATGTTAAAATGTTCATTTTGAAGAGTATGCTTTACACTACAGTTCAGTACGAAACATACCCCATGTCCTTTGCTCTTAACAAATTACACTTAACAGAAACTCTTCTAAGGATGAGCTACTGCTCTCATAGCAATTTCACCACATCCATAAAATTACAAACGCACTATCTTTTGACCAAGCAATCCTACTTCTGAAGACTCACTCTACACAAATGCTTGCACACTAATAAAGCAACGAATGTACAGATTATTCCTTGAAGTATAAACTGGGGACCGAGCAGACCTGTATGATCTTGGTACATCTGTGCAAACAAAAACTTTGCTACTATCCACGTTAGGCAGAGTGACAGCTGAAAGCCAACGATGGCCCTATAAGGCGCTACAGAACCTACAGCCTCCTGTCCCTGCTGCCTCGTTCTCTCACCCCGGGCTCTGCACCTGCCCTTCTCCTTGCCCAGGGATCCCTGTGGCCTGCTCCCGGCCTCCCCCAGGTTGACATGTGATTCCACACCTACCCAGTCAGACGTGGTAAACCCTTCCTTGCCCTCACAGGCCCGCTCTTTCACCTGCTCTAATGGTCGCCCGAGCACTCATCACCACCTGACGTACCTTTCGTTTATCATGTGTCTCTCCATTAAAGTTAAGTGTCAGAAGGGCAGAGGTTACGTTTTCATCACCACTGTACCCCCTCAGTGCCTAGAACAGTGCCTAGCACATAGCAGGTGCTCAACAAATCTTCGTAAATAAATAACAAATTTAAAAAGCAAGGTGCAAAACACCTTAGTTTAAGCATGATACCTTTTGTGTTTAAAGGGGGGTGGTGGTAGGTAATAACACACATTAATATTTACTTGAAATGCAAGGATAACTGGAGGGAGACAGGAAGGTCTTCGTAGGAACTCGGTGGACTATAAACCTTTACAATTTAAAAAAAACTTTAAACCACGTGTTTTTCATTAAAAAAAAAAAATCGAAGTGTTACAATTTATCCAGTTCTTACACATAAGCATGCCCTCTGAATATCCTGGTTTTCCCTTAAATTATCTTTTCACATGGGAGAATTCCACGGTCTTTTCAAAGACGCCATGTGCAATTGTAAGATAATGACACAAATTTGCACGTTGGCTTATGAAATCAATCTCAATATTTCATTGTCAGACCTTTTCTCTCTTGCTAATACTTAAATTCTTGTTTTTGTTTTAATTAGAATAAAGAACACAATAGGAACATAAGAGAGCCATGATAAAGATGACATCACCGTCTTCAATTACTTGCCTGTTGCACAGCTTTTTGGGAAGATTTACGTCGAGTATATGAGACAAAATGTTGACCAGCTGAGTCGCATAGCACAACGCAGCGCTAATCGTGTAAGCAGGGTTATTATGCTCCATATCTAAAGTATAAAAACAAGAGCCTAATCAAGACAGTACGGTACTGGCACAAAAACAGAAATATAGATCAATGGAACAGGATAGAAAGCCCAGAAATAAACCCACGTGCATATGGTCACCTTATCTTTGATAAAGGAGGCAGGAATGTAAGAGCCATACACAAACAGCTTTAATTTCAACAAAAATATTAATGAACCTGGATTTTTGTGATTTGTGGTTTTGTCAATACATTATTGATGGCTATGCTTTGCTCTTTAGTAATAAAAGGTCCATGGCCAGACATTAATATTTTATTGTTTATGATTTTTGCTGAGTGGAATGTAAGCTAAGCAAATGGGCCTAAATGGAGCCAGCACAAATGAAACTGATGTCTGAGCTGCTTGGACCTGGTAATGTATTATTTATCCAAACAATTAATGCCCAACTTAAATGTCACCTCCTCAGAGAGGCCTCCCCTGACTACCCTATGGAGAAATAGTTCCTTCCTCTGTAGCCCCATCCCTGAAGGTGCTGGTTCCGTCGTCCATAGCCCATACTCAGTGTATGATGCCTTTGATCATTACTTGCTTCCCTTCCTCTCCACAGAAAGGCAAAGGGCTACACTTGTCTTGGTGACATCACCTTTGTAGCACCTGCACTGTGCATGACAGAAAGCACATACTCACTAAATACCTGCTGGATGACTACATGAATAATCTTTCTCCACCAAAGAGAAGCTACTGAAGTTGTAAAGGGTTTTTCTACTGGGGTATTTCAATCTCCATTTAGGACTGATAAAAAAAGTTCTTTACAAAGTTCGAAACTTATAAAAATGGGACCCAACAGGCTAAATACACTTCTTTAAATAGATCTTTTTATATAAATAAAACAATATTGACCCCAAAAAGGTGAAATGTCTAAAAAAAATACACGTTTTCAGTCCATCCACTGATAGATAAAACGTGGCATATTCATGCAATGGAGTATTATTCAGGCACAGAAAGAATGAAATGCTGATGCGTGCTACAATGTGGATGAACCTTGAAAACATTATGCTAAATGAAAGAAAGCCAGACACAAAAGGCCACATATTGTATGATCCCATTTATATGAAATATCCAGAAAAGACACCTATAGAGACACAAAGCACAACAGTGGTTCCCAAGGGCTGGGAAGAGGTGGGAATGCGAGTGACTTGCTTCAAGCCCCAGGGTTTTTGTTTGGAGTGAAAAGAACGCTTTGGATCTAGACAGAGGTGACGGTTGCACAACACTGTGAATGCACTAAATGCCACTGAACTGCTTCCTCTAAAACTGTTCATTTTGTTACATAAATTTTACCTCAATTAAAAAAATATATTTATAAAAGTTTTCAAAGACTATCTTGCTTCTCACCAGGTCCCTGCGTGGTTTTCTTCTCTTCCACCCAACTGTAGTAGGCAGAGTAGTCCCCATTGTTGGGAAGGCTAATCCAAGGCCCCGTAATGCTAATGCTGGTGTCCCCGTTGTGATCGTCACAGACCCATCTCCCCGAGAGGTAAGTTGTCCTCCGGGCTTCGGCAAGCTTGCTCACGGTGCTGGAGGTCATGGCACTGTCACTCTCTGAAGACACGTCTGTGGGATCTCTAAGAACCGAAGATGCACATGGATGTCAAGGGGCTGGGTTTTGAAGAGCACACAATTACTTGGCAGATATGCAGAACACTGGGAAGATACACGTGAGGACAGGAATTTTTTTTTTCCAGGTACAAGTCATAAATTTTATTAGAAGTTGAGTATCTGTTGAGGACAGGAATTTAATTGGAATATATAGAGGTAAGCAATTCCATCAGAGGTGAAGGTCAAACCAGCTGTGGCACAGAAGCCCACAGCATGTGAGGAAGATGGCACCATGAACTAGGGCTTCAAGTGTTAGGTTCTCAAACTATTTGGTCTCAAGACCCCCCTTACATGCTTAAAACATTTTGAGGATCCCAAAGAGTTTTCTGTATGTGGGTTAGATCTATTAATATTTACTGTATTAGAAATGAGGAAATTTTAAATTATTAACTGATTCAAAAATAAGAAACCCATTACATGTAACATAGCATGTTTTTATGAAAAAGATCTGTATTTTTCAAAACAAGAAAATTAGCAAAGGGTGACATTATTTGTTTACCAGCTGAGTTCACGGCACAGTGCAGCACTGATCATGACTTTTGAAAAAATCTCTTTAATACCCATGTCTTTCCGTTGTGCTTTCAAGCAGATACAGTGTTCCATGGAAAAACCAACTAGTGTTGCTTACAACTCACTCAAGGGCTCTCCCTTGAGCCACCACGGCTTTCAGCATGCAGCAAATGTGCTTTCTGCAGACTTCCTATCTCGCTGCATGGCACAATCACATGTGCACGCAGGGATCGAGACATAATTTCAATAGAATGAGTAATCTCTGCTGCTTCATCAGTAGTGTTCTTCATGTGGAACTGGCTGGTTTTGTACACCGCAAGGACACTGTGGAACACAACAACGATTACTACACTATGGCGCCACTGCCTTGATATCTGTCAAGACAGAGGTTTTACCCACCACGGCTTTTGAGCCACCAGTGCAAACATCAACAGAGTGAAAAGGGAAAACAAAGTGTTAGTAGTATTATGAAAATAGTTTTTGACTGCACAGACCCCGTGGAAGGGCCTCAGGGACCCAGAGAGGTCCACAGACCACACTTTGAGCACTGCTGGCCTGGAGCATGGAAGGTGAATGAGAAGGCTCGGCAGGTACCGTGCAGGCAGGGGGAAGAACGTGGCGTGTTTGGGGAGCACAGGGATCAGCGTGGTTGCCTGTAGGAGGCATGAAGGAAGTGCCAGGAGGTGGTGTTGGAAGAGGAGGGATGAAATGCACAGGCTGGGAAGGGCCTTCTGTGCTGCGCTAAGTTTAGAATCCATCCTCTTGGCCAGTGGCCCTCAATCCTTCTTCCTCTGCCACCAGGTGCACGCAAGTGCACTCCTACTGGCTGTCCGGACAGGACTGGGGGAGGGCACTGTGGCCAGTTCTAAGCTGTACCTCTACTTCCTCCTTCCACTCAAGGCAGGTTGAGAAGAAATGTGAATGAACAAGAAATCTTATGATAGGGATAACTTCAAAACTATCAGCTTAAAAAAATTCATGATATATAGTAATATATACTAACATACAAGATTTAAACAGCACAGGCATGGAAGAGTAAGATTTTCTCCACAATTTCTCTCCTGCAACTTTATATTCATTTGTCAGTCTCCTTAGTCTCCTAAAATCTGGAACAGTATCCTAGTCTTTGTTTACTATAATGTGTTCTAACATCGCTATCTGGGCCCATCAGAATTTAATTTGACAGAGTGTTTCTGTCTGTCAGCTTTTTCCCCCTCAAAGCCCTGGCCAGCTGTCTTTACACCAATTTTTGGATAATCCAACTTTTCCCCACTGATTCAAAATGCCACCTTGGGGTCTATTTCTGAGCTGTGAATTCTTCTCTGTTTTGCATCTGCCTTTTTATTTTTATATTTGCTAACTATTACTAATGACAAATTACTTGGTAAGAGTCAGAGATCAGGTCGTCAAGCTAGAAGCAACAATCAGACCTTTAGGCTTTTAGGAAGCCAACTCTGGCAACAGACGAAAGGAAAGACTGAAGCGGAGGCAGCAAACACTAAGTCCTAAGTAGCAACAGTCCACTGACTGTCCAATTCCAGGGAAAGGTGCCGGAAAGTAAGGGTAACCAGAAGAGACAGGGAAATCCTCAGCTGGAACAGCCCGATGGTTAGTCAGAAAGCAATCGAAACTCTTCAGTGGAAGTTTCAGAACCTAGATGATCACCAGCATCATCTGGGCAAGTTTAAAAAATAAAGTATTATGAGATGAACTAGGAGGCTGGAGCTGTGTCCTCTGGAGCCTGTCTTTTCCTAAAGTTCCTGAGTGACTCTGATGAACAGCCAGGTGGGAACCACCATCCTGTCCACCCCACAGACTCCTGAGGGTGTCTGTGCACTACAGCCAGTGAGACGACCAGTGCCTGACATGCTGGTTACCAGGAAAAGGCAGAGTCAGCATGTCCTGCCCACCAGGTAAGAGAGCCCGAGGTGTTTTCTTCCATCTTAGCTCATGGTTTCTCTGTGAAGTAGACGTTTATTATACCCATCTAACAGACAAGGAACTAAGACTTCGAGGCTCAAAAACCTGCCTCACAGCATCTGACTAATAAACAGCTCAAGTGGCCCTGCAGCCAACGAGATGGTTCCTGATCAGGGATGTGAGCCTGGCCCTCATCTGGAAGCTCTACAAGTATACAAACCTGGGCCTCACTTCTCCGAGGGCCACCATCCTTCACCCTGGCCACCTCCCCAACTTCCTGCAGTGTTTACTGTTTGCTGAAGCAGGTAAGACTTAAGTTTCATTACCAGGAAAACCCAGAATGAGGCCCAATAAATGTGCTGACATACTTGAAAGATACTTGATCTTTGGAACTTGTATTTTCCTAGAGTCAAAAGACTCACTCACTGTACCTCACACCCGTCTTTACTTCCTCGATTGGAAAAATGACAGAGGTGAGCTCTAATATGTGAGACCGCCGAAGATTTGCCAGACGCTCATAATGACTTCTTAAATCAGTGGTTTTTTTTTCTACCAGGTCACCAAGTTTGCGATTATGCCTCTGAATCTTCTCCTTTTTCTCCTGATGCCGTTGTGCTCGAGTGTAAAGTTTCTGATTCTTTTCCTTGGTTTTGAGGAGACCTTCAGAATCTAAAATAAATAAATCACATCCAACAATGAGCTGTACAAATAATTCCTGGGTACTGCACACTACCACCGCCCCCCGCCACCCCCAAAGCATTAAGTGTCTTCCTGCAGTCTAAACTGAAAGCAAAACCTCAATAAAATTAACTACATGACATTCACTAAGTATGGAGACCGGGAGTTTAGTTCAAGTAGGTATTACACACAGAGCAAAGGGGACCACCACTAAAATGACTCTGGGTCTCCGTTTGTAATCAACATCAGTGAGCATCACTCAAGACTATCAAGTTTAAGTTTAGCACAGGAAGTACTTGACTTTCTTACAGTAAGCACTGAAGAGCAGCCATGTTGGGCAGAAAAGAAATCTAAGTTTGAAAAATTCACTGGCTATCTGATTTTCCTTAGAAAACTATTAAGTGTCCCTTGGGCTACATTCAGAGAGCCCAGGGATAATCTCACGGCAGGTGGTCATGCAGCAAAGAAACAGACCAACGCCCTGAAAAGTCACAGTGGAGTGCAGCACCCCCAGCAGGGTGCGAGCACCTTCCATACACCAGCATTTTAACCACTGGAAGGGTAACCAGAGCCTGGCCATACAACGAGAAAACAGACAAGACACTCGTCCTTCCCAACGTATGTTCTTTTTATGAAGGTCCTACAGGTTCTAGATCCCAAGACGTATTATCAAACAGATCAGGTTGTAGCTAAACTTCTCTAGTGTAGCAACAACTGGCTGTAAAATCTCAGACACCCAGGAACAACTAAAGAGGCTCAAATAAGTTTAAAACCAAGCTCATTATCTTTCCTCTTGACACATTTTAAGCTAGGCTCCCTACTTCACAATTATTTCCGACCTGTCCTAAATCAATCTCTCTCTTCTTTTAAATTTATTTATTTATTATTTTTGGCTGCATTGGGTCCTCATTGCTGCATGCAGGCTTTCTCTAGTTGCGGTGAGCGGGGGCTACTCTTCGTTGCGGTGCTCAGGCTTCTCATTGTTGCAGAGCATGGGCTCTAGGCACGCGGGCTTCAGTAGTTGGGGCTCGTGGGCTCTAGAGCGCAGGCTCAGTAGTTGTGGCGCACGGGTTAGTTGCTCTGAGGCATGTGGGATCTTCCCAGACCACGGCTCAAACCCGTGTCCCCTGCATTGGCAGGTGGATTCTTAACCACTGCACCACCAGGGAAGCCCCCCTAAATCAATCTCTTGATGGTCCATTCCATGAGCTGTCCTACAGTTCCTTCCATCTAGGTCTTTCTTTTCATTTCCACTGTCACAATCCTGGTTAACTCTCACCCAAACTCTGCCTGTCTCTAGTTGGTTCCACTCCACACCTCCACCCCCTCTTTCACTGGCTCAGTCTTCATAAAGTACAGCCAGTGCTCAGCGATTCTCCTCTGCCGATCAAACACAGACCAAACTTCTCAGCCTCCCAGCCACCACCAAACTGGTACACACCCCACAGTTCCCTTCTCCACACCCTTCATTCCAGTCTCATTCAATTACTAGATACTTCAAATAAACACACTAAGTAAGCGCACAGATGGATGGATGGATGCCAGACAAGTCATTCCTTAAATATTTATCTCCATTCTGTTGTTCAAATCAACATCTCTCTAGGAACACTATTTTCTCCTATTCTCCTAATGTCCAGATTGTACTCATTCTTCAAGGCTTCCTCGATAAACACTCCCTAGACCTCTTGCTCCCAGGAGCTCTATGGTAATGTGTGTGTACCTCACCTATAGCACATGGCTCGTAGCTGCTTATACCAGGTCCAACGGAAGCCTGTTGTCTCCTGACTGGGATATGAGAAGCAGTTGATAAATGTGTGGACTGAAACCACCCTCTTCAACTGAGGACCAACGAACCTAGGTTATTTCAATGCAGGCAGAAAGTTTCTTATGTTTTCTTTCCTCCTCAGATGCGTCTCTTCACCATTCCTGACCAATATGAATGTCCTTAAAGTTAAGTCTCTGGTTCTATCACACACTTTCCAGCAAGTTCATTCATTTTCATGATCTCTACTGAGCTCTCTACAAGTGCTCAAATGCATCTGTCTAGCCATGGCCTAAGCCATATGGTGGTCAGATTTTTAAAGGACATTTTCCAATTTCATATCAGGACCCCTTGTAGGTGGCAGGAAATCATCACAGTCACCCAACTTGCACTAGTGCAGACTCAATTTAATTTACTCTTCTCTCCATGCTATCTCCCCCTGAACATTAAAACATTTGGATACTGGGGCCTTCCCTGGTGGCACAGTGGTTAAGAATTGGCCTGCCAATGCAGGGGACACGGGTTCGAGCCCTGGTCCAGGAAGATCCCACATGCCGCAGAGCAACTAAGCCCATGTGCCACAACTACAGAGCCTGTGCTCTAGAGCCCGTGAGCCACAACTACTGAGCCCACGTGCCACAATTACTGAAGCCCACGCGCCTACAGCCTGTGCTCCACAACAAGAGAAGTCACTGCAATGAGAAGCCCGTGCAACACAACGAAGAGTAGCCCCTGCTCACCACAACTAGAGAAAGCCCGCGCACAGCAACAAAGACCCAACGCAACAAAAATAAATAAATAAATAAATAAATAAAATAAATCAAACAAAAAACATTTGGATACCGTCTGTAATCCACTCTTGCTTTTTTGGACAAGTAACAGATCAACTCAACTCTGAAATTTCAAATACAATCCAACTTCCCTATCTATACTGTATTATTCTGTATCATGACATCTTAAATCAAAAGATTCTGGAGAAAATATTCATCAGGCTCTATAGTTTATAACTGATATTTCAACAAGATTCTGTTTAAAAAAAAAACAGACTATTTATTGAGTAGCAAGTGCTTAATCTAATCCATTGACTTGAGCCCATTCATAGCTTCTGGAATCCATTAACTCCCTTAAAATTGTTTGTAAAATTTTGTGAGTCTGGTCTAGTGGGTGGCAACCAGCCTGTATTTACGTCCTAAAGAGCAGTGGTTCCTGAGCCTGGCAGGTCCTCAGAGTAGTGCTACTACTCAAAGTATGAACTATGGATCTGGCCCATCTGCAAACTTTTACCAGACAAGAGGAGTACAGAAATGTAGACTAAGTTTAGAAACTATTTTCTTTGATATGGCTATGTGACATTGCCATGACATCCAAGTGTGCAATCATTTTTCTAGTAACTAATTTTACTGTATTTTAGAAAAGTATTGGTATCGGTTTATGACACATTGGAAATGAAAGAGAATAAAGTGGCCTTTTACTAGAGACAGTTTAAGAACCATTGACTCTGGTCCCCATGCATGAGGTTTTAATTTCCTAAGTCCAAAGTAGGTCCCAGGATTCTCTCTCTAGATCTTAAAAAAAGGTTATCAGGTGACTCCAATGTTTTGCTAGGGATGGAAATCACAGTTATAGAGTCCACTAATTTAGAACCATATCTTTTACTTTCCATGGTTGTTGCTTTTGTATTTTGGGGCTAGGAGCCTATTAAAAAGAGCTGACCAAAGTTTTAAAATTGCTCATCAGAGAAATGCACCAAGCTCAGTCAATTCAGCAATTTCAGGAGGTTCACAGATGCCTGGTGGCAAACTCCTACTGCGAACATCCACGGAGGAGGGGAAAGAGGGTGAACCCATGGTAAGTAATGAGTCCCTACACTGCTATTGACCCAGAGCCTTTGGAGAGTGCAGGCCAAACTCGGTGGAAGAGTGGCTGGCTGCAGCTCTGAGCAGCTCTTCACCCAGCTACCATGCTTCTCTAGCTTATTAATCCTGTGAAACTCTATGCAAGCACTTTACTAGGACAAACATTTTCAAAGACAGCTTTTACACCATTACCTACCACTATAAAATACTTGCTTTTGAAAGCAATGAGTAGACAAGAAACAGATTTACAAGGTATGATGACGACCCATTCTAAACTTTAAACACTTATCTTCAGAAATACATGGACTATTTCTTTCTTTTTCTTTTATTTTTATTTATTTATTTTTTTGGCCACGTGGCATGTGGGATCTTAGTTCCCTGACCTGGGATTGAATCCATGCCCCCTGCATTGGAAGCATGGTGTCTTAACCACTAGACCACCAGGGAAGTTCCACCATGGACTGTTTCTAAAGACACAGGACTTCTAAGAGGACTCTTAAAACTTGACAACCACCTTTGATAAAGTATGAAATACACAAATGTAATGCAAGATTAATACAGATTAAAATATGTATAAGACTCACTGAGTCTTATATTCTGTGCTTCTGGTGTGAACTAACAATTATTATACCTGATTACCAAGACTGACTCTCAGCTTCCTGTCAGCTAAGGGAAACGGGACACATACATTCCTTAACTTTTTAAGTTGAGAAATGTAGCGGTTTAAAGGTCATTACATTTGCGTGCATGTGTATATGTATATATGGACATATGTGTATGTATATATATATATATATACACACAGATATATGTTTTATATACATATCTCTGAAAAAAAATATATAAATTCCTTATACAGATGTTTTACAAAAAGAAAGGCAAGCAGTAAACTTTTCCATGCTGCTCTTGCCTCCCCCCACCCCTTCTCTGTCTCCCTTCCTCTGTCTCTCTAGTTTGTTTATTGATCGCATGAAGTTCCACATCAGTCCATCCTTTATTAGGGCTGGAGAGAGGTGGAAAATTACTTACTTTTCTTCATTTCTTCATTTCCTTTACATATAGTTTGTTTCAGCTGTTCAATCCTCATCTTGCAGGACATTATTTTCCATCTCTTAAAAAAGGTATGAAATAAATATCACAAATGTTGATCTCTAATGACTAATATGATTATCTACTGGGGACACTACTTATTTTGAGGTGTATCTTAGAAAATGTAATGAATAAAAGATCAGTATAATTATATTTCTTATAGCTTGTAACTAGTGGATTACAAAAAAGAAAAAAATGTTACTCTGGTTCACTGCAGAAGCTGCTAGGAAATTAAGAGAGAAAGAGAAATTCACACAGTTCTTTTATGTGTTAATAAGCACAGAGAAAAGTGTTGAAGGATATTCTCTTAACCTGCCCTGCCCAATATAGCTACAGGTCCCATGTGGTTACCTGCAAGTCAATTAGATTATATGAAATTTTTAAAAAATCCAGTTCCTACTCTCACTACCCACGTCAGGTGGTACATGTCAACACCACAAGTGGCTAATGGTTACCATATCGGGCAGTGTAGACAGAGAACATTTGCATCATCAGAGAGTTCTATGGATGTGCTGCTCTAAATTCTCAGTGCTGGTTACTGAGGAGACCACCAACTGTATTATCTCACCGATACAATAAGCAAATATTACTTGCAAAATAATAAAAACTGCAATAAAGCAGAAGTTTTTTTTTTTAAGTTTATAACTCATGTAAGATTTCTTGAAAAGCCTCAAAAAGTTATATGAAACTGCAATTTTATATTACCAGGATTTAGGTACAGCTTCTCCAAAGAGAATAAAGGATAAGTAAAAATCTGCCCTACTAGTTTTAAAAAAGTATTATTTATCTATTCCATAATGCCTCCATAAACGGGGATAATTGAAAGCGTACAACAACAGTCAAATGCCTATAATGTTTCACACTTGTCTAAGTAGTCTGATGGTACAAGATACAGAGTAGATTACAGGAATGTTCAGTGGGTAAAACTCTCCCCTCTCCAGTGGGGTGAGAGAAACATCTGAGAACACATGCACGGGAACTGATGGATTCAGGAATAAACTGGAAATGAGATGTCTTTACTTTTAAAAGGTATTAGTCTTTAAGAATCAATATTTAAATTTTTGATAGAAAAACTAGAAAACTTAGAACTTAGAAAAACTGGGATGAGATTCTTTATAAACAGCCTTTTATAACTTTTTTCCATACAACTTGTTTATATAACATTCAGAGCATAAGCAGAGCATATATCACATCTCTATAAGTATCATTTAAAAATTATGACGGATGCTTATTATTATTATGAAAAAAGTTAAGCAACACAAAAGAGAAGAAAGAAAGAGATTTTAACCTGACTACTTCCCACTCTTCAGCGTTGATCTCAATTAAAATTTGATATGTATTTTTTAAGATATGTATTTAAAACACTTACACAAATGGAATCATACTTTACTCTAGCCTGCTTTTTGTTTGATTGTTTCATTAAAAAATATACCTTGGACATCATTCCATATAAGTGCATGTAGACTGACCACATTCTTCTCAACAGCTACACAGCATCATAATCATCTCATTCTGTTTGATGAGTATTTAGATTATATATTAACTTTACTACCAATGATGCAGACAATCAGCGTCTTTATCCATAAATCTCTACATTCATGCATATTTTCTTAGGAGGAAAATTGCCGATATACCACATGTGCATTAAAAACACCACAAGCCACCACCAAATTGTCCCCCAAACAAATATGTCAATATACACTCCCACCAACAGTGAATAAAAGTATAATCAATCAAACTCCTTATTTTCATGTGCTGTACTCATTTTTTCCCAGTTTATATTCATTTTGCTACGGTCTTTAACATATAGAACTTTTAAACTTTTATGTAGTGTGTCAAATATTTTCCTTTATGGCTTATAAAGGTCTGCTCACCCCCAGATTATATAAATACTCTCCCATACTTTCTTTTAATATTTGAGTTTATTTTTCACATTCAATCATTAACCCATCTACAAAGTAGGTGTTTACGATGAGTAATTATTTAAAAAAGAACACCTCACTGTTCTTATAACTTTATGTCAATACCAGACTTCATAATTATTCCTTACAGTGGTTCCATAATTAATTGCCAAAACCCTGTTTTTGGTACCTGGATGAAATATCTGAGAAGCCCACACTACGAATATATTCACAGAGAACTGCCAAAAAATGATCAAAAATAAATTTAAATTCAAAATGATTTTTTAAGTTCTGCCTATTTAAAAACATGTAACCTCAAGTGTAAAGAATATTATTTAAATTCTTCTTATAGCTTACCAACTGATCTGTTATCCATTTTCCTTCCATAGCTTTTAACACTCTGTATGGAGAAGAGACAAAGGAAATATGCTCTTAAAATAATGAATTCGGTGAAGCTCAAAAATGCAAAATCAACAACTTTTTAAAATAAGGTCTTAGAAACAGCTGGATATACCAAAGTGGGATGTAAGCACTGAAAAATGTTTTCCAGATTCCCTGCTCTCTTCAATTTTTTTCTCACCTCCTTCCTTTTGCATTTTTAATACAGCTCAGAGCCTTTCTATAAACGTTCACAATAAACTTCCATAACAGCCATAGCCTTTGTCCTCCGTCATAATCAATAATTTCCATCAGTCATAATTAATAATAATGATAGTTACAAGAGAATTCATGGTCCAAATGCTATTGTCAGCTCCCCGCAAAATGGCACAAGCCATGGGAGTTCCCTGGTGGTGCAGCTGTTGAGAATCCACCTGCCAGTGCAGGGGACATGGGTTCGAGCCCTGGTCCGGGAAGATCCCACGTGCCGCAGAGCAACTAAGCCCGTGCACCACAACTACTGAGCGTGCACTCTAGAGCCGGCGACCCACAACTACTGAGCCCGTGTGCTGCAACTACTGAAGCCCGCGCGCCTAGAGCCCGGGCTCCGCAACAAGAGAAGCCACTGCAATGAGAAGCCTGTGCACCACAATGAAGAGTAGCCCCTACTCGCCACTAGAGAAAGTCCGTGCACAGCAACGAAGACCCAACACAGCCAAAAATAAATAAATTAATTAATTACTTTTTTAAAAAAAAAAAAGGCATAAGCCAGCTTAGGCAAAAATTTGTTCTAAGGAATGAAGTGTTCTATAGGAAAAAATAAGTTTCCATGATAGAGTAAGTTAGAGAACTGACTGAGTTAAATGAATCTAAGCAGGTTTTTCTAATGCAGAGTATCTCTGAAGGTTTCATGTACTCATAAATGTGTTAATCGGGTCTGGAGTGTGTATGGAGAATAGGGACTGGATCAGTTTGGGATAAAAGGTTCTACAGGACAATTCCCAAATCCAGAGGATGAGAGATTCATCGGGTGCTCATTAATACTCAGATTCCTGGGCCTACCCCCAGACCTACTGAATCAGGATATCTGAGGACAGGATTCCAAGAATCTACATTTTTAACCAGTACCAAAGTTAATGAATTCTGATGTAGATGTTCTGCAGACCACACTTTGCAAAACCCTGATACAGAAGAATAAAGATAAACAGAAGCAATAATGTCCTACAAGAGCCACCACTGCTAGTCTAATATGCCTTCTGTCCTGGACCCATTTACAATACGTCAATTATCAGGGCCAGCGGTTTGATTCATCCATCCAGTCACTGCCTGCTGTGAACCAGGCACCAGGTTTGATCCCAGTGTTTTCTAGAAACTTGATCATCTCTCCTATTTTGCTTCTCCCAGATGTACTGCTCTTCACACGGGGAGATTTGTAACCTAAATTCAATAAATTAGCAATCCACATGTATGCATACCACAGCACTGAATTAAACCATGTGGTGACAAGACAACCTCCACAAATTAAAAAACAAAATGAAAACTCACTCTTTTTGAAATTCTTCTTGCTTGCTCTTAAGTTGGCTTAACCTTTCCTTCTTGTCTATAAACCTGTAAGAAAACAATTCAGTGTTTTATTTAAATGTTTATTTTTTTTTCAGTTGAATGAGATTATGCAAATTCCTGAGAGCCAAACATTTCTGCAGACTCATCAGGAAATGTCACTGTCCTGAACGTATCTTCTCAATGGCACACAGCTGCTTGCCATTTGGTTATTTAAAACTAAGTTCAAATTCTCAGCTTTAAAACTCTTTCATGGGTTTATAAAATATGCCTATAGGTTTTTTTCACCCCTAAGTTAAATTGTCCTCCAAAACAGGTAAATCAGAGCACTAAAATGAATCGGAATTCAAGAAAACAGAGGCTTCCATTATATAAATAATTGTAATTATTAAGCTTAATTTAACCCTACTGTCATTTATAAATTGGTTCCTTATACTTCTTAAAGTACAATTTTTTTCTCACTAATTTTACTGCTAGTCATTACAGGCTAGCAATTTACTTAATAAAAGTTATCAAAAGGAAAGAATATCACATTGCAGTTCATTTTTGCTGTTTGTCACTATTCTACCCTTATTCTTATTTTCTTCCTGCTACCTTATGTGGGATTAGTTTGCTTTTTTGTTTTTTTTTTGCAGTTTAAGGTAGGAACTACAATCATCAACTTTAAGCCTCTCCCTTTTTAATATAAGTATACAGAGTTATAAATTTCCTCCAGAAGTATTGCTTAAGCTAAACCCTAAACATTTTGATATCGTGTATTTTACCACTTAGTTTGACATTTCTAATCTTCCATCAAATTCCCTCTTTGACCAATGAATTATTTAGAAGTATATTGTTCAATTTCCAGATATATGGTTTTTTTGGTAACGTACTGTTATTTTTCTACTTTAATGCTGATGTGGTCTCAGAATATTCTCTATGAGATTTTAATCTTCTGATTTGAGACTATCTTATGGCCTTGCATATGGTGCGCCGCGTCTTGGTCAAAGTTCCATGTGCACTTGAAAGAACGTGTTTTCTATAGCTGCTGGATACAGAGTTCTATAAATGTCAACTAGCTGAAGGTGGCTAGCAGTGATACTCATATCTTCTAGGTCTATGCTATTCAACACGGTAGCCATCAGGCACATGTGGCTACCGAGTACCTAAAATGACTTGTTGCTTAATAAGAATTTTAGGTAAAAAAAAAAAAAAAAATGTATGACTAACATCATGCAACTGATTTTGAATTGAGCTAATGGTGGCTCACTACTTTCAAAAAAACAAAGGTAATGCCACATGCTACAGTAACATGGTGTGGAGTCCAAGATTAGGCCTTTGGCTATCTCGTGAAAAAATGAAAACAATTTAATAGAATCATAACAGCCCTAAAAATCTCTTCCTTAAAATAATCCAGACATAAAAGTCTCTCTAACATACTATTTCTATAATCCCACATTTGAAACGTACCCAGATATCTACTTCTAAATGGAAGGGATAAAATGGTCTAATTATGACCCTACCATTTAATAGTCAGTCACTGAAAATGTACAATGTATATTAAACAAGAAACCAAATCAGATAATATTACATGTGACAGAATTATATACTTACATGACTAAATTAAAATTAAATTAAAAATTCAGTTTCTCAGCTGCACTACCCACATTTCAATAGCCACATATGGCTGGGGGCTACCTTACTGGATGGCATAGATATGGAACATCACTGCACAAAGTTGTATTGGGTAGCACTGCAATGGCCAGTAAGGTGGTAACTACATGAAACAATATTAGAAAACTCAGAAACCAGTGTGGAATGTGGACAAATTCATAGATTCATCAATTGATTTATCAGGCATTTACTAGGTGCCTGCAACTTATGACACAGCATTTTACAGAACATTAAGAAATCTAATCTTTCATTTTTCTGCAACTGGCTGTGAACTAGACAGGTTACTTGTTATATGCTTCCATTTCCTTCTATCAAAAATGAGAAACGAGGGCTTCCCTGGTGGCGCAGTGGTTGAGAGTCCGCCTGCTGATGCAGGGGACACGGGTTCGTGCCCTGGTCCCAGAAGAACCCACATGTTGCGGAGTGGCTGGGCTCGTGAGCCATGGCCTCTGTGCCTGTGCGTCTGGAGCCTGTGCTCCGCAACAGGAGAGGCCACAACAGTGAGAGGCCCACGTACCGCAAAAAAAAAAAAAAGAGAAACGAATGTGGTATTTACTTCTACCTAATGTGGTGATTCATGCTCCGATAAGCTGAAGGAGATGACAAACTCACAAGACTCATCCACCTGTGTAAACAAAGGACTGACATGAAGGATAAAATCCTGCTTTTAAATCTAGAAACAATAAATGCTGGAGAGGGTGTGGAGAAAAGGGGACACTCTTGCACTGCTGGTGGGAATGTGAATTGGTTCAGCCACTATGGAGAACAGTATGGAGGTTCCTTAAAAAACTACAAATAGAATTACCATATGACCCAGCAATCCCACTACTGGGCATATACCCTGAGAAAACCAAAATTCAAAAAGAGTCATGTACCAAAATGTTCATTGCAGCTCTATTTACAATAGCCCGGAGATGGAAAGAACCTAAGCGCCCATCATCGGACGAATGGATAAAGAAGATGTGGCACATATACACAATGGAATATTACTCAGCCTTAAAAAGAAATGAAATTGAGATATTTGTAATGAGATGGATAGACCTAGAGTCTGTCATACAGAGTGAAGTAAGTCAGAAAGACAAAGACAAATACCGTATGCTAACACATATATATGGAATTTAAGGGGAAAAAATGTCATGAAGAACCTAGGGATAAGACAGGAATAGAGGCGCAGACCTACTGGAGAACGGACTTGAGGATATGGGGAGGGGGAAGGGTGAGTTTTGACAGGGCGAGAGAGAGTCATGGACATATACACACTAACAAACGTAGTAAGGTAGATAGCTAGGGGGAAGCAGCCGCAAGGCACAGGGATATTAGCTCGGGGCTTTGGGACAGCCTGGAGGGGTGGGAGGGGGAGAGTGGGAGGGAGGGAGACGCAAGAGGGAAGACACATGGGAGCACATGTATATGTATAGCTGATTCACTTTGTTATAAATCAGAAACTAACACACCATTGTAAAGCAATTATACCCCAATAAAGATGTTAAAAAAAAAAAATCCTGCTTTTAGGGGCTATAAATCAGATCTGTTGTAAAAAATGCCACTTTGCACTAAAACAAATTGGGATGATAACACTGTCCAGCTTTATATCAAGCTGGTTAGTTCTCTTGGGTTTTGTTTAAAAAAAACCAAACCCAAAACAAAGCAACAAACTTAAAACATAAACATACAGAGGACAGCAGGAATAACAAACAGAAGATAACAGTTCCTACTGTATCAAACACTTCATGAGTAATGTCATTCTTCATGAAGGAAATGAAAAATAGGTGGTGTGAACAAAGCAAAAGCAGATGGTTATCAACGAATGCAGCTGGTCAGCGAGCCAACTGCTCACCAGCGCCTCATCCATCCTCTGCATTCTCCATCCCAGGACTCACAGAGATAGATTAGGAAAAAAAAGAAAAAAGAAAAAGGAAGGGGAGAAAGGCCTTTTTTATATACTGTCTTTGAAGCTAGGTTTATCACGTAAAATGTTTTGTATCTTTTTTCACTTCAGAACATAAAGACCTATCTCATTCTTTAACAGGTACACAGAATTTCACTGAATGGACATCATATAATTTATTTACAGAAATACCTACTGATGAACATTGCCACCGCTTCCAAATTTTCACTATTATCAGTAATGTTAGAAATGAATATCCGGGTGCATTTAGGTTTACATGGAAACTCCTGGCAGTTATCTTTAAATTTCCTCGGAATCATTTCATGTTATATTTACAACCCTACCAACCTGTTTTCTTACTCGCAGCACTGCCCATTTTACTCTTTGCTAACCTGACTGGCCTCCCATTCCCTCTCTTCAAAGACAGTTCACAATTAATTTATTGCCTTTCTTCATTTCACAGTTAGAAATGTTTAACACCTTTTCCTATCTTATTGGCTACTTTTCTTTTATTATCCCCTTATGCCCTTTGTTAACTTTTCTATAGTTTTTTTTTTTTTTTAATTTTTGGCTGCACTGGGTCTCATTGCTGTGCACAGGTTTCCTCTAGTTGCGGTGAGCAGGGTCCACTCTTCATTGTGGTTCGCAGGCTTCTCATTGCGGTGGCTTCTCTTGTTGCGGAGCATGGGCTCTAGGCATGTGGGCTTCAGTAGTTGTGGCTCGTGGGCTCAGCAGTTGTGGCTCATGGGCTCTACAGTGCAGACTCAGTAGTTGTGGCGCACGGGCTTAGCTGCTCTGCGGCATGTGGGATCTTCCCTGACCAGGGCTTGAACCCGTGTCCCCTGCATTGGCAGGTGGATTCTTAACCACTGCACCACCAGGGAAGTTCTATAGTTTTTTTTTAAAGGGTTATTTATTAGAGAAATTATCTATTTCCTTTCATACATCTTGAAATTATTCTTCCTCAATCTGCTTGGTGACTACTTATGTCTCTGCTCTACAAATTTTCCAAAATTTTATGCAGATACATTTATCAATTTTGTCGTTGTTGTTCAGTGGCTCTACAGTTTTCTATTGTTTTCCGAAAAGAATCTGCTCGTAAACCTATATCATGCATCAGGGCTTTTACAACACTATTCCTTCCTTCCTCCCTCCCTCCCTCCCTCCCTCCCTTCCTCCCTCTTTCTTTCTTTACTTATTTATCTATTTAAGCCGGGTCACAGTTGCGCCATGTGGGATCTTCGTTGTGGCATGCAGGATCCTTTTTTTTTTTTTTTAGTTGCGGCATGTGGGATCTAGTTCTCTGACCAGGGACTGAACTTGGGCCCCCTGCGTTGCAAGCGCGGGGTCCTAGCCACTGGACCACCAGGGAAGTCCCTACAACACTATTTCTTATATTTTCCTTCCCAATTTAAAAATGCCTTCTTTGTTATTTACCAAATTCCTCCAGACTTATATTTGCTTTTCTTCCCTACAAAAGTACTCCCTTAAGCTGACTTTAAAAAGTGCCCCCGTGATAGAGACTGATGAAAACTAGGAGCAGATGGTCATAACAGAGTCTGGGTTGTGTGCCATCTCTTGTAGTCAACAGTGCTACAAGAGATGGCACACAACCCAGCTCAGGCTTCAGAGGGAGCTCTCCAGCAGTCACGTTTGCCTGGGCTGCCCCTTGAGGACAGGTTAGAGGTGGCCTTGCTAAGGGAAGGAAGGCATTATAGGCAGAGGAAATTCTGCTGTTTCACAGGTGAGAAGTTAATCTGCCCTAGAGAACCTCGATACACCAGCGGGACAGCAGGGACAGGAGTGTGCTGCTGATAAGGATCAGTTAAGAGTGTGACCCTCATCACTCCACGCTATCCCATGGCCACACGTCATCCTGGGCGACTCAGTGGATGTGGCTACAGGTGGGACTGGTCACCTAAGTCTGTCCCACGCGATGAGAAAAGTAGCACCTGGGCATGCACTCTGTCAGGGATCCTACTATTAATTCTGTGCTAGATGATCATTAACATCGTCATAACACCTACAACTTACTGACCACTTACTTAGTGTCTTTCATAAAATAACTCTAATCCCTCCATCCGCCTTCTCAGTTCTTTCCCTCATCCTTTGTGCCTAGGGTAATGGCAATAGAAAAGTCCAAGAAACACTACTAACGTATTTTAAGAAAGGTAAAACAAACAAACAAAAAACACAAAACTTTCGAATATGCCATTGAGGGCCTTAAAAATTAGCAAACCCTTTGAACCAGTTAAGCAATTCAAGGAAAAGATCAGAGGTGACGAAGAAGATTTATGCCAATTGTGGAATTAGTCATAATAGCAAAAACTGGAAACAACTTTAATGTCCAAAAGGAGAATGATTATCAAACGACACCATATTGCCATGAAGGACATCAAAATATTTTTGTAGACAAAGACATTAGTATGTGTTTATGAGATGTTGGGTTAAAGAAAACAAAAAAGCAGAGCATCAAACTATATACACATCATATGATTCCAAATGAAAAAAATATATTTACAAGCACACACATACATATAAACAAGGCTGGAAGCAAATATAACAAAACACTAACAGTTGTGAGAATATGGGCAAAATCTGTTTCCTTCTTTAGGTATTAATGTACTTTACAAGTTTCCTACAATAATCATACATACTTTTATAATCAGAAAAAAAGACAGTATTCAATCAATTAAAATTTCTCAAGCTCTGCCTTTGAGGATCATATCCACTATAAAAATATACACAATCCCCTATAAGTATCTAAAGTCCTTAGGTCTCTTGACACCGATTATATTCCTTAGGTTCCTTAAATCTAAAAGCAGAAAATGAGCATTAACAGTTTTTAGGTCAGTGGTGGAGAATTATCCCCAGCTCGAATTTGGATACAGGTCTGGTGAAAAGTTAACGATGGTTCTGGCTCTAGAAATAAGGCAGAAAGGCTTCTTGGGGAAGAGAGAGCACAGATGCACCTGGAGAAGAGCACAGCAATCTCCCTTATTTAAGCAGAAATGGTTAAAGAACTGCATATTTCTTGAACTAGGATACTAACACAGCAAGAATTACTAGCCATCAAATTTTTCTCCCTTAAATTCTTTAGGCATTTAAGGATATAATGTTTATGGACAAATGCAATATGAAAAAACACAGTCCTTATCAGAATGGTTCTTCTATCTTATGTTAGAATATTTAGGTATGAGAAAATACACAGCTGACCCTTGAACAATGTGGGTTTCAACTGGCTGGGTCCACTTATATGCAGATATTTTTCAACAGTAAATACTACAGTACTACATGGTCGGAATTTGGTTGAATCTGTGGATATGGAGGAACTGCGGATAAGGAGGGCTGACTATAAATTACAGGCGAATTAACCCCTGTTGTTCAAGGGTTAACTGTAGTAAAAACATACTCCACTGGCAGGAATGAAGGTTAAGTGATTAGGAGAAAGTAGAAGCAGAGCATTGTTTCATTGTCTCCCTTGTAAAATGGGAATAGTGATTATCCTATTTGGTTATAGGGATTAAATAAGATAAATGTGAAAGCATCAGGTACAGGCACTTAGCACATAATATAGGCTAGTTTCCCTTTTCTTCATTGCAATGAGTGATTTTGCACTTAATCTTACTAACGTATTAAATTGAATATTTATTTATTTACTTATACATGTATTTCAGATCTGGAGGTAAATTTAAGAATTAGCATAGCCCAGCAATAAGTAAGGAACAACTACTCTGAGTTTCCTCATTCTAAAAACAGATTAATAACTCACGGTTTTGTGGTAGGGAACAAATGACATAATAAATGTGAAATTCTTTTATAAATTCTAAGAGGTACACAATAATGTTAAGAGTAGCCACTGATACTGACTGAAAACAAAAGTTACATTTTCTTAGCAGATCCACATGTATTGGTGTAAATACAATTAATAAGCTGCATGGGATGGGAGTTGTGACCCTTCTTGAGAGACAATACCAAGCAGAACTCAGGTTGATAAACCCTTGTCTAACGATGGAGAGTCCAGCTACCTATAGAGCTTTTATTCTGCTGAGTGGGGCATACAAATGTGGGCCCAGAATCAAAATCCCATGACAATATTTTTATTAGCTACAGTGACTGACAACCAAAAAGATACTGGAGGGCAGAACAGAGATGTCTAAAGGGTAGTTTTTTGGATGTTGGCTGTGTCTTCCCCTTGAAATGTTTAGTAACATCTACATTTCTTGCTCGTCCTTTATCCCACCTCTCAATTTGTTTAGCGCCCATATTTCTGTTTCTTGGTAGAACTGTAGCATATATTCTTAAAACTCATCAGTGAAGGTAGTGCTGCATCATTCCTGATGCAGGGTACATATAAAATCAATACAGGAACTTCCCTGGTGGTCCAGTGGGTAAGACTTCACACTGCCAATGCAGGGGGCCTGCGTTCGATCTCTGGTCGGGGAACCTGCATGCCGCAACTAATCATTTGCATGCCACAACTAAGAAGCCCGCATGCCGCAACTAAAAAGATCCCGCATGCTGCAACTAAGACCCAATGCAGCCAAAATAAATTAAAAAAAAAAAAAAGCAATACAGGGCTTCCCTGGTGGCGCAGTGGTTGAGAGTCCGCCTGCCGATGCAGGGGACACGGGTTCGTGCCCCGGTCTGGGAAGATCCCACATGCCGCGGAGCGGCTGGGCCCGTGAGCCATGGCCGCTGAGCCTGCGCGTCCAGAGCCTGTGCTCCACAACGGGAGAGGCCACAACAGTGAGAGGTCCGCGTACCGCAAAAAAAAAAAAAAAGAAAGAAAAGCAATACTACCCAAACGCTCACAAATTTTGCCTTTCTTTTTGATCCACACTTTAAAATAACTGGTTCCTAAACCAGCAGGCAGATGTTCCTGGGTATCCTCAGATTATGTTCCCTGTAACACTCCTACACTATCATAAACTGGTAAGCAATTTTTTTCAGTTTTGAGTGGAAAGATTACTTCAACTTGTTATCTATTGGGTAGCAGTCTTATTTTTGGTGTCAGATAAATGTATAATCCATAAAATTATGTTCCTGTTAAAAGACCTGTAATTTTTTAAAATAAATTTATTTATTTATTTAGTTTTTTAAATTTTGGCTGCTTTGGGTCTTCGTTGCTGTGCACGGGGTTTCTCTAGTTGCAGCGAGCAGGGGTTACTCTTTGTTGCAGTGCACGGGCTTCTCATTGCAGTGGCTTCTCTTGGTGCAGAGTACAGGCTCTAGGCGCGCAGTGGATTCAGTAACTGTGGCACGCAAGCTCAGTAGTTGTGATTCACAGGCTCTAGAGCTCAGGCTCAGTATTTGTGCCACACGGGCTTAGCTGCTCTGCGGCATGTGGGATCTTCCCAGACCAAGGATCAAACCCGTGTCCCCTGCACTGGCAGGTGGATTCCCAACCACTGTGCCACCAGGGAAGTCCAAGACCTGTAATTTTTAAATGTTCTCCAGTACAAGATCCAAAGGAGATTGTGTTGAGAGTACTGCTTAAAATCATTCCTCTTCATCTCTTAAGGAAGCACACACATCAAAAGGCAGATGAAAAAGCAGGGAAGAAAGTGGGCACTGTTTTCGGACTGAGGCCAAGGTGGGAGATGAGGAAAGGATAGTGCTGGGAGGGTACCAAGGTTATAAGGAAGTGTTCCCACTGAACAGTAACAAAAAAAGTAGCACATTCAGGTATTTTTCAATCTAACTGCCAAACTCATACTGTCCACAAAATTATGTAAAGATGCATGTTCCCTTCCTAGGAGTCAAAAGAACTAATTATTGGGAGACAGATTTGTTCTTTAATATCTAATTTTCCTTGAACTGCTAAACCATTACAAACTATTTATTCAGCTAGTCTATTAATTAAACATGAAAAAAATACATCTACATTTACAAGAACTTTGATATGCACATCCCATTCAAGATCCTTATAGGCACAGCTAATCTGGCTAATTTACTGAAAAGAATCAGAGGTTAAACAAGAGCATTTAAATTGTGCTGTAAGCTTCCACATTTTATTTCAAAGTGGTTTCCCACAGTTAGTGAGGAGCTTTTCATAAGTAAAAGGAAAAAAGAGTCTGAAAGCAAAATTTTTCTTAAATACTGAAGACAACAGAGTATCTCACAATCAACCTTTGGCCGAAGAAATTTAAGGCTTATTAGTAGTCAGTGTAAAGCTTTGAGAGCAGAGACCTGCCTTTCTCTTCTGTAACTGCCAGAATATTTTATGCAGATAACTGTACCCAATGAGAGCTCAGTAAAACTGATTTGACCATTAGGACTGTGGTCCTGGATCTCAACAGATTCTCACATCCTATTAGATGCTAGGCACTGTTCTGGGAACAAAGGAAAACAAACAAGCAAACTCCTCTTCCTTAGGAATACAAGGTTCAGAACGGGGAACGATGGAAAGAAAGTGAAGTGAAGCTGTCTGTTATCCCTGAACCTTAAAATTTCTTTTTCATTTCTAAATTTTGAATGGTTCTGGTGTTTATTTTTCACTTTTCTGCTTGGAAAAGTAAAAAGAAATCCACTATAACACATCCCTCTTCCGAAAATAATTTGTATTTCAGCTTCTAAAGTTGTCTTGCCTTTACCATTCCTTCAACAATCTGCTTATTGTGTGCTACCCACTGCCGCTGCACTAAGCACTGGGGATCCAACTGAACAAAACCAGAATTCATGCCTGCGTGGAACTACATTCTGGATGCAGTTACTTTCCTCAAAAAAGTAACACCACTTACCATGCTCAATACCATGAAAGAATTGAGTATTGTGACAGAAATGGGGGGGGGAGAGATGGAAGTGGGGACCTATCTTAGTGAAGGTCAGGGACATCTCACTGAGGAAGTGACATTTAAGTTGAGACATGAAAGGAAAAGTGACAATCAGGAGGAACAGTGTTCCAGGCAGAGGGAACAGCAAGGAAAAAGACCCACGGGTGGAAAAGTTTCATGTGTCTGAGGATGTGAGAGAAGGCCCAACTACTGAGCTGTGAACATGAAGGTACATGGCAAGCGTTTATTTTTTGAGTACGTAATACATGCTAGACATCATGCTAAGTACTTCAGTGCATGCTCTTATGTAATCACTACCAGAAACCTATGAAGTTAGATACTCCATTTTCAAAATGAAATAAGCACAGGAGAGATTAAGAAACTTCAAAATCACATAGCAAGTGGTGGAGCTTGGATTCAATTCAATACAGCTTGAATCCAAAGACCACATTTTAAACTCAACCTTACAGCCAAAGTTAGAAGGTAGGCAGTAGCCAAATCACATGGGGCTTAATATGCCACAGTAAGGAGCTTGAATTTTATTTTAAATAAAGTTGTAACCCACTGAAAAGGTTTAAGCAAACAGTGACATTATCTGATTTACATTTCTACTGTGGCTGTTGTGTGAAGGCCAGAGGGAGGCTAGGGAGGAGCTGTATGTGTAAAAGAAAGGAAACTAATAAGTAGCCAGGAGAGAAATGATAGTGGTCTGGACTAGAAGTAGACAGATTCAAGATCTACTCTGGAGCAGATCCAATTAGACTTGTCAATATTTTGGATACACGGAATAAGAAAAAAGGAAAAAGCTAGGATAACTCCCGGGTTTCTGGCTTTAGTGACAAATGGGTCGTGATTTATAATAATGAAGTGATCCAGAATCATACTAAGTTTGGGAAGGAAGGGTAGATTGACCCAATTATTCAACAAATCTTTATTAAGCTTCTACTATGTGAGGATACAGCAGAGTACAAAACCGTTTTGTGGGCTTCCCTGGTGGCGCAGTGGTTGGGAGTCCGCCTGCCAATGCGGGGGGCGTGGGTTCGTGCCCCGGTCCGGGAGGATCCCATATGCCGCGGAGTGGCTGGGCCCGTGGGCCGTGGCCGCTGAGCCTGCGCGTCCGGAGCCTGTGCTCCGCAACGGGAGAGGCCACAACAGTGAGAGGCCCGCGTACCGCCAAAAAAAAAAAAAAAAACCGTTTTGTTCTCACAGAGCTTACATCACTGGAGCAGGAGGCAGTTAGACAAATTAATATGTAAACCATAAGACGGTGATAAGTGCTATGGAAAACAATAAAGCAGGTTAAGTGGGAAAGGAAGTTACTATTTCAGTTGAATAGTCCAAAGAAAGAGTTCCTCTAATGCATGAGCAGAGGCCTAAAGGAATCAAAGGAAGGAGCCCTGAAGACTTCTAGAAGAAAAGAGTCCTGGCAGTCTGAATAAGACTGCAGTGGTCCTGAAGCAGGAGTGTTCTTGGTATGTTTGAGGACTGGCAAGGAGGCCAGGATGGTATTGCAGAGTGGGTAAGGGAAAAGCAATAGGAGATCAATGGAGGAACAGACAACACAGAACTTTGGATAAGGACTTTGCCTTTTTTTACTTTGGGTAAAACAGGAAACCGCTGTAAGATGTGAACAGAGGAATGGAGGAGTGGTGTTACTCTGGCTGCAATATGGGAATTACACGATAAAGGAGAAAGGGTGGAAGCAGGAACTCAAGAGGCAATAATCCTCTGGTGGACCAAACCAGGAAGGAGTGAAAGGGCTGGATTTAGGATAGGTTTTGAAGGGTGGATGGGATTTGCTGATGGGATTATATATGGTGGCATTAAGAGAGGAGTCAAGGAAGACTGGAAGGTTTTTTGGCCTGTGCCAGAGAGTGAGGTTACCATTTACTGGGCTGGAATGAGCATGAGAGGAACAGATTTATGATGGATAATCATGAATTCAGTATGCCATATTAAGATGGAGATTCTCATTACAAATTTAAATACAGAGTATGCAGCTGTTTTCTTGATTTCACAAAGGCCTGGGTTGGAGATACAAGTCTGGCAGTCTTCAGCATATAGACAATATTTAAATTATGGGAATGAATCTAAGAAAAAGTATATAGAGAAGAGGGTCCAGAACTGAACCCATGATAAACTCCATCAGTTAGACATTTCCATCTCATACCTAGTATTCTTATAATAAAACTGTATTAATTTTTAAAGCTATTACTTATTACATCATCAGTTTCTAAAGTCATCAAGTACATCAATGAGACACAGTGATGAACTAAAAGACTGTATCATACAAATCTCCTCAAAAGAAAAAGAAATGAACTCCATTCATGATGAGAGGACTGTCAGCAACTCAAAAAACACTTCCAAATACAGCCGTTATATAATCCAGGGGTTAAGCGCATGGCATATGGGTTCAGGCTGCCTGGAATTTAATTCTGGTCCCCACACTTATTATCTGTGTGACCCAGGGCAAGGTACTGTGCAGTTTCTTTAGCAGTATGTTACAGAAAATAACTTACCGGGTTGTTGTACATTAATTAATACCTGAACTTTTGCACTGAAAAAATTAGTTGGCTTACTATCATTGACACTAAGTTACTGAAACAGAAGTTGGGCCTGAGACCTTGCAGCTAATCACACTAATTTTTCAATTATCTTAACCAAGGACTTGCAGGTCTCTTGTTTAAATTTCAAGACAAGGCCAAAACGCGTTCTTGAATTCTCTTAAACTAAGGGCTTGCAGCTCCCAATCTGGATTTTAAAACAAAGCCAAAACACATACCCAAACTCCTCGGCATCTAAAACAATCTTTGG
This sequence comes from Neophocaena asiaeorientalis asiaeorientalis, assembly GCF_003031525.2. Classification (NCBI taxonomy): domain Eukaryota; kingdom Metazoa; phylum Chordata; class Mammalia; order Artiodactyla; family Phocoenidae; genus Neophocaena; species Neophocaena asiaeorientalis. The sequence goes on from NW_020185330.1 coordinate 3,968,638, forward strand.
AAAAGGGAGGAACTAGCTAGCCTAGTTCACACATTAGAGTAAGCATGTCTGATAAGATCCACCTGTGACACAGGCTACCAGGGCCCGAATCCCTCTTAACCAGTTATTTGATTCTCCTTTGGTCTCTCCTCTAGAGAATAAACGTGCTTTCGAAAACAAAGGTTAAACCCAGCATTTGAATTGGAGTGGAACAAAGTACCGAGAATCCAACTCTATGGCAGTAATAGGAGAAGACCTCTCCACAACCACCATCTATCCCTCTTCCCTAGTACCCAAGAGCACCGTGAGGTCAGACTCCTCTCGAGTGGGTTAGCGGGAAACGGCGATCTTCTCTCTTCTGGCCTCCATCCCCGACTGTCTCCTGGGAACAAAGCGCCGGCGCAAAACAGTTACCCTCCCTACCTCCCCCTCCTCTCGCTGGGCTTCGGGGCCCAAACTCAGGCCCCAGGCTCCAGCTTCCGAGCCGGTGGAGACACCCGGGTTAGAAACCATAGGGCCGTGGCGGCTGCCGTACCTTTCACGGTCGCGGCCGTCGAAGTAGACGAAATCGCCGCTCTGGACGCACTTGGCGCAGGTCAGCCGCCGGCGGGTGGTGTTGCACAGCGGGCACCGCTCGACTGCCACGTACAGCCCCTCCGCATCGTCCACGGAGTCTACGAGGTCCCGGGCGACGGGCTGGGGCCCGCAGCCAGAAGCCTCCGGCGCCCGGGATCCCTTCCCACTGGGAGACGCCATGATGGCCTGAGAGCAGAGTCAGTCACGTGGGATTTTGTTTTCAACCAGGTGCATCCTGGGCGAGGAGGAGGCCGGGCCTGGGCGGGGTCTGGGGAGGGGCCGGAAGCGCGGCGGGAGTCCCGCGAGACCCTCGCCGGGCCTCACCCAGCCCTCGACCGCCGAGGGTCGAAGGGGCAGTGGCTTTTTCTGACTGCTCGGGGGCGGCCGCTTCTGAAGCAGGAATTATGTTTAGAGTGGCGAGTCAGCCCAACAGAATGTCATCAGCGGCTCAATCACGCCCAGGCTACACGTTAACGCCTCCAGCTCGTGCAAGAAATAGTAATACGATGCCCTAAGGATTCTGGTTAAACAGACTGGGAACACAATGAGGGAATTTCTGTCATTCGCTCTGGATGCTTTTAAATTTGGCTAAAACAACCGCAGAGTTGGGTGAGGGAACTGGGTCTTGGAACGAGGTTGAATTTTGGCCCACCCGCCTTCTTAATAGCTGTGTAATTCGGGGCAAATTCCTCACCTCTCTCAGCCTGTGTTCTTAACTGTTAAATGGAGAGAATTTCAGTACCCACCTAAGGATTAATAAGTAAATCCGTTTAATAGTAATCTGATAAGTACTTTACCAATAATAGCTAACCAGTGGAAACAACTGTACTGAACGTGTAAATCAAAGTTGTATCTTTCTGAAAAATAAATTTTTATGTCCAGCATTCCACCCCTTCTCTGGGCCGTATCTTAAAGAATTTGAACTAGGTAGAATTTAACATGGTTAGATGACTCCAAATTTCTTTTCTGTGGGGATAAATAGGGTGGGTTGGAGGATTATATCAGAGTAACTAGTGTTTGAATATGCCTGTAAACTACAGAAGAAAAAAAATTAGGCTCATAGGTCAAATAATCAAGACCACTGATTCTCAAGGATTATTTTGGCAGGCTGTAAATTAATGACTGCCCTAAATTCTCTCTCCAGCTAGGGCTTCTCTCCCAAGTTCCATACCCCCAAATTCATAACTGCCTACACTAGACTTAAAGTAATGTACAGTGACCACCAACAAACTCAGCAATTGGGAAACTGAAATTAAAACTGAACTCTCAGGAATTCCCTGGCAGTCCAGTGGTTAGGACTCCAAGCTCTCCCTTCTGAGGGCCACAGTTCAATCCCTAGTCGGGGAACTAAAATCCCACAAGCCTGCACGGTGCCACCCAAACAAAAATAAAACAAAAAAACCCTGAACTCTCCCTCCCCACAAATGTCTCCTCATCTTAGTGAAAGACAATCACTGCCCACTTGGGAACAAGGGCCATGACTCCTGTTGGCCCATCCCTCCCTGTTAATCTCCACCTCTCCATCAAATGCGGCTGATTCCACAACCTAATTAGGTCTTGAAGCTGAGCTCTTTGCTCCAGCCTCTTAGTCTTATCTGGTCTATTTTAATACAATTACATAGGATTATAAAAGTACGCCCAAAAAGCGCAAAATCCCTAAACTGTTTTCAAAGTAGACCTTATACTAAACCTGAATGGTTCCTGAAAGTTTAAGATTTATTTTTAAGGGAGAGAAATAATTTTCTCTGACCATTTCAAACAAAAGGATGTTTATTTAATTTTTCTTAAGTTTTCAGACTTCCATGTTTCATTTGTATTCTGACAGGATCCTTCACAGGCCCGTACCTAATGGCCCGGATCATCTACTCAATATTTAAAAAGGCAAAAAATAGACAATTTTCTATCCTGTTTTATGCAGTTATTTGAAATTTCTATATATTGCTATGTATTTTTAGAGAACACATGTTAATGTACTACATCTTTAACAAGAGCAAAGCATTAAATTTTAATGATGTTACAGTATCATTCTAGCAAGGCCCTAAATCTTTCAAATTCTGAAGTAAGTTTACTTTTTCCATTTTAAAAATAACATACATGAGTCATTTTGAAAAAAAGTTTCTTCATTTCTTAGGCATGGTTACTCATACAGAATCACACTTTAATAACTGAAGTCAAAATGTGCATGGAATATCTGTAATCCAGCTGTTTCTGTGCTGGGCTTTTGCACATATTCAAACCAACATACTGTGAGATGTTGAATGATATACTCAGGTTTTTTTAAAACCCTTTAGAATAGGATAGATGTTTTCAAATGCTTCATAGATCTCAGAACGTTCTTTAGCACCTATAAAGAAATCCAAGTTTACATAATCATTAAAAACAATACAAAAATTTTCTTAAGACTAAAACTTCATTGTCATCTCCAGTTACTTTTAATACAATAACATCTCTTTAGGTGTACCTGAGAAGTGACATTTATTCCTGGTAAAGACAAAAGAATTTGGTGACCACAGCTACGTTCCCACAAACACATACCCTAGAGCAGAGTTCTCCAGTATCAGTATGTCTTTGGCCTCCTAGGGCATAGTATGAAATATGGAATGTTATCTCTCAGTGTGTCATGAATGTGACCACAGAACATGACCTTCATCAGCACCTGTGGGCACTTAGCTACCAGCAAAAGGAACTTCCTTTGATCTATTCATGTCTAGTTAACATGCTGATTCCCTAATACTGACTGAGACAAACTATTCTAAAGTTTTAAATTTCTGTATATGGGAAGGGATTATTAGAGGGGAAAACGGTACCATTGTTACCCTTAAAGTTTCAAGAGCTCTTTACTTATAAATGCTCTAGGAGTTAAGATGGATAAAAATGTGAATTAGACAGTCCCCACCCTTGAAAGAGATTATCAGTCAGCCCTACTCATGTCTCTCACCACCAACCACCACTACTAACTTTCCCCTTTCAAAGCTATGCAGGCACATTATGCTAAGGGTTAAGGACTGGTGGTATTTATGTTTATGTGGAACTGTCAGCTAATCGGGAAACTATTATCTGATATTATTGGGCAGGAGGCAAGGAGATAAATGAAAATATAAAAACTGTTAGCATGAAGAAAAATGGAGGTAGTTTAAGTTGGTAAAGACTCGTTCTTGAGAACTATAAACAAGGGGGAAGGCTCAGTGAGAGAGCAGGAATAACCTGTGAGAAGTGGTTATCTGGTTGAAGGATGGGACTAGTGAGAGGGAATTACCAAAATGAGGATCACCAGATTTGAGAAGCAGGTAGAAATCAGGATTCAGAATCCAGGATGAGCTATAATAATTTAAAAAATGGAAAATAGCAAGTGTTGGCAAAGAGACTGAGAAATTGGAACCCTCATACATTGCTGGTGGGAACTTAAAATGGTTCAGCTACTATGGAAATCAGTTTGGCAATTCCTCAAAAATGTTAAAATAAGAATTACCATGTGACCCAGCAATTTCACTCCTGGGTATCTGGGTATATACCGCCCCCCCCCCCCGATTGAAAACAAGTACTCAAACAAATAACAGGCATGTAGCTGCATATTCATTGCCGCACTATTCATAATAGCCCCAAAGTGGAGACAACCCAGTGTCTACCGACAGATGAATGTACAAACAAGTTGTGGTAGATACATACAATGTAATATTATACTGCCATAAAAAGGAGTCAAGCACTGATACATACTGCAATTGGATGAACCTCAAAAACATTATGCTAAGTGAAAGAAGCCAGACATGAAAGGTCACATATTGTATGATTCCATTTATATGAAGTCTCCAGAATAGGTAAATTCACAGAGACAGAAGGAAGACTGGTGATTGCCAGGGGCTAGGGTGAGGGAGAAATGGTGAAAAACTGCCTAATGATATGGGACTTTATTTTGGAGTAATGGAAAGGTTTTGGCACTAGATGCGGTGGTTGCACGACATTCTGAATGAACTAAATGCCCCTCAACTGTTCATTTTAAAATGGTTAAATTCGTGCTATTTGAATTTCACCTCAATAAATTAAAAAAAATTTAAGAATCAAAAATGAAGTACTTATAAGTCTAACACCGGGGGGTGGGATAGGTAAGGGCAACAAGTTACTTATTCATTGCCGAAGAATTTACTCTCTGAGTCTCCACCCTCAACGATGTGGGGTGGGGAGGAAGGTGAATTATTGACATGCTTAACAGAAACTCTGTACCTCTGAGGTAGGAAAAATCCCTTAAGTCTCAGCAAATTTTAATTATAGCACTAAAATTTTAGTTTCTAAAGAGATTGGTTTTGTAGAAACCAAAAAGTGAGTTGGGGAAGCAGTTAAGTAAAACACTACTATAAAAAGACTCTCTGCCTCTGGTTTGATGGACTTTTTCAGCTTCTGGATACATTTGAATGGAACAGCTTTGATTGGGAGACAGTGAAGTATAATAGGTATAGCAAACATACACACATTCACCCAATGCCCCCCCTCCCCTAAACTAAGGTTCTTTTTATATTTAATTGAGTAACAGAGTATCTAGGTCCAGCATTTTGGGTAACCATGTACTTTGGGTTTTTTTTGTAACACTTAAAAAAAAAATCATACCTAAGAGCATTACATTCAAGCCCAAAAGAGTATAACGTTCTGGCATCCCCTAGAGAGTAGAAAACACCCATCACCCAAGAGGGAATGGACATTGAGAGTGATCATTATTTTATATCATAGGAAAACAACTTTAGACACAAAAGGGCTTTAGGGAAATTATCTAGTACAAGTTTTTTATTTCCTGTGTGGGAAAACGAGGCCTAAGAAGTCGAAGTTCCCCTGAATCATGAGTATCAGCTATGAGGGAAGACCTCATGTATCCAGTGTTCCTTCCTTTACACCAAAAGTCATCAAATAAACATTGCCAGGAATTGTAAATCCCAATGAGCGGATTCGGTCAATTTAGTGAAATATCTCCTCACTGAAGTATTGGCATAAAAATTTTGAGGAAACCTAAATTGTCCCCATAGTCCTATTAATAATCAATCTATAATCAAACATCCCAATTTGTAGCACCAGACTCTGATTATACATATGACCCTTGTCTTTTACGCAAAACCTACCAGTCCTTTCCTTCAAGTAACGATGACCACCACTTTGGGGGATAAACGCCATTCCTAACTGCGGCAAATGAGATAGAAATTCTGTGGCTGGTGCATTGGAGAAAGGACTGGCTTGAGATCAAACCATATGGGCTCAAATGCAAGGTCTACAACTAGGTTTGAAATCACAGGCAGATTGTTTAACTTCTGAGTTTCCATTTCCTTACCTATAAATAAGGACAACAGCCTTCTCATAGGGTTACTATAAGGGTTACATGAGCAAGTTTTTGCAAAAAGTCCTTTGCAAACCATAACATTTAACAAGATTTAAGCCATTATTATTGTCCTAGAAGAATGTACTTCAGGGTTAGGGATGCTGGGATGGCTGGCCCACGAACACATGGCTTATTATTTGGTTCTGTGAGAACCAGTATCACGTAATTTCTCTTCTTCACCAGGGCAGGATTTTTGCCAGATGAGGGGTATGTTATATTTGCTTTGGCATCCTCAGCACCCAAAACAGTAATATGTACCTGGTAGGCACCCAAAGTTTCTTAAATATCTATCACCTGTCGATAAGGTTTGTAAGCTCATCCCTACCCCTTAGCCAGCCCAAATATCACTTTCCAATACTACTTGGATTTTACAATACTATTCTTATACCAAGTCACAACTACACATCTTATTTTTCCAAGTGATAGCATACGCGTGTGCACGAAAATCTTACAAATTGCAAAAACCCCCAGCATTTAATCACTCAAGGTATACATTTTACAGTATATACTAAGTCACTATTAGTGGTGGATATTGACGGGGATATCCTGTTCTGTCTCTGGCCCACTCACTATTAAGTCTTGCCATTTTTATGCTGCCCTCTGACCTACTCATTTCCAAGAACCACTGACATCTAACTGATTGAGAGTGACCCTTGGTGACAAAGATCCAGCTTCTTCGTTCTTTATGCTGGAAGGAAATAAGTGCGTGAAGTATTTTTCTAAAGCCTCTTTAAATTTCATATTCCTATCATCTGGGCAAGGCATGAGAGCAAAATTTCACCTTTTTGAATGCTAGGGAAAAAAGAAGAGTGGGAGGTAATAACAGCTAACGTTTACACCATGTTTACTGTACACCAGGCCTTGTTCTTCTGCCTCCTCATAACACTTAGCAGGTAGCTTCTATGGGCACCCGACTTTTACGTATGTGGAAATCAAGGTGGAGAACAAACTCACCCAAGGTCAACACAGCCAATAAATGGTAAAGCTTGGATTCAAACTAGACAATTGGCTTCCAGAGCTCAGCCTCTTAGCCAACACACCTGCTGCCTCTCACCACTAAGAGAGTATTTATCATTCCTTAGCTGACAAGGAGGATTAGGAGGAAGGTGCCCAAAAGACCACACAGGCGTTTTCACAGACATCGAAAGAGCTGGGGGACGGTGAGTACGAGAAGATGGTGGGCTCTGAAGCCAGGCATGTGCAGCACGTACAGCTGTTTGACATTGTTAAGGTTACTTGATCTCTTCATTGTCCTCATTTTTTTTTTTTCTTTTTTCGGTACGCGGGCCTCTCACTGTTGTGGCCTCTTCCGTTGCAGAGCACAGGTTCCAGACGCGCAGGCTCAGCAGCCGTGGCTCACGGGCCCAGCCGCTCCACAGCATGTAGGATCTTCCCGGACCGGGGCACGAACCCGTGTCCCCTGCATCGGCAGGTGGACTCTCAACCACTGCGCCACCAGGGAAGCCCTCCATTGTCCTCATTTTACAGGTGAGGAGACTGAGATATTAAGTACAGCCTCACAGAGTTAACCAGAACCCACATAAAAGCCCTTACTCATCATAGTGCCTGGCACATGAGTGCCCAACATATCTGAACTCTATTACGTCTCATCTTAGAAGTGAAAGTTGACATATTTGCTGTTCATTGTATATTGTTGCAGCAGATCCTAGCTATACTATTCATTTTACCATGGTTTGAGAAAAATCATTGGTCCTAAATGTCACATTAGCCATAGAAAAGCAGCACAGACCTGGAAAAGCAGTGTTAAGCTTGACCCAGGTCCCTTCGCTGTTTGCTGTCTGGGACCATGACAAAGTAGGATAGTAGAACCTCAGCTCACTTAACCATTCATTCAGATGTAGACTTAGACATGGTGGCTGCAGCTTTGGCACCTCAAGGGAACAAGACAATTTTACAAGGATAAATTATTTTCAAAGACCATGCAAGCGGCATGTGATACAAAAGTTTCAAATTGCCACCCATTTGTTTTATGTACATTGGTGTTCTACAGCTCCTACCTAGGGGAGAGCTGGGATCCACTATTTAATACAGTGAAATTCAAAGTGTGTTTGTAATTTCAATACTCTAACACTTTCTAGGCAAAAGTTACTTACCCTTGTTGGGACCTTGATTTTAAAACAGCTCTGCCGAGTCTTGCCATGTTGGACTAGACCATGGGAGCCTCTAGGACTCCACTGGATGCTCTACATGACCATCCCCAGCTGAAGTTCTAGAGTCAAGGCTAAAAGGAAGCCTCTTTGATCCCTTTCCCCAGGTGTACACCCAAAATTGGGTCCTTGAGTTTTTAACCCACTTGCAGGTGAAAAGAGTCTAGGTAACTAAGGTTAAGGAATAAGGAGCATTTGTCTCTAGGTTTGGAGCAAAAGCAACCTAAGCCATGTTGTTCTAGGTAAAGTACTTTAAGACAATATGGCATAAACAGGGGGAAAAAACCTCAATAGATGGTAATTACCCATATTTTAGTAGTAAGACATTGGCTAGCTTTTACTTCACAATACGTATAAGCAAAAATTTGGATTTCAATCAATATATCTCTTTCCGCCTCTTCACAAAAGTGATGATCTATGTCTTACAAGAGTGAAGAAATTTAGCTTTGCCTGTTCTTTGGGCTGAACGCATTAACAAATTTTAAGAGAAGTATACTGTATGGTCTTCTGGACTGTGTGTTGACAATCCTTTACTTGTGTGATTTGAAACTTCTAGCAAATGTGCACATGAAAGTTTTTTTTTCCTTTTGATTTGGGGTAAGAAAGTTGGTCTGAATTAAGAATATTTAAAGAAACTTGTTCTGGTGTACCTGTAATAGGAACTTAGCCTGTACTTGGCAATTTGCACTTTTAATAAGACAGTTCATAATAATACATAGCACATAGATGAAAGCATCCTTCCAAAGGTCTTGAAGTTTATTCCCTTGAGTAGGGCCTATATTTGCCTCCAATATCTATTCTATTCCATTTACTTTGCAGACTTCTTCCCCTTCCTTCAGAACGTATAGAGGGAAACTTTATGTCAGTCACTAGGAGGTCTTAATTATTCCAGACACTATATCGGTGGCATCTGAGGAATTGCAGCTTTGCTGTATTCAAAAGGCTCTTGAATTCCAAACAGGCTTTCCCCACTTTGAAGACACATTAGATTACTTTTTAGAGAAAAGAAAACTACAAAACTTACTGAGCTTACTGAGTTCTAAAAGAAGACTTAACAACAGATACTCTGTGGTTTTGGATGCTGAGTGATAGAAAGTTTCTCAAATTAATTCAGCTAATGCAGAAATCTCAATTGGTTTTAGATGGGGCAAGATGTTATAAAATTTTAAAGTTTATTTGGAAGAATAAATATTTGAGAGGAGCTAATAAAAGAGAAGTAAACTGGGGATATAAAGAGGGGAAACTGGCCCTATCAGATATAGAGACCACTAGAATTAAAGCACATTTATAACCACAACATAGTATAAATATAATAGGATTATCATAGCATATTTCTGGAGCAAAGGCAGGACTGGAGAACAGACCCATATATAAAAATAAAGGTCAAAAGGAGTCATCACAAGTTAATAATGAGGAGAACATGTAGTTTTAAGATGTCTAGCTAGCTGTTTGGGAGTGGGGTATAATCAATTTGGCTCGTACCATATAAACTTGGTATTCATCCTGGTACAGGAGACTAAAATGTGGAAAAAGTCAGACAAAATAAGGCAAAAATTGTAAACTTCAGTAGAATGGTATGGAAAAGAGTCTCCGGGAGAAGCAGAGGAAGATGGCCGAAGAGTAAGACGCGGAGATCACCTTCCTCCCCACAGATACATCAGAAATACATCTACACGTGGAACAACTCCTACAGAACACCTACTGAACGCTGACAGAAGACCTCAGACCTCCCAAAAGGCAAGAACCACCTCCCCCCCCACAACGTACCTGGGTAGGGCAAAAGAAAAATAAACAGAGAAAAAGAATAGGGACGGGACCTGCACCTCAGGGAGGGAGCTGTGAAGGAGGAAAGGTTTCCACACACTAGGAAGCCCCTTTGAGGGATGGAGACTGCGGGTGGCGGAGGGGGAAGCTTCAGAGCGGCAGCGGAGGAGAGCGCAGCCACAGGGTGCGGAGGGCAAAGCGGCGAGATTCCCGCACAGAGGATCGGTGCCGACCGGCACTCACCAGCCCGAGAGGCTTGTCTGCTCACCCGCCGGGGCGGGCGGGGTCTGGAAGCTGAGGCTCGGGCTTCAGAGGTCGGATCCCAGGGAGAGGACCGAGGTTGTCGTCATGAACACAGCCTGAAGGGGTTAGTGCGCCACGGCTAGAGGGAGGCCGGGAAAGAAGTCTGGACCTGCCGAAGAGGCAAGAGACTTTTTCTTCCCTCTCTGTTTCCCGGTGCGCGAGGAGAGAGGATTAAGAGCGCTGTTTAAAGGAGCTCCAGCTATGGGCTCGAGCCGCAGCTATCAGCGCAGACCCCAGAGACAGGCCTGGGACGCTAAGGCCGTTGCTGCCGCCACCTAGAAGCCTGTGTGCAAGCACAGGTCACTCTCCCCACCTCCCCTCCCGGGAGCCTGTGCAGCCCGCCACTGCCAGGGTCCCGTGATCCAGGGACCACTTCCCCGGGAGAAGCACGGCGCACCTCAGGCTGGTGCAACGTCACGCCAGCCTCTGCCGCTGCAGGCTCGCCCTGCACTCCATAACCCTCCCTCCCCGCTGGCCTGAGTGAGCCAGAGTCCCCGAAGCAGCTGCTCCTTTAACCCTGTCCTGTCTGAGCGAAGAATAGACGCCCTCAGGCGACCTACACGCAGAGGCAGGGCCAAATCCAAAGCTGAACCCTGGGAGCTGTGCGAACAAAGAAAAGAAAGGGAAATCTCTCCCAGCAGCCTCAGGAGCAGCAGATTAAAGCTCCACAATCAACTTGATGTACCTGCATCTGTGGAATACATGAATAGACAACGAGTCATCCCAAATTGAGGAGGTGGACTTTGGGAGCAAGATAGATTGTTTTTTCCCCTTTTTCTCTTTTTGTGAGTGTATATGTGTATGCTTCTGTGCGAGATTTTGTCTGTATAGCTTTGCTTTCACCATTTGTCCTAGGGTTCTGTCCGTCCGGTTTTTTTTTTTTTTACTTAAAATTTTTTTTTCTTAATTATTTTTTATTTTAATAACTTTATCTCACTTTATTTTATTTTACCCTCTTTCTTTCTTTCCACTTTTCCTCCCTTTTATTCTGAGCCGTGTGGATGAAAGGCTCTTGGTGCTCCAGCCAGGCATCAGGGCTGTGCCTCTGAGGTGGGAGAGCCAACTTCAGGACACTGGTCCACAAGAGACCTCCCAGCTCCACGTAATATCAAACAGCGAAAATCTCCCAGAGATCTCCATCTCAACACCAATACCAAGCTCCACTCAATGACCAGCAAGCTACAGTGCTGCACACCATATGCCAAACAACTAGCAAGACAAGAACACAATCCCACCCATTATCAGAGAGGCTGCCTAAAATCATAATAAGTCCACAGACACCCCAAAACACACCACTAGACACAGAACAAGGAAAAGAGTCTCAACCATTTACTTCAAGAATTTTAAAAACCTTCTTTATGTAAAAATAAGTCACCTGGAAAAAGTCACAAATAAAGTAGTTACTTTCGATATTATGGTGAACTCATACAAATCCTTAGTGAAAATAAAAACAAAAATAAACAAATGGGACCTAATTAAACTTAAAAGCTTCTGCACATCAAAGGAAAGCATAAACAAAACGAAAACACAACCCACAGAATGGGAGAAAATATTGCAAACAAAGCAACCAACAAGGGATTAATCTCCAAAATATACAAACAGCTCATGCAGCTCTATGTCAAAAAAAACAAACAACCCAATCAAAAAATGGGCAGAAGATCTAAACAGACATTTCTCCAAAGAAGACATACAGATGGCCAAAAGCACATAAAAAGATGCTCAACATCACTAATTATCAGAGAAATGCAAATCAAAACTACAATGAAGTATCGCCTCACACTGGTCAGAATGACCATTATCAAAGTCCATAAACCATAAATGCTGGAGAGGGTGTGGAGACAAGGGAGCCCTCATACACTGTTGGTGGGAATGTAAATTGGTACAACCACTATGGAGAACAGTATGGAGGATCCTTTAAAAATAGAAATACCATATGACCCAACAATCCCCCTCCTGGGCATATATCCAGAGAAAACCAGAATTAAAAAAGATAATGTACCCCCCCCCCCAGTGTTCACTACAGCTCTATTTACAATAGCCACGACATGTAAGCAACATAAATGTCCATCGACAGAGGAATGGATAAAGATGATGTAGTACATAAATACAATGGAATATTACTCAGCCATAAAAAGAATGAAATAATGCCATTTGAAGCAACATGGATGGACCCAGAGATTATCATACTAAGTGAAGTAAGTCAGACAGAAAAGGACAAATATCATATGGTATCACTTATATGTAGAATCTAATTTTACAAAAATGATACAAATGAACTTATTTACAAAACAGAAACAGACTTACAGATATCAAAAGCAAACTTATGGTTACCAAAGGGGAAACGTGGGTGGCAGGGATAAATCAGGAGCTTGGGATGAACATATGCACATTACTATACATAAGATAGATAACCAACAAGGACCTACGGTATAGCACAAGGAACTCTACTCAATATTCTGTGATATCCTATATGAGAAAAGAATCTGAAAAAGAATGAATATATGTATATGTATAACTGAATCACTTTGCTGTACACCTGAAACTAACACAACATTGTAAATCAACTATACTCCAATAAAATTTTTTAAAATTTAAAAATTAAAATAAAGAAATTTAAAAAAACTAAGTAGACAAGAAAGAAGTTATGTACATACTATTTACAAAAGATAAAATGCTATTTACAGGATATGTTGAAAAGTGATCAATTTCTAGTTCTGAGTACCAGTGAGGTTAAAGCAGTGAGATCACTTTCACTTATGTAGTTAAAGTTTTCTTTTGTACATTTTTGTTTTGAATGCTGATGAGGTTCGTAAAAGACACTTAAACATTGCTGGTAGGAATGTAAATATGATATAGGAGAACTGTATATATATACAGTTCTATGTATATATATATAACCCTTTTTAAAACAATTTAGTAATTTGTACTAAGAACCTTAAAAATGGTCCAATCCTTAAACAAAAGTTCAATTTCTGAGCATTTACACTAATAAAATGATCCCACACATAAAAACAGCCGAAGTTTTGTGTCATTTATAAGCAGCAAAGAAAGAACATATAAACACCTGACAATGGGAGAATAAGTTTGATGGAACAACATGTTAGAATGGAGGTCGGGAAACTTGGATCTGCTGGCCAAACCTAGTCTGCTGCCTGATTTGTGTATAGCCTGTGAGCTAAGACTGATTTTTATATTTTAAATGGTTGGGGAAAAAAAAAATGAAGAAGAGGAAGAAAATTACTTGATATATGTAAATTAAACGAATTACATTAAAATCACACCTCAGAGCCTTTTCCTTTATGTAATGTCTGCAGCTACTTTCACAATAAAATGACAGGGTTCAGTTGTTGTGACAGAGACTCTACTGCCCAGAAAACCTAAAACATTTAGTATTTAGCCCTTTGCAGAAAAAGATTTGTTGACCCTTCTGTTGGAACACTATTCAGCCGTCAAAAGCCTTCATTAAGAGTTTGTAACAATGAGTTAAGCTACATATGTTATAATGTTAAAAGGCAGGATGTAAACATGTATATACATAGCAAAGTGACATAAAAACATGGAAAAAAGTTATATTGTTTGACTATTGGGGCCAATGGATGATGCTATCTTTCTTTCTACTTTTCATTTTTTTCCCCAGGTATTCTAAAATACCAAGAATTGCTTTATAATAGTGCATAAAGCTATTTAAAAGGTAAAGCAAAGCACACACATAGCTATTGAATTTTATGAAAGTCAGAATCTTAGAACTTACCTGTCAACACAACTTTTCCAGATACAAAGATAAGCAACACAATTCGTGGTTTTACCATTCTGTAAATAAGGCCAGGAAACAGTTCAGGTTCATAACTGTTAAGATATAGAAGAAAAAGGTTAAAAATAGCACTATTCAACTACTTTCTCATAATATTTGAGACCCAGTGTGTACTGAAAAGCAGTTTTCAAAAGCTTTTTTACCAAAAACCTTTTGACCATTTGATAAAAGCAGTCTTGAGTGTCATAGGTAATTTCTGTGGCCATCAAGAATAGAATTCATTTTTGGTCATAGTATTTTTCCAAGTGAAAATCATTTCACTTGGAAATGAAATTAAAATTAGAAATTAAGCTATAGATCAACATAATTTAGGACATCAGATCTAATGTTTCAAGATCTTGTTAGTTAAATATTCTCCATCTGTCAAAAAAAGTCTATCAATAAAAATACATAACACATTTTCCAAATTTTCCAAGTTCTACAGTAATGAGCACATTTTGTATGTATTTATAAACTGCTAAAGTTAACATTTTTAGTGGAGAGGACCTAAAAAAATTTCTAGACCACTGTAATTTGTCTTTGGACAGATGCCATATAAAGAAAGAAAACTAAACCATCCCAAGTTTTAAAAATTCAGGATTTGTTCCTATACATAGTAACTCACTCATATTTACTATTAAATGTAAGCTGGTTTCTCTGAGGAACAAAGGATGATTGGGCTAAGAACTGCTTCCCCACACTCCACCAGAGAGAAGAGGAGAGATTCCTAGAAAGGCCTGAGAAGCTTACAAAAAGAAGTCAGTAGTTAAGAAGAAGTTGATGAAATAAAACTATTCTCAAAACAATGGCTAATGGAGAATATGGCTAATAAGAAAATGAAGAAATCTGAGAAATGGAGCACTATATATAATACACGTGAATTTTTGCACTTAAAGGGTGAGTCCAGGTCACAAAGAAAAGCTCCATTCCATTCTGCAATGAATAAGACCCATACCACAGCAGATGTGAAACTTCTTATTGGCGCCAGCAAGACGTATCACAGTGGTGAGGCTACCTATCTGAAGTACGTGGAGGTCATTACGGGTGGACATGTCTTCCTGGGACATCACTCTATCTTACTGCAGAAAGCCTGTCAGGACTTCTACCCACAAACCACTTCTGGACACTGGGGACACAATGATAGTGGCTGGAGCCCTGGGAAACTTCTATGGGAACTACAAGGTTCGAGCCAAGAAAGTGAAGTCTGGGGCACAGAAGAAATGTTTCCATCTAATCTTCCAGCCAAATCTTATGACACTAAAAGGGAAAAGAGAAAATAAAAGTCTTTGGTATGTAAATACCTGTAAACTTCCCTACACTGGGAAAGGAAACAGACGTCTAGGTCCAAGAAGCACAGAGACTTCCAAACAGGATCAACCCAAAGAGGACCACACCAAGACACACTGTAATTAAAATGGCAAGAACTGGGACTTCCCTGGTGGTCCAGTGGTTAAGAATCTGCCTTCCAGTGCAGGGGATGTGGGTTTAATCCCTGGCCAGGGAACTAAGATTCCACATGCCGTGGGGCAACTAAGCCCACGCACTGCAACTAGAGAGCCCTTGTGCCGCAACTACTGTGCCCATGCGCTGCAACTACTGAGCCCATGCACTCTGGAGCCCGCATGCCAGAACTAGAGAGAAGCCCATGCACCATAACAAAAGATCCCGCATGCCGCAACGAAGATCCTGTGTGCTGCAACTAAGACCTGATGCAGCCAAATGAATAAATAAATAAATATTTTTTAAACTGGCAAAAATTAAAGATAAAGCGAGACTATTAAAAGCAACAAGGGAAAAGCAAAAAGTTACATACAAGGGAACTCCAATAAGGCTATCACAGCTGACTTTTCAGCAGAAACTCTGCAGGCCAGAAGGGAGTTGCACAATGTATTTTAAATGATTAAAGGGAAAAAGCTACAACCAAGAATACCCTACCCAGCAAGGCTGTCATTCAGATTTGATGGAGAGAGCAAAAGTTTTACAGACAAGCAAAAGCTAAGAGATCAGTACCACCAACCCAGCTTCACAAGAAATGTTAAAGGAACTGCTTTAAGTGAAAAAGAAAAGGCCACAACTAGAAATGTGAACATTACGAAAGGAAAAAGACCCTGGTAACATCTTTCCCATGTTCAGAAAAAGTTGGTTCCAAGAAAGATAGACAGGAGGTGCAAGGCTGAGGATCTGGAAGATAAGATGAAGCATGAGTTGAGAGACTCTTAAAAATGAAGGTTTTACTATGAATCCAGGAGTTATTCCAAGATTGAAGAAAGAAAAGGACACATAAAGAGGCAATATGTCTTGCATGGGGGACTTCCCAATGAACTCAGTGGGTACCTCATAGGCACTTAATAAGCCTATGCTGAAGAAAACTGAGACAGAGGAAAAAAGAAAATATAATCAAGGGGAAAATAAATATTGCCTGAAAAGTATCATAAAAGCTAAATCTCAGAATGAACAAATTTTTTTGGAAAGTTAGGGGAAGAAAAAGGCAATTTTTAACTTCTGTCTAGGTCATGTCTCAAAGGAGAGCTAACAAATGTCAGCTCACAAATGTTAGAGAAAGCAGAGCTATGTGATCCCTCTCTACTCTATTAAACAGAATGATTGCTCAAAGGCAAAGGGACGGAAAAGTAGAATGAAAGGACTTCAGTTCAAGTTAGATCATGAAAATTTAAGAGCATCTGTGACTCGAAGGCAGTTCAAGTGCCCTGGCCCCAAGTGTATATCACAAGGGGTGGCGGCATTTGGTGTTTGTCGGTCACCCTCCATCACGGCTCTCTGAGGGCCTGAGCAGGCTGGGAGAAGCACCGAAGCAGCTGAGGGAGGAGGAGGCGCATTTGCTGTTGAGATGGAGACGTTACGTGTGAAGAAGCCAGGCAGCCTAGAGATACTCCCAAAGGAATATGAATCCGTGAAAGAACAAACAATAGTGGGGGCTACAGCTACACACAGAAAAAGAAAACCCTTGAACAAACTCAACAGGACAAAAACTAGATAGGATTGTCTTCCGAGAACGTGCTACGGCCATTCTTTTTTTTCATCTTCTCTCCAGCCCTTTCTCCCCTCACCAGCTGTCAGCCCTTCCTACTTACCTCATCCATGTCATACCCCTTGCTCTTCTGGCCACTGCCACCACCCCCCAGCCAGATTTGTTTAGAAATCTATACATCCGGGAGTCTCAAGATGTGGGCCTCGGGACAGCAGCGCTGGCATCACCTGTGAGCTTGTTAGGACTGCAGATTCAAGCAGAATCTCTGCATACCACAGCCCAAGCAGGAATGTGTGTTGATACGCTGCCCAGGTGATTGCTAGGCAGTTTAGTTTTGAGAACCACTATTGCAGAAGATTGGACACGCATGGTAACCAGCGAGGACTTAGGTATAGCATCTTAACCTTTTCACTTCTTGTAGTTTTTTAAAAAATTATATTTCTCTGAAAAATACATTATATAAGCAGCCCATAATAGAACTTTAATAACTTGGGAAACTCAGAGTTAAGTTATGCAACAATCATACCTACTGAACTGCTGATGGGATAGCACCAAACCTTCCAGCCTAATAGGAAATCTCACATCACAGCTTCCAACCATGTTCTGAATTTTAAAATCGAGGAATCTGGCAGGAAAGCCCAGCTTCTGCACCACACGAGCATACTTTCTTGCTGCCAGTCGAGACTGCTCTTCGCTGGGGAACGGCAAATGTAATTAAAGATGTCTTAATCACTACAACTGCTAACTAGCTGGGCTTTATTCACACACTTCCCTGATTGTATTTTTAGCATATGTACCGTGTTTATCTTTCAGTGTATACTAGGAAGCTATAGACTTTGAGGAGAAGGACCTACCTCCCCTACTTTTGTCCCTAGCACCTAGAAAAGGGTATGGTACAATGTACAGTTGTTGAACTGAATCATAAACAGATTTTTGTCTTCATTTGCCATCTTTCACATATAAGGTAGTTTTTTCTTTTACTTGTTTTAAGTGTTATTAGATGAAATTAACTATTCCGCTGGTTCTCAGAAAGTGTCCTCAGGCCAGCAGCAGTATTACCACCTGAGAACTTGCTAGAAGTGCAAAGTCCCAGGTCCCACATCAGACATGCAGACATTCTGGGGTTGGGGCCCAGCAATCTATGTCTTAACAAGCCCACCAGTGACTGTGATGCTCACTAAGGTTTTAGAATCATGCTTCTGGTCTAAAGGTGTGTGCCATTTAGATGGGAACAGCAGTAACAAAAATAAGGACACATACACACATACAAAAAAAAAATCAACACGAGGAAGTAAGTTATGTGCCAGCTGAGTGGCATAGATAGGATGCCAGGACTTGGAACTTTATGGGACAAATTATATACTTTAAGAAAAACATGAAAGTACCTCAAAATCTGCCCAATGTTGCTCAGGTTTTCTCACACAATTGTCATTCAACTCACACTCAATATGAGAAAGAAATAGATTCATCCAACTGTGTGGCTATGTTCTTCTAAATGTTTGTCCTACTCCACCCTTAAATCCATGGCAGAGAATGTGAAATCCTGAGATCTGGGGCTTTATTTTTCATCAGATACTTTTCAATGGTCACTGCCAAAATAAAAACAGTGAGTAGCAGGGGTTGCCAAACAGGGGCAAC
The DNA here is from genome assembly GCF_003031525.2 of Neophocaena asiaeorientalis asiaeorientalis. Lineage (NCBI taxonomy): Eukaryota > Metazoa > Chordata > Mammalia > Artiodactyla > Phocoenidae > Neophocaena > Neophocaena asiaeorientalis. The sequence goes on from NW_020185330.1 coordinate 3,987,201, forward strand.
ACCTGGTGGGGGAATCCTATGAATTCCACCCACTCTTATGGGTTATCCCCACCTTTAAGTTGAAAATCAGAAGTATGTTAAAGAAAAGCCAGATTGAACTTATTTGCCTGGACAAAAGGGAGCGAGCGGTAGAGTCTCTTCCCAATCTAGATCTGTCACAACACTGGGCCATTTTCACATCACCTCATTTCATGTTGATTCTCCTCATCCATTACCAACTCCTGAAAAGTCCCTAGCAAGGCCGTGTCCCCAAGACAGCAGTGAAATAAGTGGTTTCCATTTTGAAAAACCACATTTTGCCTAAATGACCCATTACATCTCCCACAGTGCTAATATTTATAAGGTCAAATTTCAAGAATTTGCATAGCCTTATAGTTTCTTGTATCACACAGAACTTCCCACTCAAACAACTAACAGTTAAAATCTACATACATTTTCTTGTACAAATATTAGGAAATAGGCTAAGAACCTTGAAATTTCACCACCAGTGGTAATTACCACTGATAAATTTGGCTCCTCTGCACTTTTCTGTGCGAAGGCAGGTATCCTGCACTATGCAAACTCTGATTATTGCAACTAAAGAGAATACGTTTGGTTAAATTTTTGGAGATAATTCTGATATCTCTTATACTAACCAAACTTTGACAACTCTCTATCCAAAATTCAACAACCAGATAGATTTGGATAACAAATATCTCTTATAATCTGAACTCACCATCCAAGCTTTCACTATCAGATTTTGAGAACCAAATAAATTCAGATAGGAAAAAAAACCTCATGAATTAGGAAAAAAAAACTCATGAGTCTGTGTGTTCTCCCCTCCCACAACTTATCCTTCCAACTCAATATACTATACATGGCTAAATAATTTCATTTTATGATTTATTCAAAACTGTATTGCTAGAAATTTGTTCCCTCTGCCCCTGTTTTAAACAATGCTGAAATGAACATCCTTGTAGTTACCTTGCAGAGTTGTCCAAAAATGACTTAAAAATGGAGATTTCTAGGTCAAAGGATACACAGATCGACAGAAGAGAAAGGCCACAAATTTACTCAGACACAGGTAAAGAACTTAACATGTAAAAACAGGTGGAGGAGAAATACAGCAAAATAGATTCTTCTATAAATGTACTGGGACACTGACTGGGCATTTGAAAAAAATGATCTTATATTGAAGTAAAATTCTAGACCTGCTCTGCCCAATATGGTGGCCACTAGCTACATGTGGCTATTTAAATTTAAATTAATTAAAATTAAATAAAAAGTTCAGTTCCTCTGTGGTATTAGCTTATTTTAAGTGCTCAAAAGTCACATATGACTAAAGGCTACCACATTGGACAGCACAGATACAGAACATTTCCATCATCCAGAGAAAGTTCTAGATGAGTCAAAACATTAACCTTTCTTCAATACAAAGCAGGACCTGAAAAAAACCAGAAAAATATATGGCAGTCAATACTTATGTCATGTTGTGTGTGGAGAACGCCTTCCTAAGCATGAAGCCAAACACTGAAACCATAAAAAAAAAAGCTGGATAGACTAACCATACACACACAAAATTAAATTGCATTAAAAAAACCCCATAAAATACCACTAACATTAATATGGGAAAAATATTTGTGGTATAAAATGGTGAAAATACTTAAATACCGAAAGACAAATATCTCCATAGAATATTGGGCAAAAGATACAGTAGGTAGTTTACATGCTTACGAAAAGTTAGTCTCACTACTAAGTGAAAAGAAATGTGATTAAAACAACTTTTTGCCAATCAATTTAGCAAATATAAAATACAATATTAACACCCACTGTTTACCAGAGAAAATGAACACTAGGTGCATCTCTCGAGCGAGGAGAAATTGGTACTATCTTTCAGGAGGATAATTTCCTACTAATCCTCCAACACTTAGAGGGAAGAGCAGCTCTCCCACTAGTTCTATGGTGAAAGGATCTACATCAGCACATGGCTACCTCTGCATGAGATCCAGGAAAGATGAGCCTGTAAGAGACTGCCTCCTGAGTGAATGCTCAAGCTAGTGGTCAAGAAATGTCTAATTTCCCTCCTGTAAAAAGTTCTATCCATTCTTCTGCCTGCGATGAGGAAAATACACAGGAACTTCTTTCCCAGGTTTATAACAGGCTTTACCACTACTAGAGCCTTTTTTTTTTCTTTAAAATATACCTTAGAAAAAAGTTGTAATAGCCTAGTAAAGCCCCCTTCACTATGGGGGACTGTAAAGTGGGATATAAGTCCGTATTATGAGGCTGAATGTTTTTAACCCCAAATTTGGCATTTCATGAATTTAACTCCTTAGCAAAGTATTTTGCTTCTACGATGTGTTTTAGAACCTTAATGCCACCCTTCCTTGTTTTACATAGTGAATTATTTGTCTGGTAGTGTGGGGGGACGGCTTCTCTTACCTTCTGGCTCCTGTGCAGACCATTTTCCCAGAGCTAAATATCAGGGCTGATTAAATTAATTAAAATTAAATAAAAAGTTCAGTTCCTCTGTGGTATTAGCTTATTTTAAGTGCTCAAAAGTCACATATGACTAAAGGCTACCACATTGGACAGCACAGATACAGAACATTTCCATCATCCAGAGAAAGTTCTAGATGAGTCAAAACATTAACCTTTCTTCAATACAAAGCAGGACCTGAAAAAAACCAGAAAAATATATGGCAGTCAATACTTATGTCATGTTGTGTGTGGAGAACGCCTTCCTAAGCATGAAGCCAAACACTGAAACCATAAAAAAAAAAGCTGGATAGACTAACCATACACACACAAAATTAAATTGCATTAAAAAAACCCCATAAAATACCACTAACATTAATATGGGAAAAATATTTGTGGTATAAAATGGTGAAAATACTTAAATACCGAAAGACAAATATCTCCATAGAATATTGGGCAAAAGATACAGTAGGTAGTTTACATGCTTACGAAAAGTTAGTCTCACTACTAAGTGAAAAGAAATGTGATTAAAACAACTTTTTGCCAATCAATTTAGCAAATATAAAATACAATATTAACACCCACTGTTTACCAGAGAAAATGAACACTAGGTGCATCTCTCGAGCGAGGAGAAATTGGTACTATCTTTCAGGAGGATAATTTCCTACTAATCCTCCAACACTTAGAGGGAAGAGCAGCTCTCCCACTAGTTCTATGGTGAAAGGATCTACATCAGCACATGGCTACCTCTGCATGAGATCCAGGAAAGATGAGCCTGTAAGAGACTGCCTCCTGAGTGAATGCTCAAGCTAGTGGTCAAGAAATGTCTAATTTCCCTCCTGTAAAAAGTTCTATCCATTCTTCTGCCTGCGATGAGGAAAATACACAGGAACTTCTTTCCCAGGTTTATAACAGGCTTTACCACTACTAGAGCCTTTTTTTTTCTTTTAAAATATACCTTAGAAAAAAGTTGTAATAGCCTAGTAAAGCCCCCTTCACTATGGGGGACTGTAAAGTGGGATATAAGTCCGTATTATGAGGCTGAATGTTTTTAACCCCAAATTTGGCATTTCATGAATTTAACTCCTTAGCAAAGTATTTTGCTTCTACGATGTGTTTTAGAACCTTAATGCCACCCTTCCTTGTTTTACATAGTGAATTATTTGTCTGGTAGTGTGGGGGGACGGCTTCTCTTACCTTCTGGCTCCTGTGCAGACCATTTTCCCAGAGCTAAATATCAGGGCTGTAGTCCTGGGCTCTCGGATTCTCATTATGACGGCGGCAAACCTCTACACACAGAAGCCAAAAGGACAATTAGCCTCTGCTAGGGGTTAACACTATTCCAGCTGACCAGCTGGGCTGGACATGAAAACAGTGTTGAATAAATTGAAATTTAATGGGAAAACGAAAACCTGTCTGGGTCTATTCTCCCACGTTAATGTTAACAAAATGATCATGATTCTAAAATGTACATACTTAGAAAAAACAGGTAAGAATAATAATAGTAAAGCTAAAATTTAAGTACCTTTTATGTTTCAGACCCTATGCTAAGAGCTTTATAGGTTTTATCGCATTTAACCTCATGACAGGACTGAGTTGAATCCATTATAATTCCCATTTAGTGCACAGGGAAACGAAGTGGTTATTTAACTTCCAACATTATACAGGAAACAGTTAAGTTGAGATTTAAAACCACGACTATCAGACTCCATGCTTTTTGCTTTGATATACTTTTCTTTCAAAGACTCTTTGAGAAAAAAAGAAGTATGGAGTATGTTACAGCCTTGCCAAGACTCTAGAATGCACTAAAAAGCAGCCAAAATATAGAACAGAATACATATATTGATAGGCATTCTGAAGATGAATGACAAAAAGTTGATTTGTCAAGCTCTTGCCCGCCATAGTCCTCAATGTGGTCCCCAGGCCGGCAGCACTGGTAAGTCCTCCAAGTGTTGCTGACGCAGGGGAGGGCTGAGAACCACTGGCCTGCCACATCGACTTCCCCCATTAAGCTGGGAAGGAAACTGGGGTGGGTACCATGCAAGACCAAAGTTCCATGGGTTAGAGCCACTCCACAGGACAACAGATCACTCCAAGGCCAGACTGGCAATTTCAGATATGAAGTGTTAACAGTAAAAGAACCCTGAGTCAGCACGACACAGAGCCGAGCAAGGACTATTAATGTTTTCTAGGTGTTCACTAAAAAGGTAGTGCTCTCACCTGGCATTCATTTTGTTAAATTCTTAAGGCAGCTTAAGTGCCAAGTCAGAATTTTTCTGGCTGTCAAGTCCAAGTTTGGACAGATTGTGTATACCAAACTGAGAGGAGAGCAGAGGATGGTAGAGGATAAAATATGCTTAAAATGTTGATTGCTCAGTAGTGTGGTCCATCATAGCTACAGCCATAAAAATCCTAGCTCATCATTGCCTTTCTGTCCTCATCATAGCCGGCTACATGAAATATAAATAGGAAAGCTTAGCTGCATTCGATAACATTCAGGCAACACTTCAGAGTTCAGCAACAACACTACACAACAGGAAAAACAAATATTTAATCCATAAATAGTTGATGTTGGCAAGGTCCTCTGGGTTCCAACTAATATGGCCTTTTTCATCTAACTCCATAAATCCTCCACCACCCAAGACAGTGAACTTTTTCCCAGCAGGGACCAGGCCTCACTCATCTTTGTACTAAGTACAGAGCCCACCAAATCGTTAAATGTTGATTGAATTAACAAATCCACTTCCTAGGTAAACAGACCATTGAAAATGGGATGCCTGGCCTTGGGAGGACACAAAAAAGAATAGATTTTATTAAACTTTGACGGAAAACAAGAAATCCCTGAATCTTACACTTGAACTTTACACTTTAAACAATTGAGCTTTCTCAGGTAAGAGAAACTGTAAATGGAAAAATACACAGGTGTCAGGAGATAGGACAAAAATTAGAAAAAATGATTTCCAAGAATATGATGACATTGTAAGAAAGTTAGCATTTCCATAGTCAGGTTGAAAATAGTCATACTGAAAGGTTTTTCTGAATGCCAAGGGAAAGAACTTTTAGGAACTGCTCAATAATTACTGTATTCAACACAGAAAATGAGATTATTTTTTTATAGGTTCAAAACAGAGAATGAGCCGATTAAACTTGTGTTGCCAAAAGCTTTTCACTAACAAATTTTTTCTTTTTAAAAAATAAAAACAAAGGAATGAGTCAATATCATGATCATATGAAGGAAAGAAAATCTAAATAGAACCTAACTGTGGAAAAAATTACTGGGAAATCTTACCTTTGGGTTATATTCTGCATTTTTTGCATGCAAAGCTATTTTCTTCAGATCCAATTTACAGGCCAGGTTCACAGTGGAAACTATATTCCTAAAGAAAAAAGTCAACCTATGTGATGAATTGGGAGATTGGGATTGACATATATACACTAATATGTATAAAATGGATAACTAATAAGAACCTGCTGTATAAAAAAATAAAAATAATAATTAAAAAAAGAAATAAGTCAACCTAAGTTATACCAGATATAAAAAGTAAAAAATAATTAAAACGCATTAACTTCCTCATTTCATAGGTTTGGGTGACTTCCTGGGGGAGAATTATTCTAAATGTGAAATGTATAATAACACATTTAGTAGTTAAAGACTCCTCGCTTCCACTGCAGGGGGTGCGGGTTTGATCCCTGGTCGGGGAACTATGATCCCACATGCCACAAGGCCAAAAAAATAGCTTTTTCTAAAATTTCCTGACTAGCTGACTAAAATTAAGCTTTAGACCTTTTTCAAAATGTCTCAAAATAGAAATCACAATATCAAATCAACTTGCAAATCAAATTCAATTTTACATCTTTATATCCTTTGTGTTATTCCAACTCCAGCCACAATTTTCAACTACAGTGCTTTACTATAAACAATACAATCCTTCAAGACTGTGTATACTCACCTTTAACTCCCTCTTAGGAGATCAATAGTGCTTCATTTTACAGATAACCAAACTGTCTAAAGTCCATTACGAACTAACAAAATCAAGGATAATGACATCTGAAATTCTCTTCCCTACACTATTATCATCCCATTCAGGAATACATTGATGAAATGTGTACTCAGAAGCATCACCCATTTAAAGCAACAACAACAACAACTTACTGTAGTTGAGGCACAATTCCAGAACATCCTGAAACAGGGGTCACTGGCGTCATGGGAGTTATGGATGCCAGAGGCAAGGAGTGTGGTTTCTCAGGAGAGGGCTGGGCTGAGTCAGCATCACCAGGGTGGAGATGTGGATGGGAATTTGACCCACCGCTGCTGTTTAAGGCCAGGTCAACGTCCTGTTGGCTGGGTAATGGCAACCTACTTTGCCAACTTTTAGTTTTACAATTTTCTTCAGTTTCATGCTTGCTTCTGATGACAGTCTGTTCTTTATTCTCTTGGGTAAGCTCATCTGGTAGGAAGCTAAGATCCACAGATGAGAAATTGCCAGATGTTTCTGTGACTTCTTCAAGCTGTGAATTAAACATAGTCTCTGGATTGGATGAATTAGGTATGTACACATCATAAGGCACAATTGGGCTGAGCAGGGGTGATCTGGGTGGAGCAAGGTCATCCTAGGCCATTCCCAAAACAGATAAACAAAACACAACAACAGAACATCATGTCACACCAAAGGGACGCCACCTTGGCTGGCAGGCAGTGTGTTCACGATGAGGCAGTTCAGGTAGCTTATATTCATGCCCTGCTCTTTCCACAAAATATCATTAAAATTCTACTGTAGGGTTACAACACACTTAATGAAAACAGGAAAGTATATCTTAAAATGCAGAAAAAGCATTTTTCATAAAATGTTTTCCCTACTTTGGTTAGACCTGTAGTAAGTTGCCACTCTAAATCCAATTTTGTAACTGAGGCAATTTGGCAGCCATGCCCTAAACTGTGTGTACTTTGAAGAGTACAGATTTTCTGTACTCCTTAAGTTGATTTAAAGATTTTTTTGGAGTTTTAAATTCGTATTTTAAAGAGAAGAGCAGTAAGTGAAGGAAGCTGAGGAGACAGCTTTGAGTGCTAATCAAGCCTCCACAAGGAGCCATCTTTATTTCTTCTAGTCAAAGGAAGGAAAAGAAATCATTCCATTTACGTGAATGTGCAATAGGGAAAAAGTTATTGAAATTTAAATGGCAAGACTAGTTTAAATCAATGTATTATACTTCCAGTCCGGGGAAGGCTGCTCAACTTCCATTATCATCAACCGAGGGAAAGAGGCGTGCAACTGAGGGAAGCAGCTAATGTAAAATTCATGGCCTTTGTTATGGAAAAAAATCCTTGGTACATATATTACCATCCACTTCACCCAAGTTGCAGGCCTGGATTCTAGATTTTGACCACTGCTGGCAGGATAACCTCATCCCTTAGAAGATCATACTTCTGACAACTGAACAGTCACCAGTGCCTTGTGCTGCATCTTCCCCAACACAAAGCTATTTAGCTAGTGTCTGGCTAGATCCTGTTGAACTGTGCTGTTACCACAAGTCCAGCAGATGGCAGGGGTGACTAAATGTTAGAAGAAAACACTTAAGAAGAATGCATTTATTCTCTGGAAATAAGATTTGACCTTATTTCATTTTGAATTATGTTATTAGTCTCTAACTCCCTCCATCCCCATCCCACAGATGGGCCCTGAGGGACACTGAGGTGGGGGACAATGGCCCAGATTCCTCGCCATTGTTTTTTTGGCCTCTTCTAGCCAGAAAAGATTCCATCATCCAATTCACACTAAAGCACTAATATCTGCAACTATCAGTGTCTCCCCTCCTTTTTCCCATTATGGCATTTTAGCAGGGTACAAAGCCTCCACCCAAAGAACTAAACTTCAACAAGGAATTTAAGGCAATGGCAACAAGATATCAAAGGGGGATGTTTTATGGCAGTGGAACCCTGACAGCCTCCTTTCGAGAGAATATGCTTACAGAGTATTCCCTGCATCCCTGGCCTTATACCTGAAGAAACTTTTTGTTAAACTGTCTTCGCAGAGTCATTAACTCATCTTTCTCAGAACCTTTCCAACGTGGGCTCTCCTTTTGCAATGTTAAACGCTGTGGGACTTCACTATTTCTACCTCATTGCTAATCATTGTCTAGTTAAAAATCCGGGGACTTCCCTGGTGGCGCAGTGGTTAAGAATCCACCTGCCAATGCAGGGGACACGGGTTTGAGCCCTGGTCCAGGAAGACCCCACATGTCGCATAGCAACTAAGCCCGTGTGCCGCAACTACTGAGCCCATGTGCTGCAACTACTGAGGCCCGCACCTAGAGCCGCAACAAAAGAATCAATCACAATGAGAAGCACGTGCACCACAACGAAGCGCAGCCCCTGCTCACTGCAACTAGAGAAAGCCTGCGCACGGCAACAAAGACCCAATGCAGCCAAAAATAAATAAAATTAAAAAAAAAAAAAAGAATCCAGGGCTTCCCTGGTGGCGCAGTGGTTGAGAGTCCGCCTGCCGATGCAGGGTACACGGGTTCGTGCCCCGGTCCGGGAAGATCCCACATGCCGCGGAGCTGCTAGGCCCGTGAGCTACGGCTGTTGAGCCTGCGCGTCCGGAGCCTGTGCTCCGCAACGGGAGAGGCCACAACAGTGAGAGGCCCGTGTACCGCAAAAAAAAAGAATCCGACACCACCCCGCCAGCCGAAAGTTTTTCCCTTGCTTTTCTTTTTGAAGACTCCTTCCTCTCGTTTCTACAGTTCTTAAATTAAGAAACAAAACCCGGGCTTCCCTGGTGGCGCAGTGGTTGAGAGTCTGCCTGCCGATGCAGGGGACACGGGTTTGTGCCCCGGTCCGGGAGGATCCCACGTGCCAGTAAGAATCACAAACTGAAAGAAGCCATAGGGGCCTCCAATTTGTATTCATACTACACCAGGTTCGACCTCTGTTGGCAAGCTTGGGTAAGTTATTTCAACTCTCGAACCTTCTATGTTTTTCAACTGAAAGACGGGGATAATCAAGCCCACCTCCTAAGGTCGCTAGGAGTTTTACGAGAGAGAAAATAAAGGCAGAATCCTTAGTGCGCAGCACCCAGCGCCCAGCAATGGGGCGGGATGCGGACCCTGACTCTGGGACCGTGGCGGCGGCTTCCAGGCTCACCTGGGCGGCGCACCGGGCCAGGAAGAGCTCCAGGCACGTTTCTTCCCCCTCCATGGACGGAGGACTCACTGTAGGCGTTTGGGAATCGAAGAGAAGAGCCAGCGCGAATCGAGCTGCCGCTAACTGCTACGAGGCGCGCGGGGCGCGGAAGCCGTTTATCAGCCAGCGGCCGCACGTGGCGAGGCGTGGCCCGGGCTGGGGGCGGGGAGCCGGGGACCAGGGGCCGGGCGGGGGCCTTTGTGCCGGGCCTGCGCAGTCCACGCTCCTGCAGCCGGCGTGAGGGAATAGATGCTGAGCCAGGGAGCTGGGTGCGGAGCTCAGCAAGGGGCCCACGGGTCGCGAGCAAGTGAAGAAGAGCTGGGGCTGGGAGGAAGACTCTCCTCGCTGGGGTGCTGTCACCACACCCGCCCACAGCTGAGAAGCAACTCGGCCTGCAAATCAGGAGATTTCCTTCCACCTGCGAGTGCTGCCTTTGCCTCCTGCAGGAGAAAAGGTATCGGTGTTCGTAGCATGAAAGGTGAACGAGTTGGACAGTGAGAAAATAAATTTTTTAAAGATAATTTTTTTCTTTTCTTGAGCAGAGCGAGTGGAATTTGAGGCGCTTTACCCAGTCAGGTGTTGCACTCTTATGTCATAATTACTTCTCACTTTCAAATCCCAGCTGGCTTTTTTCCAGTCTACATTCAGTCTAAAGCCACATATAAAAGAATGTGTTGCTGCAGTTAGGGTTGATGCAGCTGAAGAAGGTAATGTAAAACCAAATAATCAGAGGATTTCCCCCTTTTTTGAAATTATTTTAATTTTTAGTGCCTCACCTTTTATAAGAACTTACATGTGCGGAATGGTTCTATAAATATAATTGATACCTTTTATGTAAGATATTTCAAAATGTACGTGGAGACGCACACATAAAATACGTCTTCCCTTCTAGCCTATGCTCTGAGAGCAGGGATTTTGATTACTGACCTTTGTGCCTCTGTACCAAGCTCATAGATGATCAATAAAATTTGGTCAGTGAATGAAAAACCACCCTCAGAATGGAGCATAGTAGAGACAGAGTACTCTAAGAATCAGGTCAATAAAAATTGTGTAGAATTTCTAATCAAGAACATTGGAAATATTTTGATAAAGCTGGAATTTTAAAAAATAAATTTATTTATTTTATTTTTGGCTGCGTTGGGTCTTCGTTGCTGCATGCGGGCTTTTCTCTAGTTGCGGTGAGCCGGGACTACCCTTTGTTGCGTGCATGGGCTTCTCACTGCGGTGGCTTCTCTTGTTGCAGAGCACGGGCTCTAGGCACGTGGGCTTCAGTAGTTGTGGCACGTGAGCTCAGTAGTTGTGGCTCCCGTGACCTAGAGCACAGGCTCAGTAGTTGTGGTGCATGGGCTTAGTTGCTCCGCGGCATGTGCGATCTTCCCAGACCAGGGCTTGAACCCATGTCCCCTTCATTGGCAGGTGGATTCTTAACCACTGCGCCACCAGGGAAGCCCAAAGCTGGAATTTTATATAATGGTTATACTGATATATAATTAATCTAATGATTTATGTTAAGTGAAATAGCCTATCAAAAATGTTTAGCGTAATACCTGCTTAGTAGCTCAAATATTAGCTCTTAGTTTTGTTATTAGACAAATATGGACCAAATTGTGTCTGCCCCTCCCCCAAAATTCATATGCTGGAACCCTAATCCATGTAACTGGTGTCCTTATAAGAAGAGAGAAACACCAGGGATACCTGTGCACAGAGAAAAAAGCCATGTGAGGACACAGTGAGAAAGTGGCCATCTTTAAGCCAAGGAGAAGGGCCTCAGGAGAAAACAGACCTTCTGACACCTTGATCTGGGATTTCCAGCCTCCAGAACTGTGAGAAAATAAATATCTGTTTTTTAAGGGATTCAGTCTATGGTATGTTGCTATGGAAGCCCTAGGAGGCTAAAATATATGCTTATAAAGAATCTCATCATATGTGGTAGGTAGAATTCTGAGATGGTCCCCAAAATCTCCACCCTCTCCAGTTATGCAAACACTAATCTAGGTGCTGCTGTGAAGGGATTTTGCAGGTCTAATTAAGGACCCTAATCAGTCAACTTTAAAAAGAGAGACATTAACCTGAGTGAGCCTGACCTAATCACCTAATCAGGCGAGCCCTTAAAAGGAACTGGGCTCTTCCTGGGGAGAAAGATTCAGAGCTAGAGAAAGAATTACCATGAGGGAGATTCTCCATTGCTGCTTTGGAGATGGATGGGGTTATGTTGCAAGGAAGGTGGGTGACTTGGAGGAGCTGAGAGTGGCCCATAGTTGACACCAGCAAGGAAAGCAAGACCTCAGTCCTGTAGCTGCAAGGATCTGAATTTGGCCAAGAACAAACAAAGGAGGCCTTAAAAGGAGCTCAGCCTGGCCACTACCTTCATTTCAGCCTTGTAAGCTCTGAGCAGAGAACCCAGTCATGCGGTGTTCAGACTTACAACCTATACAGCTGTGATCTTATAAATAGGTGTTTTGTTTTTTTTTTACATCTTTATTAGAGTATAATTGCTTTACAATGGTGTGTTAGTTTCTGCTTTATAACAAAGTGAATCAGTTATACATATGTTCCCATATCTCCTCCCTCTTACGTCTCCCTCCCTCCCACCCTCCCTATCCCACCCATCGAGGTTGTCACAAAGCACCAAGCTGATCTCCCTGTGCTATGCGGCTCCTTCCCACTAGCTATCTATTTTATGTTTGGTAGTGTATATATGTCCATGCCACTCTCTCACTTTGTCACAGCTTACCCTTCCCCCTCCCCATATCCTCAAGTCCATTCTCTAGTAGGTCTGTGTCTTTGTCCCGTCTTACCCCTAGGTTCTTCATAACATTTTTTTTTCTTAGATTCCATATATATGTTTTAGCATTCGGTATTTGTCTTTCTCTTTCTGACTTACTTCACTCTGTATGACAGACTCTAGGTCCATCCACCTCACTACAAATAATTCAATTTCGTTTCTTTTTATGGCTGAGTAATATTATCTGCCTCAGTTATTCTGCTATTGATCCCTTCTAGAGTATTTTAAATTTCATTTATTTAGTTCCCGTTGTTTTTGGTGTCTGTTCTCAGTGGCTAAAGTTGGTTCAGTGAGTTTTGTAGGCTTCCTGGTAGAGGGGACTAGTGCCTGTGTTCTGGTGGATGACGCTGGATCTTTTCTTTCTGATGGGCAGGTCCATGTGCGGTGGTGTGTTTTGGGGTGTCTGTGGACTTATTATGATTTTAGGCAGGCTCTCTGCTAATGGGTGGGGTTGTGTTCCTGTCTTGCTAGTTGTTTGTCATAGGGTATCCAGCACTGTAGCTTGCTGGTCGTTGAGTGAAGCTGGGTGCTGATGTTGAGATGGAGATCTCTGGGAGATTTTCGCCGTTTGATATTATGTGGTGCTGGGAGGTCTCTTGTGGACCAGTGTCCTGAAGTTGGCTCTCCCACCTCAGAGGCACAGCCCTGATGCCTGGCTGGAGCACCAAGAGCCTTATCCACACGGCTCAGAATAAAAGGGAGGAAAAGAAGGAAGGAAGGAAGGGGGAAAGAAAGAAAGGAGGGAGATAAACTAAAATAAGGTAAAATAAAGTTATTAAAATAAAAAATAATTATTAAGAAACACATTTTTTAAAAAAGAAAAACAAAACAGACGGATAGAACACTAGGACAAATGGTGAAAGCAAAGCTATACAGACAAAATCTCACACAGAAGCATACACATACACACTCACAAAAAGAGGAAAAGGGAAAAAAATAAATCTTGCTCTCAAAGTCCACCTTCTCAATTTGGGATGATTCGTTGTCTATTCATGTATTCCACAGATGCAGGTACATCAATCAAGTTGATTGTGGAGCTTTAATCCGATGCTCCTGAGGCTGCTGGGAGAGATTTCCCTTTCTCTTCTTTGTTCGCACAGCTCCCAGGGCTCAGCTTTGGATTTGGCCCCGCCTCTGCATGTAGGTCGCTGGAGGTCGTCTGTTCTTTGCTGAGACAGGACTGGGTTAAAGGAGCAGCTGCTTCGGGGGCTCTGGCTCGCTCAGGCCATGGGGAGGGAGAGGTGTGGATACGGGGCAAGCCTGTGGTGGCAGAGGCCGGCAGGACGTTGCACCAGCCTGAGGCGCGCCGTGCGTTCTCCTGTGTGAATTGTCCCTGGATCCCTGGACCCTGGCAGCGGCGGCCTGCACAGGCTCCCCGGAAGGGAGGTGTGGATAGTGACCTGTGCTCACACACAGGCTTCTTGGTGGCGGCAGCCTTAGCGTCTCATGCCAGTCTCTGGGGTCCGCGCTGACAGCCGTGGCTCGCGCCTGTCTCTGGAGCTCCTTTAAGCAGCGCTCTTAATCCCCTCTCCTCGTGCACCGAGAAACAAAGAGGGAAGAAAAAATCTCTTGCCTCTTCGGCGGGTCCAGACTTTTTCCTGGCCTCCCTCCCGGCTGGCCGTGGCGCACTAACCCCCTGCAGGCTGTGTTCACGCCGCCAACCCCAGTCCTCTCCCTGGGATCTGACCTCTGAAACCCAAGCCTCAGCTCCCAGCCCCCGCCCACCCCGGCAGGTGAGCAGACAAGCCTCTTGGGCTGGTGAGTGCCGGTCGGCACCGACCTTCTGTGCGTGAATCTCACCACTTTGCCCTCCGCACCCTAGTGGCTGCGCTCTCCTCCGCAGCCCCGAAGCTTCTCCCTTCCGCCACCCACAGTCTTTGCCCACGAAGGGGCTTCCTAGTGTGTGGAAGCCTTTCCTCCTACACAGGTCCCTCACACTGGTGCAGGTCTCCTCCCTATTCTTTTGTCTCTGTTTATTCTTTTTTCTTTTGCCCTATCCAGGTACGTCGGGGAGTTTCTTGCCTTTTTTGAGGTCTGAGGTCTTCTGCCAGCATTCAGTAGGTGTTCTGTAGGAGTTGGTCCACGTGTAGATGTATTTCTGGTGTATCTGTGGGGAGGAAGGTGATCTCCGCGTCTTACTCTTCTGCCATCTTCCCCCCGCCCCCAGGAACCTTCTAGGTGTGGTTTTAAGACACCAAACTTGTGGTAATTTGTTACTCAGAAATAGGAAATGCATACGTCATAAGTTATGAATAAGAATTAGGGGGCTTCCCTGGTGGCGCAGTGGTTGAGAGTCCGCCTGCCGATGCAGGGGACACGGGTTCGTGCCCCGGTGTGGGAGGATCCCACATGCCGCGGAGCGGCTGGGCCCGTGAGCCATGGCCACTGAGCCTGCGCGTCCGGAGCCTGTTGCTCCGCAACGGGAGAGGCCACAACAGTGAGAGGCCCGCGTACCGCAAAAAAAAAAAAAAAAAAAAAAAAAAGAATTAGGGACACAGATTTGTAGTGATCTGAAGGGCAAATGATAAGGCAAATAAATAAAATGTGATGAATTCTAATTTTGAAGTTATTTTCAAATAAAAAGTTTCAAAATAAAAGATGAGTGACTTTTGTGGATGTTTTCAGCTTTGGTAAGAGTTAGTTTATTCAGAATCTTAAATTGTTCTGTTTCTAAGAATCAAAGATTGGTATGGTTTGGTTGAATAATAATTAATTGCTGGCATTCATTGAACTCTTACTATGGGCCAAACGCTATTATAAGTATTTCAAATCTATGAACTCACTTAAACATCACAGTAACCCTGTGAGGTAAGTACTGTTTTATCCCCATTTTACAGTTTAGGATACTGAGGTACAGAGAGGTTAAGTAACTTGTCCCAGGTCACTCAGCTCCTATTCAGAATTTCTAACTCTGGAGCCATATGCTATGTATTGTCCCCCCTCAAAGACTACATATGCCATTTCAAATTAGTAGTTTGTTTTCATTTGAACTGCACTTGTTCATCTGTTTTGATTCTGAGGTTTTTTGTTTATTTGTGCTTCAGAATATGTAATATTTTGTACTTTGGCAAAAAACGAAACAAAACACACACACACAAAAACCCTACTGTATCCAAACATTTTAATTCCTTATTTCTTAATTTACTATTGTAAAGATTAAATGAGTTGAATGGGAGTATGTGTAAATTTTTATCAAGGACTTTGCACAAATAAAGTATTGTTTTTAATGTCTTTAAGAGAGTAATGCCAGGACTTAGATGGACCATGTCAATGATCATGAAGACTCTTTAAGAGAGATCAACTCTATGAAAAAAAGGCTTTCAACTCTTATTTTAAGAGGCCCTGTCCCTCATCATAGAAAATATTAAAAAGAACTCACATCTCACATTAAATGTAATTTGTATGTAACTACTTAATAGTTGAATTACTGTGACTAGTTGATATGTCACATTTTGCAGACATTTAATCAAATATACTAGTTTCAGTTTTGAATTTTAAAAACTTTGGAGCCAACAGATTTTTCTCAGCTTTCAAACTATTTATTTATTTATTTATTTATGGGTGTGTTGGGTCTTCGTTTCTGTGCGAGGGCTTTCTCTAGTTGCAGAGAGCGGGGGCCACTCTTTATCGCGGTGTGCTGGCCTCTCACTGTCACGGCCTCTCTTGTTGCCGAGCACAGGCTCCAGACGTGCAGGCTCAGTAGTTGTGGCTCACGGGCCTAGTTGCTCCGCGGCATGTGGGATCTTCCCAGACCAGGGCTTGAACCCGTGTCCCCTGCATTGGCAGGCAGACTCTCAACTACTGCACCACCAGGGAAGCCCTCAAACAATTTCTTTTTTTTATTGGCCTTTGAAAAGTTTGTAGGCCCTAGGCACTGGGCCTTAGCCTCTAAAATGCGATCACGCTGCTATAAAATGGAGATGGAACTTCACTGTTGAAGGACTATTAGGAAACATTGTTTCACTAGGGGGTGCTCTTTCCTCTCCGTGAAGGGAATTTCTTCTCATTTGGGGAGCAAACAAGCTTCTGGAGTGAGTACAAAGCGGTCCCTGCATCCCCTAGATGTTAAAATAAAAAGTGAGTATTTCTCTGTGTCAGAAGACCAGGGGGTACTTCCAAAAATAATTGGGATTAGGGAATTTCCTGGTGGTCCAGTGGTTAGGACTCTGAGCTTTCACAGGTTCAATCCCTGGTCAGGGAGCTAAGATCCCACAAGCCCCAGGGTGCGGCCAAAAAAAAAAAAAAAATTAGGATTAGCCACTCTACCAATCAATGCAAATATATTTGTACATATTTATACAAGGAGATTCAAATTTGTCAATGGCTAATCCAACTGAAAGTGCTTGTAGAGTAATCTACATTCGTACTTCCTTGATAGGTGCTGTATGTGAGGGGCAATTTTGCTGCCTAGGAATAAGCCAAAAAGCAAGAGTTTGAGTTAATGTGATTAGGTTTCTTGAGGCCATGTTAGGAGAGAACATTTTTTAATCTGGTGGCAATTTTGCTAGATGCAGCCTTCTCTTTCTTTTAGGAGCTCTGGACATTCATTGTGATGAATCTCTACATTGAGCTGTCAGTTCTCCTGACAGGGGTTTTATATGCAACAATAGGTAGGTTGATTTGAGCATTGCTTGAAGGTCTTGTCTAGATCAAAATTTGATGAATTCTTGTCCTTTCAGTAATTATTTGAAATAAAAATATCCCGCAATAACTCATCCTTCACCTTTTCAGTGGATACGGAGCATAAACGTCAGCATCTGGGAAGGAACCTGTGTTAGGACTTAATCGAGGAGGCTCTGAAGCACAGTCACAAATAGCCCTCTTAGCCACCATAGCCGTGGCTCACCAATCGCAGAACATTGAAAATCTTGAATGCTAATGGCACCACAGTGCCTCCCCGATAATGCCACTGCTTTCCTTCTCAGGTGGTACTGTGTTCTGCATGTAAAGAAGATTTCCAGTGTTTTAATTTTCCCAGGAAAATGGCTCAATTTCATGTAAAATTAAAGAAAAAAGTTAAAATTTCACGAGTTCTTTTCTCTTTGATTAATCCCCATTATTTTCTTTCTATATGTACCATCAGAGAGTTTCTACAATAAGGAATACATTATTTTTTTTAAAGCATATAAATAGGAAGTGTTATTTATGAGCACAACTTTGGCAGTTGCTACATGGAAGCAGAACCAAATCAATCAGCACTGATTGGGGCAGAAGAGAATTGCTTTACCATTTCCCAAACTGAACATATCCAGGGAAGTCTGATCCCAGATGAAAGCTACCTGCGCCTGCCGTGCACAGCACATTAGGTTTTACAATATTTGTTTGGGAAACTACACATAAGGATTTCAGCTTCTGTCTTCTCACTGAACAACGCTATGTACACACCTTACTAAAATATGAATCTTTGCACATGCCCGTGCTTGCATGCTGTATAATTAGAGTCAAGCTGGGAATGACTCTCCAGTACCAACTTTCCTCCCCAAGAATAACATTTAAAAATTTAATTCTGATACACATCCTCCGGAAACTTGAAACATGTTTATATTTCTCATGCAAAATCAGGTAAACTTCTGAGATTGCAGCTGTTTACCCATCCGTGAAGGGTCTGCCTCAGATTTCTAACCCGGGAAATGCGGGAAGAAGATTGTTATTTTCATTCCCTACTTCCATATCAAGTGGACTTCCTTTTTGCAGTTGCGGAGAGAGAAATATGCAGATGCATATTAGGAGGTAGCGGTGTTCGGTGGTTAAGAGCCTGAACTTGGGAGTTGGATCCAGTTGGAATTTTTGCTTCATCATGCACAAGGATTGTGACGCTAGGCAAGTTATTTACTATCTATGAGCCTTCAGTTTCTCCCCTGTGAAATGGAGCTAATCCTAGGTCTCTCCTAGAGCTGTGGTAAGGGTTACAGGAGATAATCGGTAGAGCACAGTGCCTGGCACATACCAAGTGCCCAGTCAGTGGTGGAGGGATTACTAGGAATATTATCTGTAGCCAGATGGGAGTGACTACCAGCCCTCACTTCTAATGGTGAACATCTTTTAGAAAACTTCAGAGTATTCTAAAACAAAAGATGGGACCATTTGTCAGGAGCCTTGGCCCTTTAGAAATAGCCCATGGGATCATGTGGGGGAGAGTGTGGTGTATAGAGAGAAGAACTGGCAGTGCAGCGAAGGCTTCCACACCCCCAAGAGGCTCTTGAGGGGAGCAACCTTTGGGAGGACGCCCGGGCCGACGTGAGTGAGCACACCTTCCCAGTGCCGGAGAGAAGGCTGCCAAGGGCTACTGAGTCACTTTTCCCTTAAACCAGGAGTCAGCCCCCTCACTCACCCCTTTTTTCCCTTCTATTTTATAGTCGCACCAGTGCTAAGAGGTACAATGAGAATGATAAAATACAATTACCATGATGACAAATCCGCAGATGATGTTCTTTATGAAAATGAATTCTCCTTTGGATATGCTGTGCTTACTCAGAAGGGCCACGGAGTGCCAGACCTCCAAGTCGTGCTTCTTATAAGTCAAAGGGAGCAATTGTTGGGAGAAGTGTCCTAGGAGTGGCTAAGAAGAGACTCCCCACCTTTGGGAAAGACCTGAGCACTTCACTGCTGATGGAGAGCTGGATGGAGCACTCATCCCCTTCATAACAGTTCCAGATATGTCTCTATGTTGACTATTTTATTTCAAGACAACTTATCTGTCATCTGCCACCAGTATGGTTGCTCATCCATTACTCTGTGCCAGACACTTTTTAGCTGCCATGGAGGATACAGAGATGACTGTCTTTAAGGAACTTACAGTGTAGTAAGGAAGATGGTAGTCACCACCACAATAAAGATAATAACACTTACTGATAACTTACTATGTCCAGGAACTGCTTTAAGTCCCTTAAAATGTCTTTTTATCTGGACTTCCCAGGCAGTCCAGTGGTTAAGACTCCATGCTTCCACTGCAGAGGACATGGGTTCGATCCCTGGTCGGGGAACTAAGATCTGGCATGTCGCCTGGCCAAAAAAAAGTCTTTTTATCAAAACAATGCTATAAGTAGATGTAATTATCATCTCAGTTTCAAAGATGAGGAAACTGAGGTCTGTGGAAGTTAGGCAACTCACACAAAGATAAGTCCCGCATACAAACATACAGTAACACCAAGCGGGATTTAGTTGTGTCCTGGCAGTTTATAGGAGGGAAAGATTACTTCCTGTGGATTGGCATCAGGGCATTCTTCACAGAGGAAGCAGTGACAGCAAAATATTGAAGGGCATAGGGGGTTGAATTGTGGCCCCTCCAAAAGACAACTCCTCCCAAAACCTGTGAATATGACCTTATGTGGAAAAAGAGTGAGTGTAGGTGTAATCAAGTTAAGGTGCTTGAGATGAGATCATCCTGGATTTAGGGTGGGCCCTAAATCCTATGATAAGTGCCCTTATAAGAGAAAGGCAGAGGGAGATTGGAGACACAGATGCACAGAGAGAAGAAGGCCATGGGAAGATGAAAGCAGAGATTGGCCGCCCTAATTCAGGGATGCTGGCAGCCACGAGACGCTAGGAGAGAGGCATGGAACAGATTGTTCCTGAGAGCCTCCTGAAAGAACCAACCCTGCCAGTACCTTGATTTTGGACTCACGGCTTCCAGGACTGCGAGAGAATAAATTTCTCTTGTTTTTAAGCCACCCAGTTTGTGATCATTTGTTGTGGCAGCCCTGGGAAATGAATACAAAGGGTATGTGAGGGTCGCTGGGAAACAACAGCTCAAGCTAAGACACTAAAAAGGAAAAATACAAGAGATTTGAGCATGTATCTATTTCGGTTTGGCTAAAGCACCAGGACCCTGAAAGGGAACAGGCTGTTGAAAATGGAGGTCATGTCATGTGATGGAGGGCTCTGAATGTCAGGTTAGGAAATCTAGATTTTATATGCTGAGCAATGAGGAACTTGATGAGAGTTGTATATTTAGAATATTAAGGTGTCCTTGAGCTGGCAAGAGGTAATAGGGGCCTGAAATAGGGCAAGGGCATTGGGAAGGAAGAGAAGGGACAGAGGAAGGTATCTTGTAGGAATCCGAGAGACTTGGCAATCGATTGATCTCAGTCTGACTTGCTAAGTAGCTTGATTCATATTTTACATGATATTGTTTATGTGCTTTTGTATTCTGGGCTGCATCACACCCACGTGTTAGATGAGCTACCCCGAGTCTTTTGGCCGCCTGTCAAGTGGGATTATTAACTTGTTCTGGCTTCCTGGCAGTCAAGTTGTGCTCTATGTTGGCGACTTTTCTTTTTCTGAATCTTAGGACTGTTTCCTTGGCTTGCTCTGCCCCTGCTTCTCCTACACGAGCTGAACCTTTGGAAGCTTCAGAAGCTGTTTCAATACCGTCAAGTCACCTCTTCTGGGCTCCCATCCTGCCTGAGCTGGGAGCAGGGGGCGGGGTTTCAAGACTGCTGTGCTGGCCTCACTCCAGCATTCTATAATAGATCCTGTCTTGACATTTGATGCTATGTGTGATGGAGAGGTGGCGTTGATGAAGCCGTGACATCTGGAACAGATGCAAATCTCAGAGCCATTTCAGAAGGTGGACGTTGACCATGCCCTGGAGACCTTTAATGTGGTCTGAGTCTTCAAGCCTCATTAGCATCAAATTCCTTTGGTTAGTTTCCACAAATCACACTGACCCTCCTGATCTGGCTTTATACTGTGAGACCAATGGGAGGGAAAGAAGAGGAACCAGAGTTTACCCAGGGTTGACTCAATGCCAATTATCATGCAAGGTGCTTTGCATATCATCTTTGAGTCAGAACTATGAGGCAGGTGTTATTATCTTCATTTTACAGACGAAGAAATGGAAGCTGAAAGCAGTTAGGTCATACAGCGAGTGGTGCTGCCAGGATTCAACCTTGGGACTTTCCCAGAGACCACACTACCTCCTACATAAGAGATTATTTTTAGTCAATGCCGCTAAAGCGGTAGAATTCAGTGTTGGGCACATGTGCAGGATTTGCTGGGTACGTGCTGGGTTTTCACTGTGTGTCATGATTTTGTATGATCATTTCTCCCATGGTTCCTTCTAGAGCCTAGGCACTGACCTAGCACTTCCTGGACATCAGCTTCAAGAATGTTTGAGGACTTTCTAGGCTGATGAACTTGTGCTGTTTCCCTAAAGAACAATAGTGTGTTTCAGCATCAGGTTGCTGTTTGCAGTCTTCTGGTTGCATCTCTGGGTTTGGTTGTATTGGAAAGAGTGAATGCAATGGTTCCTCTTATGTAACCTGCATCTCCGCATTGGTCTGGGGAAAGGAGATGGCCTTGATAGTGTCATGGCGGTGCTGCTTGCAAAACCCGTGACGCTAGAGCCTCTGTTCATGGTTTCTAAACCCAGGCCAGTACCCCCAAGTCCACTACTCTAACAGCCTTTTTTTTTTTTTTTTTTTTTTTTTTGTGGTACGCGGGCTTCTCACTGTTGTGGCCTCTCCCGTTGCGGAGCACAGGCTCCAGACGCGCAGGCTCAGCAGCCATGGCTCACAGGCCCAGCCGCTCCGTGGCATGTGGGATCTTCCCAGACCGGGGCACGAACCTGTGTCCCCTGCATCGGCAGGCGGACTCTCAACCACTGCGCCACCGGGGAAGCCCCTCTAACAGCCTTTGTGTGAGCTGTTTCGTCCCACCTTCCCCCTGTTCAATCCCAGAACGTGCTTCTCCCTTCTTTCTGCAATTCCAATCCTACACTTTGTTCTTGGCTCAGTCCCAGTTCACTTCCTCCATGAAGCACCTCATGATTTTCTTTCCCCTTCTGGATTCCTGCAGCCAGTTTGCTTCTATGATCCTCCTCCCCAGCTCTCCTGACTCTGGTCCGTGCATTAGCTCTCTAATTGATTGTAGCCTCTTAGAGTAAGGAGTGTGGTCTTCCATTTAGCGCCATGGTGCCTGGCAGAATACAGGGCATACAACCAGGGCATTAATTGTTGATTGAGTCCATAAGTTGCACATACATTTCTAGAACACAGACTACCTTGCAAAATCTGCATTGCTTTCCCCACTGTGCAGAGAATAAAGTGCAAATTCCTGAGCATGGATTTTTTTTTTAATTAATTAATTTATTTATTTATTTTTGGCTGTGTTGGGTGTTCGTTGCCTGTGCACAGGCTTTCTCTAGTTGCGGCGAGTGGGGGCTACTCTTCATTGTGGTGCATGGGCTTCTCATTGCGGTGGCTTCTCTTGTTGCAGAGAACAGGCTGTAGGCACGCAGGCTTCAGTAGTTGTGGCTCGCAGGCCCTAGAGCACAGCCTCAGTAGTTGTGGTGCACAGGCTTAGTTGCTCCGCGGCATGTGGGATCTTCCCGGACCAGGGCTTGAACCCATGTCCCCTGCATTGGCAGGCAGATTCTTAACCACTGCACCACCAGGGAAGTCCTGAGCATGGACTTTTTGTTTTAAGGAAAAACAAAAAGAACAAAAACAAAAAATCAAACCTCTCCATCTTTCAGTTTCCAAACTATACTTCAGCCTCTGAAAAAGCAGTAGGTTATCATTGCTTCTACAGTTCTCTCAGCCGGGAATACCATTTCCAGATTCTCTGTCTCTGGAAATTTTTCCTAGTCTTCAGATGCTGCCTTCTGTGTGGAGCCCTTCTTGATCTCCCAAGACACAGCTAAGACAGTTTTTCTTCTGAATGCCTATACCGTGTCACTTTAGCTCCATTTGGCCTGTATTTCATTTAACCTTGTCCTATATTTTATCGTTTACACTCCCTCTGGATTGCATACTGCTTAAGGAGCAGAAGGCTGTTGATTCAGTTTTATACCCAGGTAATGCCTAACATAGGATAAGTAGCCTTTCCTAAAGCCTGGCTATGCTTGGCATAGTTCCTACCTGATAGGAATCAACAGCAGCTCTTAACGCTCTTGCAGCAGCTTGCTTGTAGAGGAGCTAAAAGAGGAGGGTTAGGAGGAAACGCACCTGATCCTTCCTTCTTTCTGTCGCCCTCCCTGGTGGCAGAGACAGGGTTCTTAGGTCTCATTTCTGGATGCTTAGCTGGCTGTCCTTAACAACCTCTCTTTGCTGGAGAGGAAATGGGAAATCATTCCTGGTTCAAGTGTACATAATCACATCAGAGGCAGGCCAGGGCCCCTACGTCTTATGAGTCAGCAGGCATTAGACCAAGCGCATCTCTTCCCTTACCTCTAAAAGCCACAAAGCAGCAAACTCATTATCGCTGCACAGGGAATCGTGAGCATTAGGCCAAGGTCAGAGCAACCTGGATTGTTGCAAGGGCTGCTTTTTTTCAGGGATGGTAAAGTGAGCCAGTCTCCTTCAGTTGCTCACTGACTGACAGTGAACCAGAGACATCCGCTTGACATCATTAGTCAGGTGAGCCAGATGTCAGCTACTAGCTGTTTCTAACTTCCCCAGCTTGCTGTGTTCATCTGGTCCTTTATGATTTAGTAAAAATTGTCTCAGATCTTCATCGCTTATTCAGTAAGTAGCCCAGATACTTTCCCAGTAGCTCTGAGAATTCTTTCTTGCAACACAAACAGAAGGAGCCTGTGTTCCCTCTGCCACTTCTCTCTGTTTCCACTGCTTTCTTGGTCTCCTCTCTGCATTCTGCCTCCTGTTATGCCCTGTTTCTTTTGCATATACTGTCTACTTACTGGACTCCTTACAAACCCTCAGTACCCAGAGTGCCACTGTTCATTGCTGTGGGTGCTGCAGACTTTACTGAAGATCGGGGCAATGGAGTGCTTGTGTGTGTGTGTGTGTGTGTGTGTGTGTGTGTGTGTGTGTGTTTCCTAGGACTGTTGTAACAAAGTAACACAAACTGATTGGTTTAAACAACAGAAATTTGTTGTTTAAACAACTGTCCCACAGTTCTAGAAGCTAGGATTCTGAGATCAAGGTGTCAGCGGGACAGTGTGTCAGCTCAGAAGGCGCTAGGGAAGGAGCATTCCAGGCCTCTCTCCTAGTTTCTGGTAGTTTCTTGGGTTGTAGCTGTATAACTCCAGTCTTCACATTGTGTTCTCCCTGTCTGTGTCCAAATTTTCTCTTTTTGTAAGTACACTAGTCTCACTGGATTAGGGGCCCACCCTTCTCCAGTACCACCTCATCTTAATTATATCTGCAACAATCCTATTTCCAAACGAGGTCACATTCTGAGGTACAGGATTGGGGGCGGGAGTTAGGATTTCAGCATATGAATTTTGGGGGATATAATTCAACCCATAACAGAGTACGTGTGGGTGTGTTGTATGTATTAGGGTTAGGAGTGCTACATTACAGAACAGAAAGGCAAAACACTTGCAATTGAATACTTAACCATCTCAGTTTTTAAAAGTCCCTCATCCATTCCATCCTCTGGGGAACTTTCTGTGGTCTTCTCTTCCCCTTGGCCTCCTGCCATGTTGCTGGACCCCTTCTGACCCTCTTCTTGGACTTCTCTTTGCTTCATTGTGGTTCATTCAACAACAACTCCAAAAATTACTGTGTGTTTCTGATGTAAAACAGTTTAACCATTTTCCTCTCTCTTCAAACCATATAGATGTGGCCTAGAGGGCCATACTAATAACCAAAAAGTCCATTTAAGATGTTTCTAGCAAAGACAGTTCTCTGCCTGAGAAGAAATTCTGTGATCAGCTCTGATAGAAACCTTTTTTTCTCCTTCCATCAGTAAATGAAATGAAATTATTTATTGTTCTAAATATTTTAGTGAACTAGCTTTTGTTTATTTCTGGGTGCATTAAAAAAAAGCATGCCTCCTATACAAAATGAGAAAAATACCAAAAATGATAGTGAGCATAGGTTGTGCATCTTAGGCCAGGGATGGGCAGCTCATTACCCCTCCTTCTACTGGAAGACATACTGATAAATATGGTACTCTTTTCTGCTGAGCAAGGACATGGCTTCAGGATCCTTCTCTACAGAGCTGATTCAGGCTGGCATTATTAAGTCCATTAGAGTGGATGGGAGAGATGAAACCAATTTGCCACCACTGTTCTAGACATTCCATGGAGGGAGTCGTAGGCTTCTGGTGATTACTTCTCTTTCTGTTCATTAACAGTTGCCATTTTCTGGAAATGAGTAGGGTGTGGAGAATGTGATTTCTGTATTGGTCAGTATAAACTGGGTTATGCTGTGGTAACAAATGACTCCTAAATCTTGGTATTTCTTGCTCATGCCACTCGTCCTTTCAGAATTAGCCGAAGGTTTGCTCTGTGTCACCTATTTTTTATAAATTTATTTTATTTTTGGCTGCGTTGGATCTTTGTTGCACGCAGGCTTTCTCTAGTTGCGGTGAGTGGGGGCTACTCTTCTTTGGGGAGCACAGGCTTCTCACTGCGGTGCTTATCTTGTTGCGGAGCATGGGCTGTAGGCCCGCGGGCTTCAGTGGTTGTGGCTCGCGGGCTCTAGAGCACAGGCTCAGTAGTTGTGGTGCACGGGCTTAGTTGCTCTGCGGCATGTAGGATCTTCCCGGACCAGGGCTCAAACCCATGTCCCCTGCATTGGCAGGCGGATTCTTAACCACTGTGCCACCAGGGAAGTCCCTGCTCTGTGTCACCTTTATCCAGGGATTCAGGCTGACAGAGCAGCCTCTATCTGTGATATTGCTGGTCTTGTGGCAGAAGGAAACAGATCACGGTGAACCATGCACTGCCTCTTAAAGCTTCTGCTTGTAAGTAACTCATGTCACTTCTACTCACATTTCAACAGCCAAGCCTAATGTCAGGGAGGTGGGCAAGTATAATTCTCCCTAAGGGCTGGCCAGCAAACACATTAATTCAGTTTACATCAGATACTTACATTTTACTGTTCTCAAATAAATGTAGTGAAAGAAAATAGAGACCTTTCTATTTATCAAATTTTAATGACTATTCCTTATTCTTCTTGCTATATAGAGTAGAAATCTTATTTTGAGGTTTAAAGAATAGAAATACACATTTGATGTGATTTACATCAGGACCTTTATTATTCAATGTCTTTTCTTCAGCTGGGATATAATTAGTTTTAACAGAAGGCTGCTTAATGGTCAAAATGAGGTATAATATTAATGCAGACTAAGATAATAATCTTAGTGGTTAAATTTGGACTCATCATCCAACACAATAGTGCTGCCTTTTATTCACCTTCATAGCAGAATAAGGTAAACCTAGCAGTATTAACCTCATGAGCCATACCCCCTTTAACCTTTTGAAAATATGTTGTACTCTTTTTCTTTTTTAATGGTTGTTTCGTTTTGCTTTTTTAAAAAAGTATTTATTTATTTATTTATTTTGGCTGTGCTGGGTCTTAGTTGTGGCAGGCGAACTCTTAGTTGCGGCATGCAGGATCTAGTTCCCTGACCAGGGATCAAACCCGGGCCTCCTGCATTGCGAGTGCAGAGTCTACCCACTGGACCACCAGGGAAGTCCCTGTTGTACTCTTATGCCTACTTTTAATAGGAAACTAATATTTTCATATTGAAATACATTAAAACAGATATGAAAACAATGATCATATGCTGTGATAATTATTCACTTTATCCCATTAATGTAAGAGTTTCAGCATGTGACATACAAAGTAGAGTTGCTAACGGATGTTTGGAAGAACACTGGTTTAGAAAATGTTAATAGATGTTACATTAAAAGAGGTTTGGGGCTTCCCTGGTGGCGCAGGGGTTGAGAATCTGCCTGCCAATACAGGTGACACAGATTCGAGCCCTGGTCTGGGAAGATTCCACATGCCGCGGAGCAACTAGGCCCGTGAGCCACAACTACTGAGCCTGAGCGTCTGGAGCTTGTGCTCCGCAACAAGAGAGGCCGCGACAGTGAGAGGCCAGCGCACCGCGATGAAGAGTGGCCCCCGCTCACCGCAACTAGAGAAAGCCCTCACACAGAAACGAAGACCCACCACACCCAAAAATAAATAAATAAATAAATAAAAGAGGTTTAGTAATTCAAGGGTTCAGGGAGTGCATGGTTATAAACAGGTTTCTGTTATGCAAGATGTCTCAGAATCTTAATGATGCGTTATTAGTTCATGAGCCATTTATCTGGTCATATTCTTCAGAACACACTTTGGGAAATGCTGACTCACAGCTTTCAACCAGTCCCCTTACAACCACTTTTTAACCTCATTGGAAAGCTAATCCTTCGAGCCTTCTGTTTGCTTCTAATTAATCAGCTCTCTGCTTTCTTTACTTCCCTGTTTATCCACTTTAGACTGAATGATTCATCATTTTAGTAACATGCTTGGCCAATTATGTAAGCCCCCTTATCCCTTATTTGTACCAATGGATGGAGCCAACTTTGTGCTTCCACTGAGCCCTGCTGGAGAAAGCCGTATGATCATTAATTTCAAACAGGCCCTTAATATCTGACAGTCCTACTATGTTTCCTGTTCAGCTTACATCCTACTCTCCCAATCCCTGTGGCACTATTTCAGATCCTTTCTACTTTCTGGATTCTACCTCCTTCCTCTCCCCCGCTGTGTACCCTACCCACCTAGCTCCTTTACACAGTACAATTGTGCCTGGTGTTCCCAATCCTACAAACTTCCTATAGCTGCCCCCATTCTAGCTTCCTTTTCTCCTGTTGGGACAGTAGAAGTGTTCCTCCTCCATCCAAGGACAATCCCTCTACTTGTTCTTTTATTTCCATATCCTCCCAACTTTCCAAGGATCTTACACTATTGATTGTACTTTTTTATGTTGTTGTTATTTAGAGTCAATCTTACTTTTCAACTGGTCTTTCTTATTAGCCATCAGCTTTTACATGTGTTTAGTCTTTCCCATTACAAAAAGGAAGGAAAGAAGAAAGGAAGAAAGGAATGAAAAATGGAGGGAGAGAAAAATTCTCCCTTGACATTACATTCTGTTCTAGTTAGTGCTTCCTCTTTGTGGCCCAAAGTCTCACATTTCCATTTCCTCATCTCCCACTCTTAACTCAATATGCTACCACCTAATGTTTTAAATTTTAAATTGAGATGTAACATACATATGGTAATGTACACTAACCTTAAATGTACAGCTCAGTGAAGTTTTACATATTTATACACCCCATGTAGCTGCCACCCAGATCAAGATATAGAGCATTTCCAGGAACAAAAAGTGGCAATATCCTCAATGTTTACTAACTTGATATCTTCACTTAACAATACATCCTGAAGATTACTCCATAGCAGTGTGTTGAGACCTTCATTTTTTTTCAACTGAGTAGTGTTTCACTATGTAGCTGTGCTATCATTTATCAGCATTCTGCAGATGGACGTTTAGACAGATTCCAGTCTTTTGCTATTACACACAGTGCTTCTACGAAGAGTAACATACAGACGTCATTTTGTATTTCTTCCAATGTTTGTTTGATTCTTAGAAGTGAAATTACTGGGCCAAAGGTTAAGAACATTTGTAACTTGGCTAGATATTGTCAAATCCTCTCTATAGAGGTCGTACCATTTGCATTCCCAATAGCACGGTGTTAGTGTATGTGTTTCCCCACAGACCTACTAACAGTGTAAGTTGATAAAACTGTTTTTTTTTAATTTATTTATTTTTAATTTTTGGCTGAGTTGGGTCTTTGTTGCTGCGCGCAGGCTTTCTCTAGTTGTGGCAAGTGGGGGCTACTCTTCGTTGCGGTGCATGGGCTTCTCAATGCAGTGGCTTCTCTTGTTGCGGAGCACGGGCTCTAGGCGTGCTCGGGCTCCTAGAGCTCCTAGGCGGGCTCTAGGAGCACGGGCTCTAGGCATCACCAGGGAAGTCCCATAAACTTTTGAAATTTATATGCATATCTTTTTTTCCTCTTCTTACTTTCTTGTAGCTTACTTGAGATATAATTGACATACAATATGCTACACACAATTTGATGAGTTTTGTCATATGTATACTATGAACCATGCTACAATCAAGATAGTGCATGTGGTAGGGGTGAAAGAAGGCTAACTCCTTATCTTCCCACAGGCAAACTGAGGGAGCATTCTTACAACTGAAAGATCAAGAAGGAGCAAAACAAGCATGTTCTCGGCTCCCTCCTACATAGCCTTACATCTTGGCTTGACTGACACGTCCAGGTGCCACTTTTCCTGACTGTCCTTGGTGGCTCTCTTTTAGGCAGTCTTGTGCATACGTCTGTTAGGGCACCACCATAATTTTTATTTATTTTTCTGTATACCCATGAGATTGTGAGCTCCTTGCGGGACGACAGTATTTTATAACCCCTTGGTCTGATACACAGAAAGTGTGAATGAATGAACAATACTGCAGAATACTGCAAAAGCAAAACTTACAAAGTCTTGGTAAAATTAAGAGAAATTTAAAGGGTCTGTTAAGAACTACAGTATACTGAAATTAAAATCAAATTATAATGATTTTAAGACATTTACTCATTTGACTCTTAAAAGCCTTGAAACATTCTACCTTCCATGGTATTGAGCTGTAGTCATGCGCAAATCTCCACTTAACTCTTTAGGCTATTGTGCATTTTTCTTTCTTTAAAAAAATTTATTTATTTATTTTTGGCCGCGTTGGGTCTTCATTGCTGTGTGCAGGCTTTCTGTAGTTGCAGTGAGTGGGGGCTACTCTTCCTTGCAGTGTGCAGGCTCTAGGCGCACGGGCTTCAGTAGTTGTGGCACGCAGGCTCAGTAGTTGTGGCTCGCGGGCTCTAGAGTGCAGGCTCAGTAGTTGTGGTGCATGGGCTTAGTTGCTCTGCGGCATGTGGGATCTTCCCAGACCAGGGCTCAAACCCATGTCCCCTGCACTGGCAGGCGGATTCTTAACCACTGTGCCACCCAGGAAGTCCCTGTGCATTTTTCTTAATAAGACTAAGTGCTTAGGGCCCTTTCATAGGGGCATTTATTTAACTTTTTCATTCACTAGTAGAAAGGTTTTACATTCACTTTTCTATTACCTCCTGCTAGGGTACTTTCATAATCCCTAGGTATCTTATCAGGAATAAGAAACCAGTATTGCCAGGAAACATGATGGGATATTAAACTGTAGTTAACAGTGCAGGTGTGTATTACTTTTAAACCTCAATATCAAACATGTTAATTGATAAAATATATTAATTTTGCTGGAGAAGGAGAGCAGGTGGGAAAAGGAAGTTAGAGGATGAAAAAATGACTATTTGATTAATAAAAATAATTTTCTTTTTGCTGAACAACTTCCTTTACATTATGAGCTCCCCAAATGCATTTAAAATTCAATTCAAGTTGCCACAATTTGACTTACATACAGATTTTTTTTCCCTAGGGGCACATAAACATGTCAATTTCTGTTTTCCTAAAACTACAATATTTTCAGCGATATACTCCATATGACAGCATGGGAGGAGGAGGCACCTCTGATCATTCCACTCAGTAACCCAGTTGCAAATTTTTCATTGCCCATCTTCAAAGTTCTGTGCTTTGTCATGCCCAGGGGAGGAATGCCTCCACTAGCAGATGCAATTATGGTTCTAATGGATCAGAAGGTGAGGTTTCCACGTGACATTGGCTGAACAGACATAAGCAGAGAGGTTTACAATGTTGATGGGGTGATTGAGCCTGGTTCCTAAGGCTAAGAAATTCCTAAGAAATTGTTGCCTGTGGAAAATACAGAGATGAGCTGGCTAGATCCCTTTGAAGGAAGGACTTGTGGTCCAGCTACAGGCAATACAGGCAGCAGCCAGCTTCCAGATACCAGATACTTAGCTGCCAAGAGCCACCTTGCATGTGCCACACCCTTCCTGGGGTAGCCAGTGACTGAGTGACTGGCCATGCTTCCTCCAGAACTCCCCACCAGGCTGGCTGAGGCTTGCCAAGCTTGCCCTGCACTTTGATTCCTCTGCTCAATTCTGCTTCTGCTCCTTTAACATCGTCGGTGTTGATTCCAAACAAACGACTTGCACCCCAAACTCCATCTCAGTATCTGCTTTCAGAGAACTCAACTGGCAAGATGGGGCACAGTGAGGGGAAGAAGGAATATGGATGGGATACAAGGGAACCACTGACCGCTTCCTCCACTGCCAATGGTAGAAGTAAGTGGAAAACTAGTAACTTGATAGCAACTGGACCGCAAAAGGCTTAGCTCCCACAGAAATTAAGGTTTGGTTTACTTCATCAGGTAAAAAGTCCCAACCAGCTGAGATACAGGTAGAAAACCAAGGGAACATGGAATAGGTGGTGGAAAAATAGGTCATAAATACTAACTATAGTATTTATACAACATTGCAGAAGTAAGAACAATTTCAGCAACTCGTGTTTTCTTCTCTGCTATGTTGTCTATGTGCTTATGTACTTTAATTTTCCCTCTTCTTTCTTCTCCCTTTCCCCCCCACAGTCTTATATAGAGAGCATATTGGTGGTTGTTAACTTTAAATTTTATTCTACGTATTCCAGACTATCAGTAAGGGCTGTGGTAGAACAAAAGACAAATGGACATCTCCCAGATATCCCGGACTTAAAGCTGGATGTAGTAACTGTTTAGACTTTGAGACTTTATAGAAGGGATGAGTATAGTTTTCTTTGCATAAGGATAGTTTAATTTTGATAGGTGAGAACACTTTGGGGGTTATAAATATGTGAAGAAAGGTATTTGTTGATATTGGTCTATGAAGGAGTGGAGAGGAAGAGGGAAAAGGAGGAGGAAGAGGCAGAGGGAGAAGAGGGGAAGGAGGAGGAGAAGAAGACAAAAAAGAATTACTTTAATATATCTAACATTTACTGAGTACTTGAATTAACTTTGCGGTACGCGGGCCTCTCACTGTTGTGGCCTCTCCCGTTGCGGAGCACAGGCTCCGAACGCGCAGGCTCAGCGGCCATGGCTCACGGGCCCAGCCGCTCTGCGGCATGTGGGATCTTCCCGGACCGGGGCACGAACCCGCATCCCCTGCATCGGCAGGGGGACTCCCAACCACTGCACCACCAGGGAAGCCCTGAATTAACTTATTGAATGAATTAAGTCATTGAATCAGGACAGCACTATGAGAATGGTACTGTTAATTTCTCCGTTTACAGATGAAGCAGAGGCTCCTACAGCTTAATTAACTTGGCCACAGTTGCAGAGTGTTTGCCCCTAGGCATTCTGTGTATAGGGCTCATGCCCTATATTGACTTATTTTACTGTAGAGGAGATAGGTCATTCTTTTAGGTTGCCCAGCATCTGAATCCTGTATTGTGCTTGGGAAATTCTCTTCCACATGTATCTTGGTAGGAGACAGAGCCCACCTGCCTCTACAAAGCTGAAAGCGCTAATACTTACTTCCCAGTTTCCCTGGCACCTTGGATGCGGCATGTGATCAAGGCTCACCCATCAGGTTCACTCTCTGGTGGCCATTGCAGCGAGGGCAGGTTTCAGGAGCACCAGGGGCAGCACTGCTAGTGATAGATTCCAGTGTCTAGTGCCAGGGGTGTTAGGGTCGTAAGCTGCAGCTCCCAGTGCTTGCTTGCTAATAGCAACAGGCCTGTCCTCACTAGACCAGTCTTTTTTTTTTTGGCCACGCCATGTGGCTTGCAGGATCTTCGTTTCTAGATCAGAGGTCGAACCTGTGCTCCCTGCAGCAGAAGCATGGAGTCCTAACCACTGGACCGCCAGGGTATTCCCTAGACCAGTCTTGAAGCATTATTTTGGAAGTTCTTGGCTATGAAGACTTCGAGGTTGCTATGTAGCCTTCTTGGCAATTCTGTGAGGTACCCAATATTCTGATTTGTAGCAACAAACCCTCACTAGTTGTTTAGCCTTATTACTAAAATGAAATATAGCTTCACCTATACAGCTCACAGCTTTTTCTGTACCAGACACTGTTCTAAGTGCATTTTACACATGAGCCAAATGAAATCTTAGAAAATCTTAAGACTTCAGTTCAACTATTGTCTGCATTTTGCTATGAGGAGACTTAGGTACAGAGAGCTTAAATGACTTGTCCAAGGTCACAGAGAGATGTGATTCACGCCCAGGTAGTCTGTCACCATAGACTATAGTCACCACCAGTCATTTTACCAGGGCTGTTTCTTTTCTAAAATCCATTTTTTGGTTCTACTCTCTCTTGTATGACCGCATTTTATTATCAAAGAGTTTTGCTTTGTCTTCTTTTTCAAGAAGAGCTCATAGTTTTTGTTTCGTTTGAGCTCTCTCTTGCTGGAGAGTATTTGTCTTCTGCTTTTATTTATGAAGAGCAAATTTGTGAATATAAATTCTTTTTTTAATATAAACTTTTAGGTCACACTTTCTTATAGGACTCTCCAGACCTGGTTCTGCTGTCTTCTGGAACAGATGATTTTTGCCACTGGATTTTTCTCTCTTGTGTGTAACTTTTTCTTTTTTGCTTTTCTCTGTCTGGATTGGTCCTTTTCCCTTCATTAGAATATATCTTTTTTTTTTTTTTTTTTTTTTGCGGTACGTGGGCCTCTCACTGCTGTGGCCTCTCCCGCTGCGGAGCACAGGCTCCGGATGCGCAGGCCCAGCGGCCATGGCTCACGGACCCAGCCGCTCCGCGGCATGTGGGATCCTCCCGGACCGGGGCACGAACCCGTGTCCCCTGCATCGGCAGGCAGACTGTCAACCACTGCGCCACCAGGGAAGCCCTAGAATATATCTTGATTTGGGGTAAAACCTCAGTTTTTCTTGGTCATCATATGGCTTTTTTGTCCTGAAGACTCGAATCTTTATTTGGAATGGTTTTCTTCTATCAGTGTTTGGAAAAAAATTTTTAATTTATTTGTTTGGTTCTATTCTTTGGGAATATCAATTATGTGTCTGTTAGAGCTCCTTTGACTGCTACATCTCTCATCTTCTCTAATGTTTTTATATCACTGCCCTTTTCCATCTCTTTCTGGGGCTTTAAAAAAGCCTGTCATTTATGTCCTTTGTTATGTTTTTGATTGCTTTTTTTCCACTTTTATTTATCATGTAGTGTTTTTTTGGTAATGATTTTTCTGTTTCTATCCCACCATTTCTCCTGAGCTCTGATGCCTTGCCCTATTGTATTTTGAACCCTTCCTCTGTTTCCTTGGATAATTCCTCTTTTTAAATTTTTTAATTAATTTATTTTTGGCTGCGTTGGGTCTTCATTGCTGCATGCAGGCTTTCTCTAGTTGCGGTGACTGGGAGCTACTCTTCCTTGCGGTGAGCAGGATTTTCATTGCTGTGGCTTCTCTTGTTGCGGAGCACGGGCCCTAGGCACGTGAGCTTTAGTAGTTGTGGCTCACAGGCTCTAGAGCGCAGGCTCAGTAGTTGTGACGCACGGGCTTAGTTGCTCCGCAGCATGTGAGATCTTCCCGGACCAGGGCTCGAACCCATGTCCCCTGCATTGGCAGGCAGATTCTTAACTGCTGAGCTACCAGGGAAGCCTGGATAATTCCTCTTTTATACATATTCTTTATCTGCCGTTTGATTACATTCATTTACTCTTTTCTTTCTTCCTCCAGTATATATGCATAGACCCTGGATGGTTTATTTCTGATGTCAGCAGGGGGAGGTTTGTTGGGGGAGGAGGTCAAGAAAAATTGGGTAGTTTTCAGGTTCCTATAATTACAACTTCCTCTTTCCTAAGGGTTCATATACTCTTCATATTTAGCATTCAGGAGGTTAGTGTGGTATACAGTAAAATCCCTTAACCTCTGGAAAATCCCTTAAACTCTCTTTCTTTTTCTCAGCTCTAGACCAGGTTATAGACAAAACAACTTATTGCTATCACGGTCTCTCCTTCAGCTATCCCTCCTCTGCCACTTCACATTGCAAAATTGGCATCTCGTTTGGGGCAACCACTGCTTCTCCCATGGTCTCCCCTCACCCCTTAATCTTGGTGCTTTAATCAAAGACTCTTTGGAATTGTCACCTATTCTCAGAAATACATATACCCGACCTGAGGTCCAAGGCTCTC
Organism: Neophocaena asiaeorientalis asiaeorientalis; assembly: GCF_003031525.2. Classification (NCBI taxonomy): domain Eukaryota; kingdom Metazoa; phylum Chordata; class Mammalia; order Artiodactyla; family Phocoenidae; genus Neophocaena; species Neophocaena asiaeorientalis. Next base: position 4,022,436 of record NW_020185330.1, read on the forward strand.
CCACCATTTCTGTTCAAATTTGAAAGTGTTTGGCAAACGTTCTTCATGATTGTTGTTTGAAATGATAGTATCTCCCTGTTTCACTGAAGATGGGAATAGGGAATCGAGGAGTGGCTTACCTAGGTGGTTCTAGATCAGGGTCTCTCATGAGACTGCAGTCATCTCAAGGTTTGACTGGGGCTGGAGAATCCCATCCCAAGCTCACCGTCATGGTTGCTGGCAGGTTTCAATTCTTTGCTGATAACTGACCAGAGGCTTTAGTTCCCACCACATGGGCCTCTCCCATAGGGCTGCTAATGCATGGCAACTTGCTCCCCCCAGAGAATGTGATGGGAGTGATAGAAAGAAGGAAAGTGAGAGGGAGCACAAGAGAGCACCCCAAATGGCAATCATATTCTTTTATAATTTAATTTCAAAAGTGACACACTATCACTTCTGCTGTATTCTACTGTTCACACAGACCAATGCAGGCACAATGAGAGGGGACCACACTTGGGTGTGAATACCAGAAGGTAGGGACCATAGAGGCTATCTTGGAAGATGGTTACCACAAGCGTGTGTGTGTGTGTGTGTGTGTGTGTGTGTGTGTGGCCTTGTACGGGTATATATATATGTATAATACCACACACATACACACACAAATTAACCAGAAGAATGTTTCTAACAATTCTAAATTTGAATGTACTTAATAATATAGCTTCAAAATATATGACTAAAAAATTGATAAAACTACAAGGAGAAAGAGAAATCTCCCATCATAGTGAAAGATTTTAATTCATTCACCCAGTAATGAATAGATCAAATAGATGAAAATATCAGTAAAGATAAATATATTTTGAATAATACAGTTAACGAACTCAATCTAACGGACATATATAGGACCCCATAAAACAACTGGAGAATGCACATTCTTTTCATGCCATACAGATCCTTATGAAATTTGACTACTTAATAGTAGTCAATACATTTTGAGGAATTGGAACTGCAATTTCTGACCACAATGCATTTAAAATGCAAATCAATTTGTAAAAAGATGATCATGAGAATCTTATACATTAGCAAACTTTAAAATAAACTGCAAAATTATTCACAGGTAAAAAAAGAAATCATAATGGGAAATTTAAAATACATAGAACTGAAAAATAAAAACAAATGCAACATATAAAAATTTTGGAGATTCAGCTATAGCAGCGCATAGAGGGAAACTTATAATCTTAAATGGATAATTTAGAAAAGCCAAAAGACAGAAAATTAATGAGCTAAGTGGTTAATTTATTTTATTTATTATTTATTTATTTATTTTTTGGCTGCATCGGGTCTTCGTTGTGGCACGCGGGATCTTCGTTGATGCAGGTGGGATCTTTTGTTGCAGCGCGTGGGCGTCTCTCTAGTTTTGGTGTGCAGGTTTTCTCTTCTCTAGCTGTGATGCGTGGGTTCCAGAGCACGTGGGCTCTGCAGTTTGCAGCACACGGGCTCTAGTTGAGGCGTGCGAGCTCAGTAGTTGTGGCATGTGAGCTTAGTTGCCCCACGGCATGTAGGATCTTAGTTCCCCGACCAGGGATCGAACCTGTGTCCCTGCGTTGGAAGGCAGATTCTTTGCCATTGGACCACCAGGGAAGTCCCCGTAAGTGGCTAATTTAAAAGTTATTAGTGTAACAACAGAATAAACCCAGGAGTAGTAGAAGTATGGAACTAATAAGGTAGAAATTAATGAAATAGAAAACAAAGGTAAAAAAAGAATCAAAAAGCAAAAAATTGGTTCTTTGAAATGACTAATAAAATTAACATACTTTTGGAAGATTAGTTTAAAAAAGGGAAAGGGTGCAAAAGCAATATACTGGAAATAACTGGGACATAACACAAGGGGCAGCAGAGATCAGAAAGAAGTTAAGAGAAAAACTCATTTTTAAATAAATATAAATGAACAAATGCCTAGTAAAAAAGTAATTTACCAAAATTAACAAAAAATCCAAACCCAACACTGTGTATTCCTCTAAACACATGGAATTGGTAATTTCAAATGGGATTCTCATAAAGAAAACAACTGCTCCAGATAATTTTGAGGACAAGTTCTAACAAACATTCAATGCAAACTCTTCTAGAGAATTGAATAAACAAGCACATTTATTCATTCTATGGGATTTATTAAATTATTAGTTTCAGAAGATTGTAGTAACTATTAGAAAAATCAGCAAAGCATTTTGTTAATTCTTCTGTTAAATAATCCAGCAGTTCAGGGTAACTCTTGGGTTTATTGTAAGCTCTAATTCGGTTTACATAACTGAACTTACATCAGGTGTTTAGAGCCCAATAGAATCCTGTTTTCAGTCTTCTTATTCATCCATGTTAATAGAAGTAATCGTCCCTTTTGTGAGGTGTACATTTTCCAGCAATCTGTGAGAGCATGGTGTTGTAGTATCTGCAAGCAGAGAGTTTGCAAAGTCCACAAACTCTTCCGTGGGAATTACAGATGGAAGAACGTCTTCTTGTATTACCCGTATCAGTTCAAATTTGCCCCAGTTTTTCCACTTAAATAATCTTATATAATATGCCTGAGTTGGTGTAATCCCTTCTCTCCCCAAATTCCAAGAATCTGAAATCTGGAACTCAACCTTTACCACTGAGTTTAAGAGGAATATCTTTAATTGACATAAAGTATAATTCAGCCCTTTTCTCTCTCTGTTCTGCATGCTGCCATAGTTTGGACCTTGTGAAAATTTGTCCATTTATGATGCCTGAAAACTCCTCTCATTAATCCTTTCTTTGCCCTCTGATGCTCTTGCTGGGCTCCCAGGGGCTGTCTTTTTCTTTCATGATCAAATAAATGAACTCTGTCCTAGATGTTTATGAATCACAATTGCAGACTTCTTGTTGATTTGTCTATTTTCTCCCTTCTCTGAGTTTATCTTTTATTTCCAGTGGAAGCATCACTCCCAGCCTCTTCCGGAGGCTCTTTATTTCCACAGCCCACAGAACCTTTCCTGTGTGGCATTATGCTAAAGGTATGGATTGGAGTAAGACACACTCAATTTGGACCTATAAAACTATCAAGTATCAGGGCAATTTATTCAACATGGCAATTTACTCAACATTTTTCTGCTCAGTTTTCTCATCTGTTAACTGGGAACAGTGATCCTACCTTGCAGGGATGAATGTTCCTGTCCCCCTAATATTCATATGTTGAAACCCTACCCTTATACCCCAACGTGATGGTATTGGGAGGTAGTTAGGCTTACATGAGGTCATGAGGTTGGAGCTAATCTCATGAATGGGATTAGTGTTCTTACATGACTCACGAGAGAGCTTGCTTCTCTCTGCTCTCTTCCATTCAGAACGTAACTAGAAGTCTGCCACCAGAGATAGGGCTTTCACCAGAACTCAACCATACTGGAACCCTCATTTCAAACTTCCAGGCTTCAGAACTGTGAGAACTAAATTTTTGTTGTTTATAACCTCCCCATTCTATGGTATTTCTGTTAAAGCAGCACAAACAGACTGAGTCTAAGACAGTAATAATCGTAAGGTTAGAATGAAAGTAAGTGCTTAGCATGACGCTTAGAGCTCAGTAAACATGCAGTGCATGCTGATCATTATTATCATCACAATTCCCATTCCCAAAGCCAAGACAAATCGATCTTCACATTTTTTATTCTAATCTCTATTGATTATCTATTGATCTTATTCATTTGGGGGAAGGGCACATTTTAATTTATTTTTATTTTATTTTTGGCTGCACTATGCGGTATGGGGGATCTTTGTTCCCCAACCAGGGATGGAACCCATGACCCCTGCAATGGAAGTACGGCTTCTTTTTTTTTTTTTTTAAGATTTATTTATTTTTGGCTGCATTGGGTCTTACTTGTGGTACGTAGGCTCTTCGTTGTGGTGTGTGGGCTTCTCTCTAGTTGGCTCTAGCGCAGGCTCCAGGGTGTGTGGGCTCTGTAGTTTGCAGCATGCAGGTTCTAGTTGAGGTGCGCGAGCTCAGTAGCTGTGGCACGCGGGCTTAGTTGCCCCGGGCATGTGGGATCTTAGTTTCCCAACCAGAGATGGAACCCACGTCCCCTGCATTGTAAGGCGGATTCTTTACCACTGGACCACCAGGGAAGTCCCAAGGGCAAGCTTTTTTTTTTTTTTAATTATTTTATTTTTGGCTGTGTTGGGTCTTCGTTGCTGCGCGCGGGCTTTTCTTTGGTTGTGGAGAGTGGGGCCACTCTTCGTTGCGGTGCACGGGCTTCTCATTGCAGTGGCTTCTCGTGTTGTGGAGCACAGGCTTTAGGCACGCGGGCTTCAGTAGTTGTGGTGCGTGGGCTCAGTAGTTGTGGTGCACGTGATTAGCTGCTCCACAGCATGTGGGATCTTCCCGGACCAGGGCTCGAACCCATGTCCCCTGCACTGGCGGGTGGATTCTTAACCACTGCGCCACCAGGGAAGCCCCCAAGGGCAAGTTTTTAGATTTTAATATTTAAATACCCAGTGAGATATCTGGGAGCATAAACTGGGAACATAATGGTGATGATGGCTTGTGTCTCTAATTGCCTTTAACGTACTCATAGCCTTCCTGGATCCTGTATCAAGTCCTCGTGAAATATCTTAGCTATTAGTATGGCAATGTCTCTTGCTTTTAGGATCCTCAACAGTGAGTTGATATTTAAATCTTAGAAGGCCAGATGAGACCATTTTCTGTGATTATTTTCACAGATGTGCATAAGGCAGTTTTTCTCACACTTTCAGCCTCATTTGACCCCTTATCAGTGTTTGGCATATTTGTGAACTGAAAAATTTAGGTGAAAATTTTAAAAGATTCCTCACTAGTAAAAAGTAATATTCAAAATTTATGATGATCATTTCAGATTTTTAAGGATTGTATGCAATTTTTGTCAAGCCAGGGTCATAGTGGATAACTTGGGTTATAGATCACATTGGTTTCTTTTCTTACTGTTTATTTCTAACTCAGTTAGAAGACCCAAACTCACAACGATAGGTGGCTAATAGCGGCAAGTGTTGGTTTTTCTTTCAGATAATTCTCGCTATTAGTTGGATAGATGTGGACCCCAATTTACAAACATCGACACCCCCCATCCCACAGCCATTTGCAGTAATCCTCTGCTACTCCTCTCATTAAGAGGTGAAATCTCCTCCATCCTCTACATAGTTTTCCCCTTCGAAATGCTCCTTTTTGGAACGCAGCCTTTTCGCTCTAAGAATGTTCAAGCCGCCCATGTTGGGGACAACCTAGGTGTCCCAGTGACAGCCCCAGTCATGCTCCCAGCCAACAGCCAGAACCGACTGCCAGCTATGTGAATAAGACCATTCTCAGATAGAGTTATCCCCTGCCTGCCTCTCAAAATTTCGCTTTATGTCACTTCGCTTTTACGAAAGACGTACACCTAGTACTCACTTGTTTCCTCTAACCCAAAGAAATCCAAAGGGGATTTTGCTTTTAGCGAAAAAGGTGAAAAGTTAAACTAGCGTTCAGCCTTTATTTTGCAGCAGCCCTATACAGGTAGCATGCACCCCGAGCAGCAAGTGGGGCACGACCAAGCACTCCCCCTGGGAGCTACACTCAGCATCTCAGCATCGAGCCTCCATATCTTTGAACTGTGTCTGTGCATTCTTTAGCAAGATGTGTCCTAAGGTAATTGCTTCTTTTCTTTATGCCGTTTTGGCTTACAGAAGGTTTCATAGGAACACTTTGCTTTCTGATAGTGGGGAAACCTGCAGCCCAGCCCTTAGTCAGGCCATCCCAGGCAACACCAAACAGCTCAGAGACAAGCTGTCCCTGCTGAGCCCTGTCCAAATTGCAGAATTGTAAACAAATATGTGGTTATTGTTGTTTTAGGCCACTAAGGTTGGGGGCTATCCGTTATACAGAAGTAGAAAACTATTTTAGGGCTCCATCAGATACCAGAACTGTAGCATGTCACACTCCACCATTGAAGTTTGAACGTGTTCATTTAGGGGAGGTGAGGTAAATGGATTCTTAATTCATTCTTTGGTCACAGTAGACTCTGGAAGCGATTGATTCACTGTTGCAGCTTTTGAATGTGATTTAAGATAGGCTGAATAATACATCATTGGTTTATCTCCCAGATATCTGAAGAATCTTCAGGAGTTAGTGAAAATTTAAGGTCTTGGTGATTGAGCCAATAGCACACAATGCAGTTTTCTGAGGAAATCCTGATGTTTTACCTTCAACATTAAAAATCTAGATAATTGGTGCTTGAAGTTAGCTTCAGGTCAGTTTCAGATACAGTTTATGCTCCTGAGATTTCCTTGGATGCCACATCCTGAACCCTTAGCTATTTATTCTACCTTAGCCACAACCAAAGCCACCCAACTCCACTGCAGCCCACGTGGTTCTGCTCCCTGGGTCAGACCAACCTCTCACTGGGAGGGCTGGGTCACCCCCCCCCCTTGCTGTGATCCTGCATCCAGGCCAACCATCCCTGTGCCTGGGAGTTCTGGCGCCTCCTGTCACTTCTGGACCTGGACAAATACCATACCACAGGGCATGGGGGTCTACCTTCCCAGAGGTCACAAAGAGGCTTGTATTAATCAAGGTTCTCCAGAGAAACAGAAACAACAGGGTGTGTGTGTGTGTGTGTGTGTGCGTGGGTATGTGTAAAACTGCCTACTTTTCTCTCTGAATAAAATACAATGTGAATCGGCATTCAGGTGCAGCCTCTTTTATTTAAATATCATTCTTGTTACATACCTGTCTGGTGCTTTGTCAGTGCTGATCTCAACACACTTATGTCCTGTTAAGATTATGACTCGCAGAACTTTGACCAAATGAATGATTAGCATGGGTTTTCAGGGATAAGGAGCACATATTATATCACAATCTGCCAAGGGCTGATTTATACCCCGATTCTCATCAGCGATTTCCTCCTCTGTGAAGTACTGGTATCCACAACGGATAGTAACTGCTCTTCCACCATGCGTGCCTTTGTTAGTAGCGTCTACAATGGAGTCATTCATTAAAGGATTTGCCAATAGCTTTTTCAGTCTTCTCTCTGAATATGATTCTTGTCATTTGCTTTGCCACTATTGTTCAGCAATGCCATGACATGCACCTACTTTTAATGACTCATAAGAATGAACATAGGCATTGTTTTAATCTAGCAGCAAATTTTATTGTTTTCATATTGGAGAACATTATTTTCTGTTTGTTTTGGAATAGGACAGATGGTTGGTTCATATGAGTGGTCATGATGCTTTGTTTGAACATTACACAAAGGATGCAGTGCTACTATTTGACAAAATTTGAAGGAGACAACATGCTGAGAACTAGAGAATAAACTGATGAATGACTATCATTCAATTTCAAAGATTTATCTTATTTCCTGTCTATACTTTTTATATTTGGTTACTTGTGGGAAATCAGTATACTCACGATTCACTTGTCCCAGCATGACTAGACTCACATTCTCTGTTTTAGATTCCTGGTCATTTTTTACATTTATTTGGTTGTTCTCAATTATAGCATTTATATTATTATTTTCATTACTATATTTACACTTCAATGAACCATTTTTATTTTATTTATTTATTTAGCCACACTGTGCGGCTTGCAGGATCTCAGTTCCCCGACCAGGGATTGAACCCGGGCCACGACAGTGAAAGCCCTGAATCCTAACCACTAGGCCACCAAAGAACTCCCTCAATGAACCATTTTTAAACTATTGTTGCCTTGGACATAAAATATTACAGAGAGTAATTTTCAAGAATCAATAGAACCGTCTACAGTGATGGAAATGTTCTGCATCTGCGCTTTCCAAATGTTAACCTCTAGCCATCAAGTGGCTGTCAAGCACTTGGCATGTATCTACCATGACTGAATTTTTAATTTTATGCAATTTTTAGTTATTTATTTATTTTTATTTTTTTGGCTGCGCCATGTGGCTTGTGGGATCTTAGTTCCCCAACTAGGGATTGAACTCACGCCCTCGGCAGTGAAAGTGCAGAGTCCTAACCACTGGACCGCCAGGGAATTCTCAACTTTGATTCATTTAAATTGAAATATGGAGGACCACACAGAGTTAAGTGGCTCTTAAATCCTTCACCCACGCTGAGAGCACAGATGGGTTGAGAGAGAAAGGATTGGAGAGAGCTATGATATGGATTCCCCGAGTGCCACCAAAGAGTAGAGCTGGTGGGTAGGTGCTCCTCGCTCAAGCCTAGTGAAACAGAGAGTGGGCTGGCTAGCTGCTGACATACAAATAAACTTTAGTGGGGCTAAGACTGCCTAAATGTTTCCCAAGACCTAGATGTGAGAGAGAGGTGAGGGTACCTCTCCACACATACTGTCTGATAGGGTTTCCTGGGGGTGTGGGTGATGAGGGCCTAGCAGAGACTCTGAAAAAAATCACCAGGTTCCCATGGGCTACAGAAGGAGTGAGACAGACAGACCAGACAGACCTGAGATGTGATTGCTCAAATCAAGGAAGCTACAAGTGAAAGAGCTCTGATTGGGACTTCTCTGAAGAAACCATGGAAGTTACCCACGAAAGGCAAGAGTCAGCTTGAAACACCTGCCAGGACAAAGTCTTCAAGGCCATTTTAGGTCATTCATATGAGAAGTTTCCTGGCTTCCTTACTTCTTCCTCTTGCTCACTCCCCTCTCTGCCTAGGGGGTCAGCAACCGTGGTTAGCAAGCACGACAAGTGTAAGAGCCTAGACATTCCACTTCAACTAAAGGTGGTTTGCTGATGTCAAGTCATGGTAAGGATTTTTGTTTCCTAAAAGGGATCAGAAAAGGCGTGAGACTGCTTGAGTTCATTCAGAGGTAAAGGAAGGACTAGCTCCATATAATCAATCTGAAGGGATTGTGAAAGGCAAAATTAAGTTGCTTTATGATTATAAGTGATGAGTCCAGCCTGTTCACTATACTAGGTATTTATGTGAACAAAACTGTTCCATCACTTTTCCCTGTGAAATTAATCACCAGAAAACCACTTGATGAAATGGTATATATCAGACATGGTTGGAGCCCCACCCAGATCCTCTTTACTGGGTTGTCCAACCCATCCTTCAGCTGCTGTGCGTGTTGGTGGCAAACCACTCACAGCTGCACCTTTCCCCAGAGAATTGTTCTAGTCCAGAGAGAACTAGCTCATCCAGAGATGCCTGGGAGGTTGTTAGCCACTTACCCTCAGCCAACCCAGTAACTGATTGATGTGGGGAACAAAGCTCTTTGCCTCAAGGGGAGACTAACTCTGTGATGCAAGACACATTCCAAAGCTCCCCATGGGATCCGTGTGAAGCTAGACTCCAGCTGAACCTATGGTTTTGCTTAGCTTTTACTCCTGGCCTATCCGGTTACCCTTCTCCCTTGCAGGCTTCTCCCGAGAGCACTGCTCAATAGATGACTCACCAGTCCCATCTCAGGCTCTACTTCTAAGTAACCAGACCTAAGCCTTTAAAAGTTATTAATTGTGTTCATTCTTTTCATTGATTTGCCTACAAGTTCCCAGATTTATAAATTTTATTGTCCAGTAAAGTTTTTTTTAAAAAATTAGGGGACCAACATTGTGTCACCAACTTTTAGTTTTGCAAATAAAAATTAAGGGGAAAAAAACCTCTCTATGACAGACACCATTGGTGGGATATTAAAATCTCATGCTCTTCTTCCTTGTTTGTAGAATTCCAATTTAGTTCGGGTATCTAGCAGCCAGGGGATTCAGGAAAATTGGGCTCCCCTTCTGCAGCAAGGGGTGAACGTTGATTTGTATAAGCCAATTATGTAATCCCAACTCCCTTGCCAATGATTTGTTTAGGAGTGAGCCTTGACTTAGGTTTAGCCAGTGAGATATAATGCAGGATTTCTGGGAAAGGCTTTTCTTACTCTTAAAAAGAGAGATACATGAAGAAAAAGTGCTCTTCATGGTAGGATTCAGGTTGTAGAGACTGAAGCTTGTACAATTTGGGGGCCCTTTTTAAGGAAAAAGGTGTAAAATTGTCTTGCTTTTTCACAGTTTACAAAAATATAGGACCAGGTGAATGCATTGCTAGGGTCCTCTCCAGGACCTTGTAAGGAGCCTGTCAAAGTGAAGGGTTCTAAAGCTTAAGCTTCTTTAGTTTCATGGTAAGTCACCCCTGGCAGCCTTTCTTTTTTGGACATTGTTGTCTTCATGGGACAACTGGAACTGTTGCAGCCATCTTGGGACCATGAGGAAAGCCAGCTTAAGGGGACAAGCCAACACACAGCAGATGACACAGTCCAAGGATGAAAGGAACCTTGTTGGAATCACAGCACATGACTTTCCTTGGAACCCCTTTAAGTGCAAGCTTCTTGTATGAAAAATGATAAATATCTTTATTGTTTAGTCACTTTTCAATAATTTGTAGGCAAAAGCATCCAAAAGAAGACAGCTAGCATCTACTTTCCATTGTTTCACACACATACACAAACACGTACACCCCTAAATATGTGGAAAGGAGATAATCTCAGAATATAGGATGGTCCTTTACATCAAATTAGCTTTATGGAAAACTCAATTCATTATCCTCATTTTTCTAATTGGCTGTATACCCAATGAAAATTTCATCATGGTATTTGGGAAGCAGTTGCCTAGACCAGTGCTCCATGAAGTGTGGTCCGTGGGCTAGTGCCAGTCCATGAGCTGTTTGTTAACAGGCTATAATGAGATAAGTACTGAAATTGAGAGTGGGAATTTAGAAACCTTTTAGACAGTAATTTTGTTACAATTAACGAACCAGTATTGATACATTATTATTATTAATAAAGTCTATACTCAGATTTTCTTAGTTTTCACTAATGTCCTTGTCTATTCCAGAATCCCACCCAGGACACCATTGTACATTTAGTTGTCACAATGCCTTAGATTCCTCTTGGCTGTTTTTGATGGCCTTGACAGTTTTGAGGAGAACTGGTCAGATATGCTGTTCAGTGTCCCTTAATTGAGATTTGTCTAATTTTTCTCTCATGATCAGTATGTTTTTGTTTTTTAATTTCATTTTTCTAGCACAGTAATCCAATTTTATTGTGTTTTACAAAATTATTGGTCTGCAACAGATTAGACAAAAACCTGGTCCCTCATCACAGGTAGTTTGAGCAGCACTGGTCTAAAGCACTACTGTTCCAGCCTCTTAGCATTTAAAACGCTCAAACAATTTCTCCTAATGAAACTACTGGTTTGCCTTTGGATACCATTCTGTTCTCTTAAAGCGTTAGGGGTGGGGATTCTCAGTTTGAATCTTAAGAGAAGGTAAATTACCTTTCTAAAAGATTATTTTTTGGGCTATCTATAGTGTGTCAGCAGATGTTTGATGGCTTACAAAGCTTTTGAAAGAACACACACAAATTAACTCTCAACTGTGATGAAGATGAAATGTTTGTGAATCAAGATCGTAATAGAGAAGAACATATCTTTATGTTCTTCATAAAGTATTGATCTAACTCAGTATTCTAAGTATTTGATCTGTTTCTTTTACTTTAACCTTTGTATTCTATTGCTTTTGCTACAAGTTAAGAATTTTGCCTAGAGCCTGAAATGTACAGGATAGACCATTCTCTAGGCTCTGACTTTTAAAGGTATAACACTTTTCCATTCACATAGAGAGAAAAAGTTGCAGATCAGAGAATAGCATTTGTCTTGTTGGAGGTTTACAGGAACATCATGACCTGACCTACGTGGACAGCAGCAAGAACAAAAGATTCTGACACCAAGAAGTCTGCAACAACAAAACCACATCCCCTCCCCTTTTAGATTAAAACAAGCTTGAATTCTAACTCAGGTAAGAGCTTGGACTTGGTAAGAAGATCTTTGCTCAAGGGGTTTCTACTCAGTGCTCTGTGGTGACCTAAATGGGAAGGAAATCCAAAAAAGAGGGGATATATGTATACAAATGGCTGATTCACTTTGCTGTACAGCAGAAACTAACACAACATTGTAAAGCAACTATACTCCAATAAAAAAAACACAAAAAATAAAAAAAAATTTAAAACATAACTATTTCCATCAGTTAAAAAAAAAAGAGATCTTTATTCAAAGGGTTTCATACAATTTAAGCCAGAAGCCCTAGATGTATCATACAAACTAGAATATAGTCATAGTGACTATTCATCTACATTCTGCTTTGTTTTGCGTTGCCATTAGGTGTTTTGTTTTTGTTTTTCTTTCTCTTCTTTCTTCATTTCACTATAGCAAGCACCTTGAGCATTGACGGCCAAACTTTTTCCATTATATCACATTCCTCAGTAGGTTATCACTGTCATATTCATTTTTTTCATGTCTCCTCTGATATATTCATGTTGATGACATAAGGAGTCCCCTAAACCTTGCTGCTTTGGGGATTCTGTCTTTGATCCTCGTGTCTAGAATCCTTGTATAATGAAACTGCTTTGGGCTTTGATGATAAAAGCTTCACATGGTATGTGTTTCCTCTCTGGAACTTGATTTTTCCAGTTGCAAGATGTGTTTTAAGCAGTGTATATAAACCATTGTATGCCACTTCCTTTTTTTTTTAATTTTTGTAGTTCACGAAATTATAGGCAGTTTTTTTTTCCTGTGTTTAACGTAACAGCCTTTAAATTTTGGTTTAGATCTCCTTTTTGCTTTTGAAGCGTTTGACTTCATTTTGGAAAGCTGGTTCTTATTTCTTGCCTCACTCATTATGATGGACACAGCCACGAGCTTGAGTTCATTTTTGTTGGTTGTCCAATAAGTCAATTGAGTAGCCATGGAGGTTTTTCAAAAACAGTTTGCCTTAAGGCTTTTGACTCTCATTTAAAAACTGTGGTAAGACTTGCCTTGCCTCACATCTTGACCTTTACATAACAGTTGCTGACACAGAAGGATGAAGAAAAGCACACTTAAGACTATCTTTTCATTCATTCAGTGATGTTCACCTGTGAGATACTACTCCTGCCCCAGCATTGCTGGGCTTGCTTCAGAGGTAAACTGCTCCTGTTTGTTGTGGGAAACGTGGGTATATTTTTAAATGTCCTGTCAGAGCCATTTTTTTCCTAAGTATGTTTCTTTAGAACCATTTTATTTTCTTGCTACAATTTTGTCTATATTTGCCTCTGATCTGGAGCTCTGACTTTCAGATGTCTGTTATGATTGGTTTCTTTATTTCCTTTCCTGTCTCATTTTAAACAACTCAAGGAAAGACAAATTATATATTCTTCTGTAGGTCTGTTAAGCCAAATGTGATTTTGCCACAGGGTTGTCTGTTCATTTGCTCATTTATTTATCTGCATAGTCAAAACATGTTTGGAGAGACCTTGTTGTGGGGCAACGCTAGTGTGATGTATTAGAGATACAGTGGTGAAGACAGACAAAACCTCTGATAAGAAACTTTTGATGTAGTGGGAAAGAGACACATTAAATACATATATACATACATAATTAAAGATGAAATTCTGACCAAGGCTGTGCAGAATAAGTACAAATGCAATTACCCTAGTTTTATGATTAGAGATGGGGGGGGGCAGTAAAGGCTTTCCTTCCCTAAAGAAGTGACTTAGACTGAGCCTTGAGGGATAAGGGGAGCTGATCAGTGGAGGTGGAATGAAAGACCTTTCTACAATGAACCATATGCTGGACAAGTCTGATTTTCTTTGCTTTTTTCTTTACCCTGGAAGAATTCACTCATTCAAATAATATTGAGAATCTACTATGTGCCAGGCAGAGATAAAAACGTGGTGTGAAAAGAATGTTGTATTAAATACTTTTTAATGGTAAAGAGAAATTCACTTATAGCTCTGAGATTGGTTTGGTCTCTAGAGTTCATTTCTCCTCTTCTTTATTTCAGCAGTTGATTAAGAAGGTACTTAAAAGCACTAAGGATAGGGGGGGGATCATAATACTATCTTATTAATAATAAAGAAATAATTGTGAACTCATCAGTAATCCTTTCTGGGTTTCAGTTCCTTCATCTTTAACATGATGAGCTGAACTAGATACTGTGCAAGGCTTCTTTCAGCTTCAAGTTTTGGTTAAGAGCCACTAGCTTTCAGTATTTGCCTGTGAGAAATAATTCTGACAGCATTATTACTTGGCATGTTTTGCATGATATATACAAAAGAATTACTTCTATGAATATAGTTTTGAATTATATGAAGATGTTTTCAAAATTTTATTTTAATTTAGCTGTCAGTAAATTTCTTGTCATTATTTATTTCTGTTTCAATTCACCAAATATACTATTGCTTGGAAACTTGTACTCAAGGAGCACTAAACTAATCAAGTGTATGTTCAGGCAAGTGTAATCAGTTATGTCGTTAATTATGTATATAAATTTCTTTTTGAATCCGTTGCTCTTTAAACCTTGAGATTTAAAATGGTTATTTGGAACTGGAAAGCAAAATTTAATGCCGGGCTTTAGACATTTTCCCCTTCCTGCTCAATTGCAGAAAATTACAAGATACCAAATCTTGGCCTCTTAGTACAGTTATAAAATGTTACACTTTCCATATAATCCTTTGTGTATGTGCACACATATATTGTTTGAAGGGATATGTAGATACCATTTAATGTATTACAGTTTTGGCCAGAAACAAAGCCTCTGCCAAAGCCTCTGCAACAGATAGAGAATGCTGTAGCATTTTGCCAATTTTAAACCTGCTTCTATTTCTCTTCTGATTTCTGGCTGAAACATGAGCCACCTTTATCTCTGCATAGATGTCACCAACCCAGCTGCTCGCTCATCAAATTAATTAATAAAGATTCCAAATGAGTCATAATTTCATCTAAGGAGTAATTTTGGCAAGAGTTACTCCTTGATGACTTGGCTGAACTCTCTTGCTTCTTTTTATCCAAAGAGAATATTAGTCTTAGAGTCCTGGCCTCATTCCTGCAATGTATCCCTGTGGACCACCACCTGCCATTGGGTAGGATGGGAGGTTTCTCTACCCACTCTAAAGATGGCAACACAGAGAAGAAAACCCCTGCTATACTCACAAGGGAAAAATAAAACTAATAACTGCTTAGATGGGAAATGGGTTTGGGGCCTGATAAGTCAGGATTAGAATATAATTTTCATCTGTTATTTGCTATATAACTTCAGTATCCCCGTCTAAAAATGGGGTAATGATACTGCAATCCACATGCAAGTAGTCCTTGTTGGTTGCCCCATGCTTTCTTAAGATCCATTCAGTATATTGACATTTCTGGGAAAAAATAAAGCAAAATCCACATTGAAAAGTGATGAAGACCTGTGAGGTTACTCAAGAAGTGAGGGGATTACACTGCAAAACACCCAGCAAGGGTCTTTTAAACTCCTCTTTAAACACTTACTTTCCCCTAGGTTTCAGTACCTATATCAATGTTCACGTGCGTTAGTTAGGGTAGTGATAAGTTACCATAACAAAGAGTCCCAAAATGCATTGGTTTAAAGAAAAAAAGTTTTTTTCTCTGTCTTGCAACAGCTAGGATGTAAATCATCCAGGTGAGCAGTGCAGCTCTGCTTCCTTGTTACTCAGGAACCCAGGTTCTTTCTAAAGCCCTTCATTGACAACATCTGCATAATAAAAGATGGATTCCAGATGGAGGGAAGAGAAAAGAGGGTGTGGAGGAGGCACAACTCTGTGACTGAAGACCCAGGCTCATAAACGTATATTTCACTTCTGCTAACATTTTATCATTAAGTTGTTAACAACTTAATCACTTGACACTTGACCACACCTACTGTAGCAGTTTGCAAATTGGCTGCAATTCTTAACCCTGCCATACTCAACCCTTTTCATTGTGACTCTACATCTCCTCTGATCAAGAGGCAGAGTTTGTTTCTCTTCCTGTTGAATCTGGCCTGGACTTGTGATTTATTTTTGCTGGTAGATGATGGCAGAAGCGATGCTGTGGCAGTTCATAGTCTAGATTTTAAATGCCTTCTACTTTCTCTCATGGAGTCCTTTCCATCTGCCATGTGAAAAATTGAACAAATCCATATGAACAAATCCAACTAGCCTGATGGAGGATGAGAGACCATGGAGCAGAGATGAGCCACCCCAGCTGAGCCCAGCCCACATCACTGACCCACAGAATTATGAACTAAATAAATGGTTATTTGTTGAAAGTTGGGTTCTCTGGGAAGCAGATGCTGAGATGGAGTCAGGAATACAAAATACCTGTGAGGACATCCCTGGTGGTGCAGTGGTTAAGAATCTGCCTGCCAATGCAGGGGACATGGGTTCGAGCCCTAGTCTGGGAAGATCCCACAGGCCATGGAGCAACTAAGCCCGTGCGCCACAGCTACTGAGCCTGCGCTCTAGAGCCCACAAGCCACAACTACTGAAGCCCGCGCGCCTAGAACCTGTGCTCAACAACAAGAGAAGCCACCACAACGAAAAGCCCACCGCGCTGCAACAAAGAGTAGCCCCTGTTCGCCACAACTAGAGAAAGCCCATGCACAGCAACGAAGATCCAAAGCAGCCAAAAATAAATACATTTTAAAAACCATGAAAGGAAAAGGGAGCAGGGTTTGGCAGGGGGGCCATCAGAGCATGATGTTCCTAACAAGGCTCCATCCGCCCAGTAAGGAGCTCCAGAGCAATGACTGCCCATTAGGGGAGTCCTGCATTGGACAGAAATGGCTAGACCTTTGTACCAGTGCCTTGCTCAGTCACCAGCTAGGTGCTACCCTGAGAAGAGAATGGCCTCAGTGTGAAAGCTGTCAGCTAATTCCACTTCTTTCTATCAAGCAGTGAGTCCTCACTCAAAGAAGAATCTGAATGGTGCATCTCCATATATGCCACACTGTTTTAAACCACCAAGTTTTAGGGTTGTTTGTTACGCAGCAAAAGCTAACTGATTCACATAACTGCAAGGGAGGCTGGGAAATATTATTGAGCTGGGCAGCAAACAAAGGCATCACCCTTTTTAAAAAAGAGTGTGAGTGTAGGCATGAGTGCAGGTGTACACAAATGCTTATAAATCAATGTTTACCCTTTATTAGCTATCTTATGTGATTTATGTAGTTGTGAAAATTAGAGCTAATATATATAAAGTATCTAGTAAAGTGCTCAGAGGTGGATCCAGGTTTTGTGGGGCCAGAAGCTTATATAATTTGCAGGTCCCTTTTCAAAGAAAAAGAATACAAATTACAAAACCAAAATTAAGTTCAAGACCTTGGATAGGTCCTTTGTAAATGAGAGCCTGTCACTAGCTTTATAGTAGACCTGCTCCTGATGAAGCCTGACAGGTGATAAATGTTATAAAGTGTATGTTTTTATTTGTCCAGTGAAAATAAAATCACATAGCCATTAATTTATTGGTAGTCAGCATTTGCACAAACAAGGTGTCATCAGGTTCACTTAGGTGCAAATTCCATACCAACTTCAATTTCCTTCTGAGGGGACTAGGGGGTCCTTATCACAGGCAAAGGCCACTCATTCTTTTGCCTTTCCATCCTATGAACCTGTGAAAGGGGAATCTGCAGCCTTGTGAAGCAGAGTCAGGCTTTCACTCTAGAAGCTGAAAATATCAGAAATGCACTTCCTGAGCCTCTCTTGCAGCCAAGACAGTGCCAATCAACCAGGGCACATGACCTAGACCTTGAAATGAAAATAACTGTGAGGAAGGAGCCCAGCCAAAAGCTGTCTGGTAGCTGTTTGGACACACAGGTGCAGTGTCTCTGGCAACAGTGCCCAGTGTCAGATGTCCAGTGTTGGTGGGGCAGAGGTGCAAGTTACAGTGGCTGTACCTAGGGGCAGCACCAGTGAGTATAGATCCTGACCTGGGTTCACAGCCTCCCCCAAATTCCATGAGATGTCCAAAACCTTTCAATAGATTTCCTTTCCTGCTTAAATTAGCCAGAGCAGTTTTCTCCTGCTTGTGGCTGAAACCCTGACTGACATATTATACATGGGTTTTTAATTTCAGCCCACACAACTGGGGAGCAGGAAATGTTCCCTTTCACTTTGGGAGAATTCTTACATGTGGAGATGCTGTGGAAAGAAGACTGCGCTTACATGAGAATCCGTTGAAAAGCATTTTCCTCGAGTCAGATTACTCATTTGATGTCTTCTGTCATTTACTTGCTATATGACCTTGGGCCACACAAGAAACTCAGTTTTTAAAATGTCTCTAAAATGTCACTTATAATGCATACACCTGTGGTTGGTGTAAGGCTTAAATGTGATAGCATATGTGAAAGTGATCTTTAAATTGTTATGGAGTTAAATTTATTTTTAAATATAAAAAAATCTACCAAGGGCTTCCCTGGTGGCACAGGGGTTAAGAATCCACCTGCCAATGCAGGGAACACGGGTTCGAGCCCTGGTCTGGGAAGATCCCACATGCCGTGGAGCAACTAAGCCTGTGCGCCACAACTACTGATGCCCACGCGCCTAGAGCCCGTGCTCCGCAACGAAGAGTAGCCACCTCTCGCTGCAACTAGAGAAAGCCCACGGCGCAGCAACAAAGACCCGACACAGACAAAAATAAATAAATAAAATAAATAAGTTTATTTTAAAAAAATCTACCAAGCTCTTGCTCTAAAACTGATACACTAATTCCTCCTTTGGATAGTTTGGATAGTAACGAAAGTCAGTTTGTGAGCTTATACACATTCTTCACATAATCTGAGCTTGTTCCATCTTGTTTATATAGTTAATTGGTGGCATTTACTATGTCAAATGTAACTTTGTAACTTTCTTCTTCCTATATAAGTCCTAGGAGTCACCCATCTCAACAACTCAGGTATTTTTCAAAATCTGTGAAATTTTATCATTTGGGTTCTTAAAATAAATATAATGTAGGAGAAAATAATAATTTCATGATCATTTATTCAATCCACAGCTTGGTCTTAGCTCTTTTCCATTCTTAGTTTGGAGTTTCAGTTTCTCTTTGGAGTTTCCTTTTGGAGTTTCAAAACTTGGTCAGAGAACTTAGATGAACAGGAAATCAGTCTCAGAAGAGAGTAGATTTAAGTATTTTTGTAATTATTCTTGAGGTTCTTTGCAAAACATTGTTTTGCTTTTATATAATATGTACTCATTACAGAGAAATTGGAAATATAAATAAGAAAAAATTTTTAAATCCCATTATTACTACTTTGGCATTTAGTTGTCTATTGTTAGTTATTTATTTTGTGTATCCATTGCTGCATAACACATGGCCCCAAACTTAATGGCATAAGACATTTTATGATGTACACAGAGTCTGTGTGTCAGGAATTCAGACAGGGGACCAAGGAGTGAC
Source organism: Neophocaena asiaeorientalis asiaeorientalis (assembly GCF_003031525.2). NCBI lineage: Eukaryota > Metazoa > Chordata > Mammalia > Artiodactyla > Phocoenidae > Neophocaena > Neophocaena asiaeorientalis. The sequence continues at coordinate 4,041,605 of NW_020185330.1, forward strand.
TTTTCTCTGTTCCATGATATTGGGGCCTCATCCGGCAAGAGAACTGCTAGTGACTCACGAGCTGTGCCTGAAATCATCCGGTGGCGTCTTCACTCACAGATGTGCTGGTTGCCCTGGGATGACACAGAGGCCAGACTCGGCTGCAATTCTTTTTTTAAAACTTTTTTTTTTTGGTACGCGGGCCTCTCACTGCTGTGGCCTCTCCCGCCGCGGAGCACAGGCTCCGGACGCGAAGGCTCAGCAGCCATGGCTCACGGGCCCAGCCGCTCCGCAGCACGCGGGATCCTCCCGGACCGGGGCACGAACCCGTGACCCCCGCGTCGGCATACGGACCCTCAACCACTGCGCCACCAGGGAAGCCCTCGGCTGCAATTCTTGATTGGAGTCTGGAGCATCTAGGTTTGGCCTCCCTGTATGATTTGGGATTCTCACAGCATGGCGGTTGGTTTCTGAGAAGAATTATCCAGAGGAAAGTTCAGGAGAGTGAGCATTCCAAGAGAACCAGGCAGAAGCTCCCTGACATTTTATAAATTAACTCTAGAATCCACATAGTGTCACTTCTGCTATACTCTTTTGGTCAAAACAGCCACAAGCTTGCCCAGATTCAAGGGGAAGGGCACACAGACCCCACCATTTAATGGAAGAAGTATCAAAGAATTTGAGGGCCAAGTTTAAAACATATATCTTGTAAGACTTTTCTGTATGGCTTACACAATAGACTCATATACACACACATATATATTAAATACTTTTTTTTTCCTACCACACCACGTGGCTTGTGGGATCTTAGTTCCCCGAACAGGGATCAAACCTAGCCCCCGAGCAGTGGAAGCACAGAATCCTGGTGATTGGCATCTGGAGTGGGGGCAGTTTTGCAGGACTAAGCCCTAACCTGTGGGATCTGACGCTATCTCCAGGTGGTGTCAGAAGTGCGTTAAATTGTAGAACGCTCAGCTGGTGTTGCAGAGAACTGTTTGGTGGGGGGAAAACCCTCACATATCTGGTGATAGAAGTGTTGTTGAGTGTGGTAGTAGTATGAGAGTAAAAGAGATACACAGAAGAACTGAGTTTTTCCTACACAGTAGTGGTATCTCATTGTTTTAATTTGCATTTCTCTGATGACATGATGTGGAGTATTTTTTCAGATGTTTATTTGCCATCTGTTTATCTTCTTTGGTGAGGTGTCTGTTTAGGTCTTTGGACCATCTTTTAATCAGGTCTTTGCTTTCTTATATTTTAAGAGCTCATTATATATTTTGGATAACAGTCTCTTATCAAATGTGCGTTTTGCAAATGTTTTCATCCACTTTGTGGCGTGTCTTCTCATGCTCTTGACTCTTCTATTTTCAACGTGTTCCTTTTGCACTTAACAGTGCATCTTCTACTTGATTGTTTTTCACATCAGGCTCCATTCTGAGAGGGTTGCTTTCTTGGTGCACATACTCTGGGCACAGGCTGGTGATCTCCGGTTCAGATAACTCAGAGGGCTTCCCTGGTGGCTCAGTTTTTAAGAATCCACCTGCCAGTGCAGGAGACACAGGTTCAAGCCCTGGTCCGGGAAGATTCCACATGCTGCAGAGCAACTAAGCCCATGAGCCACAACTACTGAAGCCCACGTGCCTAGAGCCCATGTTCCTGCAACAAGAGAAGCCATCTCAATGAGAAGCCTGCGCACCACAAAGAAGAGTAGTCCCCACTCGCCGCAACTAGAGAAAAGCCCGCATGCAGCAATGAAGACCCAATGCAGCCAAAACTAACTAACTAAATAAATTTATAAAAAAATAATAATACTTGTAGATATTCTTTACTTAGGGCTTTGAAAGACAAGAGGGAGATTAGTTGAGATGATTGAATCCATATTATGGAATAAACTATGTATAGACATAGCTTATAGGTAACTGTACACTATATATAGAGTTATAATAATTTACAGGTGTAATTAAATGACTCTTTATTTTTTCTATTTTCTGCATAGTACTTATCTCCAGCTCAAACATTATGTTTTCGATCATTTATTTTCTACCTCTTACAATAGAATGTAAGGGCTAAGATTACAAAGATTTTGTTCTGTTCATCACTGTGAGCCTGAAACAGCATCTGGCACATAGTAGCCTCCGTGTTCACATTTGATGAATAAATAACTCTGGGGTCCTGTATCCTTCAGATATTGGTGAGACCTTAAGGCAGTTGTAGCTAGAGGAAATGTGTCTGCCTTGGTTCTAGGCCAATCTTTTGTCTTGTCATCTTCAGATCTGCCTGTCCCTTTCTCCAGATCTATCTTGTATCAAGTGATGACCGCATCACTTTATACCATCAGCAGAAGCCTTCATTGCAAGGAATCCTTTGTTCCCCCATCTGAAATTGCTCAGAGTGCAGATTTAAAGTACAGAGTGTCCAAGAAATGTATTTTTATGGCTCTAGTTATAATATATGTGACTCTAATTCTGCAAAATACTTGTTATCGCTGCCAGGAAATGCCCCTGAATGCTGGCCATCAATTGCCTTCTGCAAGTACTGTGGCAGCTGGAGGAGTCTCCGGAAGAAGAGAACAACTTTCAGTCTCTGCCTGGAAAATCCTCCATCCTACTCCCTCTGCTCAGGAGACTCCCTGTGCATTGCCACCTTGGCTAGACTATCATAACTGGCTGGGTGAAAAATGAAACACATTACCTTGCTAGGGCTCCTATTTATATATGCACATGTGGTCCATATTGTGTATTAGGCATAGTAGAAGATACTCATTACTTTCTAATAGATTGTTATTGATTGCATCACTGTTAGTATTTAGGGTTAATAATTAGGAAATATGTATCTAAAAAGTTACATGACACCAAAGAAGATATACAAATGGCCACTAATCATATGAAAAGATGCTCCACATCACTAATCTTAGGGAAATGCAAATCAAAATTACGAGATACGATTTCACACCTATTAAGATGGCCGTTATAAAAGTTTTTAAGAAGAAGAAAATAAGTGTGGCAAGGATGTAGAGAAATTGGAACAGTTATGCATCGCTGGTGGGAACGTAAAATTGAATTGTACATCCACTGTGGAGAGTGGTATGGTGGGTCCTCAAAAAATTAAACATAGAATTTAATCCAGGAATTCCACTTTTGGATATATACTCCCAAAACTGAAAGCAGGGACTCGATCAGATATTTAGACACCAATGCTGATAGCAACATTCACAATAACCAAAAGGTGGAATCCAACCAAACGTTCATCAACAGATGAATGGATTAAAAAAACGTGGTATATACATACAATGGAATATTACCCAGCCTTAAGATGGAATGCAATTCTGACACATGCCACACGTAGATGACATGCTAAGTGAAATAAACTAGTCACAAAAGGTCAAATACTGTATGGTTCCACTTATAGGAAGTACCTAGAGTAGTTAAATTCATAGAGACAGGAAGTAGAATGGTTGTTTCCAGGGGCTTGAGGAAGAAAAGAACGGGAAGCTATTACTTAATGGGTACAGAGTTTCAGTCTGGGAAGATAACGTTCTGGTAATGTATAGTGGTGATGGCTGCACAACAATGTGAATGTATCGTACTTAATGGCACTGAACTGTACACTTAAACATGTTTAAGATTGGGCTCCCCTGGTGGCTCAGTGGTTAAGAATCCGCCTGCCAATGCAGGGGACACAGGTTCAAGCCCTGGTCAGGGAAGATCCCACATGCCACGAAGCAACTAAGCCCATGTACCACAATTACTGAGCCTGTGCTCTAGAGCCCGTGAGCCACAACTACTGGAGCCCGCG
>NW_020185330.1:4045577-4047582 GCF_003031525.2 Neophocaena asiaeorientalis asiaeorientalis
GCCTGTGCTCTAGAGCCCGCGAGCCACAACTACTGGAGCCCGCGAGCCACAACTACTGAAGCCCACGTGCCACAACTACTGAAGCCCACGCACCTAGAGCCCGTGCTCTGCAACAAGAGAAACCACCGGAATGAGAAGCCCATGCACTGCAATGAAGAGTAGCCCTCGCTCGCCACAACTAGAGAAAGCCTGCACGCAGCAAAGACCCAACACAGCCCAAAATAAATAAATTTATTTTTTAAATTATTGTTAAAAACATGGTTAAGATCGGGGCTTCCCTGGTGGTGCAGTGGTTGAGAGTCTGCCTGCCGACGAGTTCGTGCCCCGGAGGATCCCACATGCCGCGGAACGGCTAGGCCCGTGAGCCATGGCCGCTGAGCCTGTGCGTCCGGAGCCTGTGCTCCGCAACAGGAGAGGTCACACAACAGTGAGGGGCCCGCCTACCGAAAAAAAAAAAAAAAGGTTAAGATGGACAATTTAATGTTATGTATCTTTTACCACAATAAAAGACCCGCCAAAACACTTTGTCACCGTCTGGTGTCCCCAAGGAAAATAAGATGGAATCTAGGTGATAAGGTCTAACCTCTTCCTTTGTGCTTCGTCTAGTTTCCCTCACTCATAGGTTGTTGCATCCAGAGGCCTTGCACCCAGCCTTTCACACCAGAGTTCCTGGTGCAAAATGGCTGTGCCACTCGTCCGGCCGCGTGCAGAAGCGCTGCGACTGACACTCAATTCAAGATGGTGTCTGAGCAGCGCAGCTGTGCCTGGTCCTGAGAGAACTCCGCCCCCTCCCCCTGATGAGATCCCTATAAAGCAACCACACCTACCGCCTGTCGGGAGAACGTGTACTCTAGAGCAGGAGCTCCCACCTCTCCATTCTTTTTTTTTTTTAATTTATTTATTTTTGGCTGCCTTGGGTCTTCATTGCTGTGTGCAGGCTTTCTCTAGTTGCGGCGAGTGGGGGCTACTCTTCATTGCAGTGCGCAGGCTTCTCATTGCGTGCGGCTTCTCTTGCTGCGGAGCACCGGCTATAGGGGCGCGGGCTTCAGTAGTTGTGCCCCCCGGGCTTAGTTGCTCTGTGGCATGTGGGATTTTCCCGGACCAGGGCTCAAACCCGTGCCCCCTGCATTGGCAGGAAAGGAAGGCCGACAGGTGGATTCTTAACCACTGCACCACCAGGGAAGTCCTCCATTTTTTAATCAAAGAAAAAAGCTTTCCTTTGCTTCTGAACCAAACTCTGTCGTGTTCTATGGCTGCAGTAACACCGAGCAGGAGTTCAACTCGAAAAGGTCAGTAACAACATTACATACAGCTGCATCTATTTCCATACTGAAAATGTAAATGAAAACGAAGTAACAAGAGTAGTAAACACTTAAGTTTACTGTTTGTCAGGCACTTTTCTAAGTGCTTTATATGAATTCATTTAATCCTGCCAACAGTCAATGAGACAGGTTTCATTATCATCTCCAATTTACAGCTAGGGAAATAGAGACACTGAGAGGTCAAATAACTGACAAAGGGTCGCACAGCTAGCAAGTGGTGAAGCCAAATTAAACCCAGCCCCCCAGAGAGACTCTCCCCTTCCTCACTGTGGCACATTGCCCCTCTAATCCCATAACATCCTAATATGAGTGCCAGGTTAACACATAAATCCTCAAGGACAGAATATAACCCTGCCCCATTGACGCAAATGAAACAGCTAACTGAATGTCATCCGCGGCTGCCGCCATGGCTCTATCATTGCCCCATTTCACAAGCTCTCATTTTTGAGAAGGCTCGAGGCCTTCGGGCAGTGAGGACTGTCGTGGCCCACGCCCGGGTTGGAAGAAGAATTTACAGACAGGAAGTATTCTAGAAAAGAGTGAGTTTACTGAGAACGAAGAGCAGAGCTAGTGAGGGGCGCTGCAAATACAGCGGGCCGACTTCCTGATAGACTAGGGAGAGCCGGCCCCCTTTGTGGGCTAGTGGCCAACCTTTATAGCCTCAAGACAAAGAAAATTCCTGC
>NW_020185330.1:4047622-4164131 GCF_003031525.2 Neophocaena asiaeorientalis asiaeorientalis
AAGAAAACTCCTGCTGGCAGGATGGCATTAGGTGATTGGTCAGGGTGCTACAGGGTTGCTACATGGTGAATATTTTACCTGCTATGGAGCTGGGGGGCTGTCCGGTTTAGATTAGGAGAGCCCATGGCAACAGTTGCTATGGGGGCTCGGTTAATTCCAGAATTTTTGTCCTGTGTCCTTGATGTAGGGTGTCCTTGATGTAGGGCTCCGCATTCCCCCCTCTTTTTATTTATGGACCAAATCTTTGGCCCCTTAACACCCCGCTCATGACTGTCTATTTGCCTATCCCCATCTCGGGCCATAGGAACCCAGGTTATTGGGGAAAGGGGTGATGACTGTTCCTAGATTCTTCCTGCTGGACAGGGGCGTCGTAGGGGCCCTGGGTTCCCGATGCCCTCTCTCTGTCAGGGTGTATTTACGGAGGGAGATGAGAGCCCACGGAATGATAAGGCGGCTTGTTCCAACGTAGTCTGTGTGCCAGCTGGCTGGTAACCTTGTTGTAGCACCATCTGGAACTGAATCTTTTGAACCTGTCGGGAGATGAACTTAGATAATGTGTTAATAATGCAGGGGCTAAACAACAAAACAAGGGCTTTCAGGATTAATGGTCCCAACCAGGGCAATAGCCATGTCCATATCTGGATCCCCATAGAGGAGAGGAGGCTGGAAAGCCAGCTGGGGCCCTGTCCTGCTCTCTCTTTTAAATCTTCTATTAATTTGATGTTTTTCTTTAGACTCTGGAGGTCTTCTTCAGCCTGGCCGGAGGTATTAATATAGAAGCAGCCTGTCTCATTTAGTAGGGCACAGACACCCCCCGCCTCAGCTGTTATAACATTCAGGGCCCTCCTATTTTGTAAAACTACATCGGCCAGAGAGCCTAGGGCTGACTGCTGTTCCTCAGTGGCTGCTCCTGTAGCCTTCCAAGACTCCTGGACCATGATGGTGAGATGGAGAACGCTCCTCTCTAAGAGGGGTATGCCTGCAGACCAGAAGAGCCCTCTAAAGACACTATGTATTATTTTGGGCCAATCAAGAATTGGGTTATCGTAACCGTGTCCTCCCCAATCAGTGGTTCGTTTTTGCCTCTTCCGGACAGGTCTTAAGGCCTCCTCGAGGAAGGACCCATGGTTGGGGATGCCTCCTGAGGAAGCTAAATCCTTTGTAGTCATAATGGTCACCTCTGGGACCGCAGCAATAACCGTGCAGGAGCCCCCAAAGTGTGGGAAGATCCAGATAGACCCCGTTACCGCATAGAGATGAAAATCCAGTGCCCCTCAAGGATACGCCCGTTGTGGGTCCCCAGATCCAGGCCCTGACCTTTTGGAAGTTTTCCTCTGGAAATAGACTGGGGTACTGTGGCCTAGGATTACATTGGGAAGGCCAAACTCCAAGGAAATAATCATCTACACATAAAGGGGAGATTCCGGGCTCTGACTGATTATGAGTGTGACGGAGGGACTGGCAAAACAAATTTCTGAATATTAGTTGAATTATGTTATATTTTGGAGGAGAGTCTTGTCGGGAGGTTAAACTAAGTGTCCGGTGGTCACACCGATCCCCACATATTTCGTTCCACACCTCTGGGACCGCAGCAATAATCGTGCAGGAGCCCCCAAAGTGTGGGAAGATCCAGATAGACCCCGTTACCGCATAGAGATGAAAATCCAGTGCCCCTCAAGGATACGCCCGTTGTGGGTCCCCAGATCCAGGCCCTGACCTTTTGGAAGTTTTCCTCTGGAAATAGACTGGGGTACTGTGGCCTAGGATTACATTGGGAAGGCCAAACTCCAAGGAAATAATCATCTACACATAAAGGGGAGATTCCGGGCTCTGACTGATTATGAGTGTGACGGAGGGACTGGCAAAACAAATTTCTGAATATTAGTTGAATTATGTTATATTTTGGAGGAGAGTCTTGTCGGGAGGTTAAACTAAGTGTCCGGTGGTCACACCGATCCCCACATATTTCGTTCCCAGGGCCGAGCTTTTTATGGGGATATGGTCTTCATTAATATATTTCTTAGTCGCGTTTTTCCTTGAATTTCCCCAACACAAAGTGAAATTACCTTCATGTACGTCATATTCATCCTCCTCTAACCAGGGATCCCATTCCAGGCTAGTGTGATTAAAATTGAGGGTGTAGTTACAAAGAGAGTCATTTAGCCAGCCCCAAAATCGGTCCCCATCCATCCAGGTTGGAGATAGTCCTTTAAATTATGTCTTTTCCGGTATGCATAATCCCCTGATTGTAGGTCGTGGGGCATCTGATCTTCATCCAAAAATAGATTACTGAGATAAGCTTCAGAAACAAACTTAGAGTGTCCTTTAATAATTCCATTAAACATTTTAGCAATATAACATAACAGCAAGGAACTATCTGGGAAGTGAGTCTTGGTAAACACAGACCTTAATTAACGAAACTAGAATTTAACATTCAGTAAACATAATTTTTTTTTCTTTCTTTCTTTTCTTTTCTTTTTTTTTCATAATTTTTTTTTCTTCATTGTGAGGGCATTAACCCTGCAGCCAGGGATGGCTTTATCCCATCAAGTAAAAAATGAGGTTTGTCAAAAAGCCAAGTGGCTGTTTTGGATTTCCCATAGCCCTGATTTTTTGATTGACAGCTATTGTTTACCCATTTTAAATTCCCTGATTTGGGAGTAGACTGCTGCCATGTTTTAAGAACATCAGGATGGCAAAAGTCTGGTAATGAGGGGTTAATTTTTGTAGAAGCAGAGTGCCATGATCTTCATAGATCATTGTGAAATAGTATTTACTTTACCAAAGTAACAAAAGATTTTAAAAGTAAACACAAATCACTTAAAGGCAAAGAAATTTACATAGTCTGTTATTAAAAGCAGCGTTCCAAGAAAACTTTGTTCTCTTAACAGAGAGAGAACCAAATTTCAGCCTGGTCTCAATAAACTTGGCCTAATGATTTATATAATTGTAATTGATCATATAGGTTTTTTTGCTTGCGGACATTTTTATGAGTCTCAGACTGAACTTTTAAAAGACCTCTCAGGGCCAGGAAAGTCACACCAAGGGCTTGTCACAGATTTTGCTTACCAGATCTAGGTGAATTCCTCCCCTTTCAAGGTTCCCAAAATACCTTGAAATTTCTGTACCTGTTAGTGAGGTAGACTTCCTAATTTATCTGATAAAGCTGCTGAAAACCTAAGAGTTTCCCATCTCTGGAGGGAGCAGACAGACGGAAAAGGTAAATGTTTCAATTTTGCTTACAAAGGTATAATTTACCAAATTACTGTAAATCAGAATCAGTTTCAGGGGAATATTTTCCTTACACCTGGAAAACACAGATTCAAACCAGTAATTTTTCAGATAGAACCCATAAAATTATAACCATATTTACCAGTTCATTCAGTCCTTTGTAATTAATTCTTTTTGTTAACAGCTTTATGAAGCCATAAGGTTTTTCATAAGAATTCTTCAATTTCTTACCGAGTTTAGCATTATAGTCCGCAAGTCAGAAACTTGTATTTATCCAAAAGTCCTTTTTTTTTTTTTTTATTTGCAGTAGGCGGGCCTCTCACTGTTGTGGCCCCCGTTGTGGAGCACAGGCTCCAGACGCGCAGGCTCAGCGGCCATGGCTCACGGGCCCAGCCGCTCCGCGGCATGTGGGATCTTCCCGGACCCCCGAGTCCCCTGCATTGGCAGGCGGACTCTCAACCACTAGCGCCACCAGGGAAGCCCCAAAAGTCCTTTTTTATAAATCTTCTTGAAGAGGAAGCATTTTTGCAAAGGCATTAGAGTGAAACTGTTAAGTGTCTATAATGACAAAAGACTTGAGAAGGCATATTAAGAAGGCACCTTTAAAACCTGATTATAATAAAATTAGCAAAGTAACTTGGTTACTGCTGTGGCACACAACACTTAAGGAAGCGATAGTTATTTACTTAGCCAAGGTAACAATAAAAGATTTCAAAGGCAACTACAGAACAGATCACTTAAGAAGTAAAGAAATTTAAAATCTGTTAACAAAGGCAGTTCAACAGTTTAAGAAAACTTGTCCTCTTAACAGAAGGAAAAGCCAAATTCAGGGTTTGCACCAGCTTACTTTTAAAATTCATTTACTTAATTAAATTTATTCTAAACTTAGTCAATCCTGCCCATGCATAAGACTCTTTCCTCAGGGTCCACTTTTCACAAAACTTTTTATCACTTTCTGTATCTCTCACCTTATTTTTCCATTCAGAAGCAGTCAACTCTAAATTAGACCTACTTCCTTTTTTCTTAATAAAATGTAATTCCATTCCTCATAACTTCTTTACTGAAAACACACATCCTACTTTCCTTAAGCAACCATGAACTGTCCTTTATATCAGCACTCTAGATTGGTAAACATAAATCCAAGTAGTGATTCCTTGAAAAATGTGCTACTTACAGAAAATATCTCATTGAGCACCAAACACATTTATTAATAGTTCTAAACCTTTGTTTCTCTGTAAAAGGAAGCCAGTGTTCAGTAATTAAAGTTTCAGTATCTTATTTTATTTGGAAATGGACTAGTTATTTAATAAACGTCCATTCTTCAACTTAATTTAGCACAACTCTAAATATTTTAAGTTGTCGAATATCTGGAGAGATTATTCTTAAGTAGACATTCCTAAAACATAATTATTCCTAAAAAGTTCACCCAAAGCTCTTATCTCACTTGTATTTCTTTTCTTAAAAGCTTCTTCACATTGAGTTATTTTCATTGCTGACAAATTTGCAACAGATATGATAAGATCTTATTTAGTTTATATTAAACCTAGGCACAATAAAAGTATTAATGTTGATGTCTCGAAAGACATGTCTTTATTAGTTAGATCAACAAACTTAAACATTAATACCAAGTATTAATTTAATATTGAATATTCCCCAGTTCACATGAATCTGAAATTTATTTAGCTTAATTTTTCTTGTATTTAGAATTGTTTGATTTGTAAGCGCTTACTTTTCTTTTAAGCCAATTAAATAGAGCTCATTTACAAATTAACCTCAGCAGCATTATCCAAAGGCACAGACACATACTAAGACATACACATATATCCAGACAGTCAGGGATCTCATAGTTTCCGCTTGAGATTTAAAATGTCTCTTTGCCTCTTTTTTTTTTTTTTTGGCCTGAAGTTCTACTAATTAACCCAAGGCTGAAGTCTCAGGCAAAATGGGCTGTGTTTGTAGCTCAAGGACATGATAAGAGTTAACGTCAAACTTTTTTCCTTTTTCGTAGGCGTATTTTTGTTCTCTCAGGGTCAGGATTCTGAAAAAAATATTTCAACAGGCTAGCTTTTCTAATTGCACATGCAAAAAGAACTCTTTTTGCAATTTCAAAAAAAGTTTTAACTAATTTTCTCCAGGGTCTAAAGAATATTGTGGCCATCCTGACTGAAGGAACCTAACTTGTTTTGAATTTGGGAAATGTCAGACATGGGAAAGGGAACATGGACTCTAATAGTGCCCATGTCTCCATTTGCTACCCCTCTTAAGGGAAGCTTATTAGAATCTGTTTCCTGTCTTTGGGCAGTCCTCGATCTTGTGTGTGGTGGGGAGAGGGGGCTTTCGCCCTGATAAGGGGGTGCCTGTTGGGGAGCTGTGGGTTGAGGTGGGGGCAGGGGCTGAAGCAAAGGTGTTGATGGGGTGGGGGACAGGAGAGGTCAAGTAGAGGGTCATCTAGGAGATCTGATGGAGAGGGAGACAGAGGGGGTCGGGAGGATAAGGCAGCAACAGAAAGACACATGTGGCATGAGTCCCTCAGATCCGGATTCTGACTAAGGGCCATAAAGTCTGGACATAAGGAACCTCTGAGTCCTTTCCTTGTTTCTGGCAAAAGAGATCAAGTGGGAGGATCATGTCATAATTTACTGTGCCATTAAGAGGCCATGGTTCTTGGTCCCCCAGTTTATACTGGGGCCAAGCCGTGTTGCAAAAGAAAATGAGCCTCTTTTGAGATTTTCAGGGTCAAATTTTTCCAGTTCCTGAGGATACAGCCAAGGGGTGAGTCTGTGGGAGGCTCCCGAGATGTACCAGAACCCATTCTTAGCCTGTATGCCGTAGAATGGGGGTACTGAGAGTCACCGGCTGACAGAAAGGCGTCCCCTTTGTCCCAGGTGTCTCTCCATGTGGCTGAGTCACAAAATGGGCCGACGTCCCAACAATCGCGTCCAACCCTGAGAGGTGACCCCTGAGCGTGTGACTAAGGCACAAACCGTGAGACTGAGGCACAAACTGTGCGACTAAGGCACTTTGAGACTCGGGCAGGGAAAGAAAAAAAAGAGAGAGATTCCCGGGACCCACCGGGTGACTCACCATTTGGCAATTCCCTGAAACATGAAAAGGCACTCCTGGGATGGCTCAGAGGCAACACCTAGGCTCCTGTAAGTCAATCCAGACTGAGAAAAAGGTGAAAGTAACAGAGAAGACAGGCTGAGGAATCGGCTTCGTAGTCCTGCCGGGAAGGCAGCGGCCAAGGGCTGGGGGCTCAGTGTTTTTTTTTGTTGTTGTTGTTCTGCGGTATGTGGGCCTCTCACTGCTGTGGCCTCTCCCGCTGCGGAGCACAGGCTCTGGACGCGCAGGCTCAGCGGCCGTGGCTCACGGGCCCAGCCGCTCCGCGGCATGTGGGATCTTCCCGGACCGGGGCACGAACCCGTGTCCCCTGCAACGGCAGGTGGACCCTCAACCACTGCGCCACCAGGGAAGCCCTCAGTGTTTTGCTTGAACCAGTATGTGCTTCACGGTGCATGGAAGTTGTCTTGCTGGGGGCAGATGCTCTAACAGCCTGGCCTGTTCCGTGACCCCCTTATCCTTTCACGGCATTCTTCAAGCGGCAGGTGCCCTGATGGCTTTTAAATGCCTGATCTGTGCCTGAATAGCAGCTGGCCTTGTCCTCAGTCAGAAGGAAGACAGAGGGACCCTCACCCGTTCTGGGCGGCAGTTACGGGGGCGAAGTGAACTGTGGAGCCTTCGGAACACACCAGGGTGTGGCCCCGGCCAGAGTCCTCTGTTGCTTCCATGGTAACTTGCCTGTTCAAAGATGGTCCCAAGAAATGAGGAAAGGGGGTCGGGGGAGGAGATCCCCCAAGAGATGTCCCTGTATGGGCCACCAAAATGTCGTGGTCCACGTGCAGGTTGGAAGAAGAATTTCCAGACACGAAGTATTTTGGAAAAGAGCGAGTTTACTGAGAACAAAGAGCAGAGTTAGTGAGGGGCGCTGCAAATACAACGGGCCGACTTCCTGATAGACTAGGGAGAGCCGATCCCGTTTGTGGGCTAGTAGCCAACCTTTATAGCCTCAAGACAAAGAAAATTCCTGCTGGCGGATGGCATTAGGTGATTGGTCAGGGTGCTACAGGGTTGCTACATGGTGAATATTTTACCTTCTATGGAGTCGGGGGTCTGTCCGGTTTAGATTAGGAGAGCCCATGGCAACAGTTGCTATGGGGGGCTCGGTTAATTCCAGAATTTTTGTCCTGTGTCCTTGAGGTAGGGTGTCCTTGATGTAGGGCTCCACAAGGACTAGACTATTCTAAACCGTTCCTGCGATTGGACTCCACAGATTGTTCAACAAACACTGATATGGGCCCTGCGCGGGGATCCTCTGGGATCTCCTTAATTTTTAAATTACGACCTGAGCATTTCATCTTGTATTGGCTGGTACACAGTAAATGGAGGAAGTGGAAGCCAGCCGATTTCCAGAGAGGCAGAAATCTCAAAAATCCCAAACGAGAGTCATTTAGTCCTCACATTCTGTGGCATTCTCTCACAGAAGTACAAAGAAGCAGCACTGACATGCCATTTCCACTCTCCCATCTCTGATAGACATGCACTCTGGAAAGAAGAGCAGTAGGCACTGGGCTATGCCTGGGAGATTAGCCATGAGGATTGTGGTCTTTGTTGTGCTTTGATACGATTTCAGCGTCTCTCCATTAAGAGTAGCAGAACTGAGTCTAACCATCATACTTGAAATTACCTTACTTTACAGAAGCCATCATCTGTGAAACTTTTCAATTTTTCATTGTGATAATAGTAAGAGTGGCATTAATTGAGAGCTTACTAAGTGCCTGGCCCTATACTAAGCACTTTATGCATCTTATCTCATTTCCACCTCACAACAACTCTTTGAGAGGTATTCTTACCTGCATTTTACAGGTGAGGAGGCCTGGAAGGTTTAAGAAACTGCCAAAGTCCACACATCTGCAAAGAGACAGAGCCAGGATCCAAAGCAAGGTCTTTATGAATCTGTCGCTCGCGCTCTTAACTGCTTAGTTATGCATTTTGTTTTAAAAGAAGACTGCATTTACCTTAATTCTCTGATAGATGAAAAGAAACACCGGTAGGATTTTGTTAGGTTGAATGATGCGAAAGGGTTGTTTTTGTAGGTCAAAACAGTAAGATATTGGCAGTTTCATAGAAGCCAATCTAATAATTCATAACTGAGCAACGAATGGATTTTCTTTTTCATATCCTGAGCATGCTAATGGGCTAATGTGCACAAAATTATGGATCACTGTTAAGTTCTGGCATCATCTTGAAAACGTAGGTGTCGTTTGATAGCTCTGTTGGAACCTTGGGGCCACCCTCCTCCATATAAACTTTGTAGAAAAGAAAGTCCCCGGGGAGAGCAGGGCTACCGAGTTCTTTGTGGGCCACACATGGGCAGAGAAAGTGCTCTCTATACTGCCTTTTTAGAGAGATGATAGGCCCTGCCTGTGATGGAATGCTTCAGGTTTTTAGTTTCTCTTCTCTCCAAATAGTATTTAAATATTTGCATTATTTGGAGTGTTAAAGGTTACCTCTGAATATCTCTTCACTTCATTATCCTATAGTGGCAATTATAATTTTAATACACACTCTGTGAGTACACATATACATAGTTTAGTTAACGTTGATTAAGAAAAACTCTCTTCCTCTCAAAGCAGTGCATTTCTCTCTTCCTTCTCATTTATATCAAAACAGCCTAAAATAGGTCTTTACAATAATACAATAGAATACTGAAGTTTTTTAAAAGGAAGGAAATTCTGACACATGCTGCAATAGGGGTGAACCTTGAGGACATTATGCTAAGTGATATAAGCCAATCACAAAACAATAAATAATGTATGATTTCACGTATTTGAGGTATCTAGGTAGTCAAATTTATAGAAAGCAGAATGGTGGTTGCCAGAACCTTGGGGGAAGGGGAAAATGGGGAGTTATTGTGGAATGACTATAGAGTTTCAGCTTTGCAAGAAGAAAAAGTTCTGGAGAGTCATTGTACAGCAATATGAATATACTTAACACTACTGAACTGTCCACTTAAAATGGTTAAGATGGTAAATTTTATGTTATGTCTATTTTACCACAATTTAAAAAAAAAGATTGATGTTTAAAAACAGTCCAGTTTTCCCAAGATTTCTTATTAGTATATGGGCAGATGTGTGAGTTGTCTATGAAGATTATTTTAGAATGCAAAATAAAGACAGCAATTGATTCTTCTTTTTAAACTAGTCCTTAAAAGCTCTCTGAATAGAAAAAGCTGTTGACAATTTTTCATTTAATGCCAGATTTGCTACATTTTACATATAAGCAACTACAGGCTTTGAATATAGTTGTTGTATGCTCTTTCCAGCACAAACATGGAGCTTTAAAAATATATTGACAGTGGGTTCTCTCATCAGTTTAATGGCTTAAGGCAGAACTTCATACTGTTACACATTTTTTAAGAGCATAGCAATTCCAAACACAAGACTTTTTATCCTTTCCTCCATGCTCAAGTAACCTAATGAGTAGCTTCATGAAAATCAGGACCAGATTTATATCTTATTTAAGCTTTAATACTGCTAACTGAAAGTGTATCAAAGATTTTTGCTTTTATTTTTTCTTTCCTCTTCTTGAGGTGACAGGAAGTTATGTCTTTGTCCTTAAAATGCAGGAGGATAAAGAATATTTTATATAACTGTTCAGGGTAACACTTAAGCCTCATGGCTAATTCTGTGTGAATGGAAGCTCAATGGACAAAGGTGCAGGTGTAAGGGTTAGGAGCTTAAGAGAAGTCACAGGTGTTTTACAGGAATAAGGTAATTATGATGTGTCACAAACGAAGAGGTCGGAAAGTCAAATGCGATGGACAAAAAGAGCACAAAGATACTATCTGTAATTATGAAGCTTCAAGATCAAAGAATCTAAATATTTACTACTCATTGTTGAGTTAGCTCATAAATCATTTGAGGTTGTGATAAGCTGCCATAACAGAAAATCTATATTAGAGGGGTCAATAAATAGGGGATAATTTTTCTCATTACAAAAAGCCCAGAGGCTTGTGGCTACTGACATTGGTTGAATAGATTAAGCTGTTATGACCATTGTCTGAGTCAGTGGACCTCAGGCTTTTGGGCCCAGAACCTCTTTAGAGTATTAAAAATTATTGAGGACCCTCAAAGAGCTTTTGTTTATATCTATTGATATTTGCTGTTAGAGAAATTATAAATTTCAAAAATTATTTATTAATTCATTTGAAAATAATAAGCCAATTACAAATTAACATATTTTGTGAAAAATAACTATACTTTCAAAACAAAAAGAAAAAATCAGTGAGAAGATTGGCATTGTTTTGAAATCTTTTGAATGTCTGACTTAATAAAGAATAACTAGATTCTCACATCTCCTGCGGTCCATCTGTTGGGCCATGGTCATTTCGTTGAAGTATATGAAGGAAATCTGATCTCACATAGCTACATAGTTAGAAAAAAGATGACATTGAAAATGCCCTGAAAAGGCCTAAGGACCCCTGGGAGTCCTTAGGCCACACTTTGAAAACTACTGGACTGGATGATTCTTTTCCTCATGTTTGTTGCCTCCTAGTGAAAAGATGACTATTGTACCTCTGGTTTTTGTTTTTGAAGCAGAAAGAAGAGAGAAAATATAGGGATTTCTCATAAGGCTTTTCTTCTCTGTAAATTTCCTCTTCATCTTATTAATCATAACTGGATAATAAACCATCATCAGACCTATCATTAACCAAGGGGTGTAAGAAGATCATGACTGATTTAGAACTGGGACCACCCTGGGGCTGGGGTAGGATTTACCATCTGTGAAATTAAGAGCTTTCCCTCAGATTTAGCAGAAAATACAGGATGTCCAGTTAAATTTGAATTTCAGAAGTCAGAGTGGCCATCTGCTTCAGGAGAACTGTCTCTATGAGGCAGGAGGGCTGCTGAAGGTGGGATTAGGGGATGCAGAGAAGAGAAATCAACTAGCGGAAAGCAGCGAGCAGGAGTTTGTTTCTGGGCTTTCACCACCCACGGGTGCAGAGAGGGCCTCTGTGCTGCAGGTGACAGAAGCGTGGCCAGCACAGCATAACCGAGCAGAAACAGAGGAGAGGCCAGTCTGCCCAGCAGCACAGAATGTTAGAGGAGCCCTGCAGGACCCAGTCCTGAGGTTTGGTCCCTGGTTTCCAAGTGCTGAGGAAGACAGACAGGCTATAAGAATGCAGTCTCACTGTCCCCACCCCTCCTTTCCAATCTCTCTCCCTTCTAGGTCAGAAGCAGTTATATTTGCATTTTCTACTGGTGAATCTATATTTATCGATCTTCAGATTTCAGAAATGATCACCGCCTTTTCAGTACTAATTCTCAGTACTAATTTATGCCTCAATAAGGTTGTAAGGAAGCAAAACCAATGGAAACATGATGCTTTTTTTTTTTTCTTTTAATTGGGGTATAGTTGTTTTACAATGTTGTGTTAGTTTCTACCATACAGTGAAGTTCCCTGTGCTATATAGCAGGTTCTTATTAGTTACCTATTTTATACATATTAGTGTATATATGTCAATCCCAATCTCTCAATTCGTCTTTTTTTTTTTCTTAAAGCAAATTCTTTCCCTGGGCAACAACCAAATGGCAAAATAAATTCTTTTAATCATTCATTTATTCACTTAACCTATTTTATGTGCCTTTTCTATGCCAGGCTCTAAAGGTGAGCTAAAGGTGAATTAGACGTGGTCTCAGACTGTTAGTAGAGGGAGGGAGCTATGTAAAGAAATAACTAAGAGCAAAAAAAGAAATAATGCTAATAAAATCTTTAGTAGAGAAATGAACGAGATAACATTTATTGTCAAGCATTGAATGAAATGCTCTATATTAAGGAAATATATCAAATTCAGTAATTAATATCAATAATCAAATTTAACCCTCCTGATATGCATATGTTATAAGCATTATTATTATCTTCATTTGGTTAGCAGATGAGAAAATTGCTTCTTTCTGCTTCAAAAACAAAAACCAGAGCTCAGAGACATTTAAAGATTTGCCCACATTAGTAAGTAGTGGGGGTGGGATTCAAACTGGTGACCTCTGGCAGGTGAGGAAAGGTTTCAGTGAGTAGGTGATCCTTGAAAAACAATTAGGTGTTTCCTAGTAGGAAGGAGAGAGGGGATGGTTTGAGGGTAGGGCAATCCAGGAAAGAGGAGAAAGTGTAAGTGGGTGGGAGACAGGATGCACCCAGGCTGTGGGGAAGCAGGGAGCAGTTCTGAGAAAGCTGGACATGGGCAGGGTTTGGTGTGAGGAGTGGGGGAAGCCTGGTGAAGAAAGCAGGGCAGAGCACAGGGGCCTTGAGTCTTACTGGGGAACGGCGGGTTTGTTCCATCAAAGGTACTTAGGCAGGGGACTCACAGGATCAGATGTGCATTTCAGAAAACTTACTGACAGCAGTGTAGAGAAAGGACGGCAGGAAACTATTTGTCTCCCTGGCTCAGGAGACCAGGAAAGTAATGCTACTCCTGAGAATATAACTTAGAGAAACTCTCAAAAATCTGTTCAAAGAGAGGGATGCCAAACTGTTTGCATTAGCAAAAAAATCCTAAATGTCCTTCAACAGAGAATAAATAAATAAATTGTGGTATAGTCACATGACAAAGTATCACATGGTAGTTAATGTGACTGAATCAGGGCAACATGTGTCAACAGGAAGAAAACATGAAATTGAGTGAGGCAAACAAGTTGCAGAGGGTATGTAAGGTAGATGTCATTTTAGTCAAATTTTAAAACCTACAAAGCAATGCTTTAAATTGTTAATCAATTCATAAATATCTAGAGAAAACATACATGAGATTGATAACAGCAAATTCACGAGAATATGCTGGGGAAGGAGGGACTTGGGAATGGGGGACAGGTTAGTCAAGTGGGCTTAAATATCTATATCTATATTTACAATGAAATCTACATCTATATCTGTATCTTCATTTCTTTAAATAAAATGGCAGATATGACAATGTTAAGATTTTGATGACACTGGTAGTCAGGACACAGTTCATTACATTATGCTCTATACTCAGCTATATATTTCACATATAACATTAAAAAAAAGTGGATTCAAAAGTGTACACTTTCTCTGACAAAAAGAAAGTAAAGAAAGAGAAAGCAGCACTCAGGCAGTAGTATAGTCCAGAGATAGGGAGCTGGGAGACCGCTGCAATGTTCAGGCAAGAGGTGATGGGGGCGTGAACTGAGGTGGTGGCAGTGGGAATGGAGAGGCCATGAGAGATGATGGGAAGTAGGTGACTGTGGGTTAATGGGAAGTGGGGGAAAGAGTAGAATCCAAATGTCTCCCAGCATCGAGGTTGCGTTGCTGGGTGGTTGAGCAGGTGGTGGGACTAATCACCAAGAAAGGGAACAGAGGAGAAGAAGCACGTCTGGTTGGGGGCGGTACGTGGAGATGGCTTTCAGACACGTTCAGTCAGAGGCACTCTCAGGAAGAAGCGTCGGATACGTCATTTGATATTCACACCAGGAGTTCAGGGTCCGGGGTAGAAATAGAAATTTGGTTATCACCAGCATTTGGGGGAAACTGTGAAAGTAAATAATGGGATTACAAGTCTTACTGTAGGAATAAATATAGATGCATAATGTGGATGACGATTAAAATAAATGTTAATGGAAGGTGAAGTCAGGTATGAGAAGTATGATATGTAAGTAAAATATGAATCCTAACTTTTACTCATTGTACTTGAAACTTTTAAAAGAAGTAGTAACCTGCATCCGACAAATTACATGTCTATG
This sequence comes from Neophocaena asiaeorientalis asiaeorientalis, assembly GCF_003031525.2. Lineage (NCBI taxonomy): Eukaryota > Metazoa > Chordata > Mammalia > Artiodactyla > Phocoenidae > Neophocaena > Neophocaena asiaeorientalis. Next base: position 4,061,662 of record NW_020185330.1, read on the forward strand.
ATCCAAAATATGTGTCGTCTTAACCCCTCATCACCAATGAAGAGGAACTCACTAAGGATCCTTGGAAAGTCTGACCTCTCTGCAGGGCAGTTTGGAACCAGCAAAAAGGCATCGCTAAATCACCAGTGGAAACCAACCTGATGCTGGTAAACCAGTCAATGCTCAGAATCACCTAGGGAACCTAGGTAAAAGCAATGCAGAGTCCAGACCGATCAGCTGGAACCCTGGAGCTGGGGCCCGGGGATCATAATTTCAAAAAGCTCTACAGGTCAGGCTGGTCATCAGGACATCAGCTGGTCCTCAGCCACAGTATCAGCTACTGGACAGCAGCTGTCACCTGAAGTGCAGCCTGTCCATCTCCATCTGACTTCTCCTCCATTAGGACCTTGAGCTCAATGTCTTTATGTCTCAGTTTCCTTATCCATAAAATAGGAACAAAAATAGTACCTACTCTTGGGGTAGTGGTAAGGATTAAATGCATTAATTTATGCCAAGGACTTAAAATAGTACCTGGCATATGTAAACATGCAATAAAAGATACTTACTATAACTATTATTTTTATTAATATATGTGAGAAGTGTACTGGGATACCATTCTGCTACTATTTTTGCTAACTAAAATATTCTAATGATTTTAAAAAAAGAATAAAATTCTACACTCGACTTGAGCCCTTTGTACTAAGATCTTCACTGCCCCTGTCTTCGAAGCCTCCTGAAGTAGTTGCCTTATCTCTTTCACTTCTTTGGCACAGAAAATTAACCTGAAGCTATTGGAGGCCTGAAAGCATATTTTATGCATGAACTGGTCTGTGAGAGTTTTGGCATTTGAAAGAAGATGGATTTGTATTCAAATGGCTCTTATTACTATCCAGGTGCCTCAGCAGTCCCTGATGATATTCGGAGTTTCTGGCAGTTTCAGAGGAAGTATTTCCATGGTTAAGAAACTTGCTTCTGAGCAAGTTTAGTTTGTTAGACTTCACGTCCATGCATGCCCTGAGGACCTAATTATACAGGCTTCCTGAGGTAGATGTGTCATATTACACCCACATTTTTGAATTATCACAGTGCATATATTCAATAGATTCTTCATCCAAATTGGTTCATAAAGGTGAAAAAGAACACGTGTTATAGACATACTCTTTAGCAATCTTACTAATCTCATAATAACCATGTACCTTGAGTATATATATATATATAATTTTGAGAGTTAGAATTCCTCTACATTGAAAGTTACTCAGTAGTTTTAATTGCATGAGAAGGTAATACATCTAAGATTTTGCCTGTTAAGTGGTTAATTATTTCCAAATCATTACTAAAGCACATTTAAGAGCTAAGTAAAAATGTAGCCAACTGAAAGAGGGCATGAAATGACGTAACACTGAAATTTCAACACATTAAAAATGCTCAATATCACTGTCAATAGGGAAATACAAATTAAAACTGCAAGGAAATACCACTACACACCTATTAGAATGGCTAAAATCAGAAACGCTGACAACACCAAGCGTGGCCAAGGTTATGGAGAAAATAGAACACTCACACATTGCTGGTGGGAATGCAAAATAGTACAACCACTTTGGAAACAGCTGGACAGTTTCTTTTAAAATTGAACAAGTAAGGGCTTCCCTGGTGGTGCAGTGGTTGAGAGTCCGCCTGCCGATGCAGGGTACACGGGTTCATGCCCCAGTCCGGGAAGATCCCACATGCCGCAGAGCTGCTGGGCCCGTGAGCCATGGTCTCTGAGCCTGCACGTTCAGAGCCTGTGCTCCGCAACGGGAGAGGCCACAGCAGCGAGAGGCCTGCGTACCGCAAAAAAAAAAAAAAAAAAATTTAGAAAAGAACTCAAGCTTGAGCAACCAGGAAAAATGCGGAAGTGTTAAACTTTCAAAGGGAAGTTGAAGTTCCTTTTAAAATATTGTTGCTATACAGGGTTGTGAATGAGAAGCAAGGAAATATTGGACGATGTTTACCAAAAATGCTAATTTAACTTCAAAAACACTGTAAATACCTCTTCTCTGACTTGCAGGGTCCAAAAACTTAAGCCATATGAGATGCACAGTCTTGTTACAGTGTGCTTAATGAAATGATTGAGGGCAAGCCATACAGAATAGAGTAACTGAGAATTCTAGGAGTACAGCTGTACCATTTCAAACTATCCTGGTCCCTGCTGAAGTCTGATATCACCTGGTGGCAGTTTATTGACATAAATATTGCTGGAGACAATTCTGGGTCCTGTGATGGGCTGAGTCTTCTGGGATAGCAGCAAAGATTCCAGGAATCTCTGGGTTAGTTGACACTTATCTTGATGGCCTTATCCAGGGAGATTGAGCCAAGAATATACCATACATGCAAGAACTCACTTTCAACCTCTGTACTTCTTAAGACTGGAATTGTCTGCTGTTTCCCTGTTTGACCTAGCCCTCACCTCATTTCTCTGCAGAAAATAAGAATTTTAACTGGCCCCCGTTTTAGAAACAGGGTTGGAAGGATGATGGAAGTCAATTGAGAATTGCATTATATTTGAATTAATCTCATTGCAGGGTGTGTTATCACTGTTTAGTTTTTTTTTTAAGGTAAATGGGTCTAATTCATTATTTTTGAGAGCAGTTAGAGAGCTGGCCAGTTATGTTAAGCCAGTCCTAGTTTGAGAAGCAAAAGTGTTGTTATCTTAAAATATGGTGATCCTAAGCCTGTTTTGCTCTCAGATCTATTCCTCATTCTTCTGCTCTGCGGGCCTATTTCCTAGGCCCTTATGTCAGTTAGACTCTAGCTGAGTTTGGCCAATGAGAGGCAGAATAATGGCCCCCAAAGATGCCCATGCCCTGATCTCCAGAACCTGTAAAAGTATTAAATGTTATATAGACATAGAGAATAGACTTATGGTTACTAACGGGGAGGGGAGGTGGGTGAGGGATGGACTGGGGGTTTGGGATTAGCAGATGCAAACTATCATATATAGAATGGATAAACAACAATACCCTACTGTATAGCCCAAGGAACTATATTCAGTATCCTGTGATAAACCATGATGGAAAAGAATATGAAAAAGAGTGTACATATATGTATCACTTTGCTGTGCAGAAGAAATTAACACAATATTGTAAATCAACTATACTTGAATAAAATAAATTTAAAAAAAATTAAATGTTACATGGCAAAGGGGCCTTTGTAGGTGTGATTAAGGTTATGGACCTGAGATGGGGAGATTGTCCTGGATTATCAAAGTGGACTCACTCTAATCACATGAGCCCTTAAAACAGAACCATCTCTGACTGGGAAGAGGACAGATGAGTCAGAATGGGTCTGAGAGATCTGAAGCATGAGAAAGACTTGATCTGCCATTGCTGGCTTTGAAGATGGAAGAAGGGGGCCATGAGACAAGGAATGTGGGTAGCCTCTAAAGGTTGAGAATCATTCTTATTTGATACCCAGTGAGAAAACAGGGACCTCAGTTCTATACTTGCATGGAGCTGAATTCTGTCAGCAACCTGAATGACTGTGCAAGTAAATTCATCTCCAGAGCCTCCCCAAACAAATGTAGACCTGCCAACCCCTTGATTTAGGGTTTGTGAGGACCCTAAAAGGGGGACCCAGCTGAGCCGCACTGTACTTGGACTTCTGACCCACATAAACTGGGGCCCCTGGGTTCTGTAATATCAGTTCTTCCTCTTGTCCCTCCAGCTTGAGTGTCCTAAGAGCTTCTTGCTGTTACTCTTATCTGAGATACCTTCCTGTCACTGAAAAAAAATGCGAAACCTAGAAGACGAGAATTATGTTTTATTCGGTGGACCTGCTGAGGACTTGAGCCCAGAAGACGGCTTCTCACATAGCTCTGAGGGACTACCCTGAAGAGGTAAGGTAGGAGCCAGGATATATAGGAGTTTGGCAACAAAAAAGATTACTGTTACTTAAGGAAAACCAGAAATCTCAGGTTAATGAATTTAGCGCTTTTCTTTGTATAGGAAGGTGCAAGGGTCTGGGCTCATCCAAATCATTCCTTTGATATGCACCTTAACTACCTAGGGCCAGTATCCTGCTTTTCTCCTTCCTGAAGTCCTTCTCAGGGTGCAGAGTCAGGGGCAGCTGCAGTGGCTGATGGCTTGAGGGCCACCACATCCTTTGTTTACTGAGATGGCAGATGACATTCTTCATCCACATTCCGTTCCCTGGTATTCTTCTCAGCCTGTTCCACCTCCTGTGTTACCAACTCACTGTGGTAAATTCCTTCTGTTTTAAATACTCCAAGTGATTTTAGTTTCCTGATTTGATTCTGAGTGATAAATACAGGATAATTCTGGGGATTTTTTTGTTCTTTTTTCAGTGGTGGTCAGAAGGGAAGTACAATCATTTATTCATTCAACAAACAGTATTGAGAGTCTATGCTATGTATCAGTGTTGAACAGGGCAGACAAGGTCCTTGACCTCAATGAACTTTACATTGCAGTCAGGCAGACAGAATTTTAATTAATAGTCAAAGTAAAGTGTTCGTATTATGATAAGAATAAGGATCTGTAAGAACATAAAACAAGGGGTTCTTAAACTAATCTAAGGGCTAGAGAATGATTCTATAAAGAGGAGATATTTAATGAGATTTGAAGATTGAGTAGTGTTATCCAGATGATCCAAAATAGTTAATAAGTTTGGGATGGGGCTTTGCTGGAGAATAGGAGTAAAACAACCCTATTTTATTCTGCCGGAAAAGTTAAACGAGAAAAAAAAAATCCTGGACCTAATAAGCAATTACAGAAAAGAGGCAGGATCCAAGGTTAATATCTAAAATCAATCACTTTCCTATATATGAGTAATAAACAATTATAATTTGAAATTTAAAACTCATTATCATTTACATGAGCACCCATCAAAATAAAATACTTGGGTGCAAATCTAACAAAATATGTACAAGATTTTTATGAGGAAAACTACAAAACTGTACAAAATGTCAAAGAAGAACTAAACAAATGGAAATATTTCATATTCATGGACAGGAAGACTCAGTATTGTCAGGAGGTCAGTTCATCCCAACTTGATCTATAGATTCAATGCAATTCCAAACAAAATCCCAGCAAGTTATTTGTGGATATAGACAAAAGCTGATTCTACAGTTTGTATGGAGAGGCAAAAGACCCAAAGTAGCCAACATAATATTGAAAGAGAAGAACAAAATTGGAGGATTGACACTACCCAACTTTAAGATTTATGATAAAGCTATAGTAATCAAGATAGTGTGTGTTGGTAAAAAAAAAAAAAAAAAAAGACAGATCAATGGAATAGAACAGAGAGCCCAGAAGTACAGTCACATAACTAAAATCAACTGATCTTTGACAAAGGAGCAAAGATAGTCTTTCCAACAAATGATGCATCTACATGCAACAACAAACAGCAAAAAAGAATCTAGATACAGACCTTACACTCTTTACAAAGATTAACAAAACATGGATCAGACCTAAATGTGAAACACAAAACTCTGAATTCCTAGAAGACAACATAGGAGAAAACCTAGATGATCTTGGGTGATGATAACTTTTTAGATACAACATGAAAGGCATAATCCATGAAAGAAATAACTGATAAGCTGGATTTCATTAAAATTAAAAACTTTTGCTCCATGAAAGACACTGTTAAAAGAATAAGAAGACAAGCCACAGACTAGGAGGAAATATTTGTAAAAGATACATCTATAAAGGACTGTTATCCAAAATATACAAGGAAGTCTTAAAACTCAGCAATAAGAAAACAAACAAGCTGATTAAAAAATGGCAAAAGCTCTTAACAGACACCTCACAAAAGAAGATATATAGATGGTAAATAAGCACATGAAAAGAAGTTCAACATCATTAGAGAATTGTAAATTAAAATGAGATGCCACTACACACTTGTTAGAGTGGCCCAAATCCAAAACATTGACAACACCAAATGCTGGTAAGAATGTGGAGAAAAAGGAACTCTCATTCATTGCTGGTGGGAATGCAAAATGGTTCAGCCATTTTGGGAGACAGCTTGGTCGTTTCTGACAAAACAAAAATACTCTTACCATATGATCCAACAGTCACACTCCTTGGTATTTACCCAAATGAACTGAAAATTTATGTCCACACAAAAACCTGCACATGGATGTTTTATAGCAACTTTACTCATAAGTGCCAAAAAGAAGCATGAAGATGGATAAATAAACTGGTACAACCAGACAATGGAATATTAAAAAGAAATGAGCTATCAAGCCATGAAAAGACATGGAGGAAACTTATATTCATACTACCAAGTAAAAGAAACCAATCTGAAAAGACTACATATTGTAGAATTCCAACTATCTGACATTCTGGAAAAGGCATAACTATGGAAACAGTAAAATGATTAGTAGTTGCTAGGGGTTAGCAGAGAGGGAGGGATGAATAGAGCACAGAGGATTTTTAAGGAAGTGAAATGATTCTGTGTGATACCACAATGGTGGATACGTGTCATTATACATTTGTCAAAACTCATAGAATGTACAACACCAAGAGTGAGTTTTGAGTGATAATTTAGGTTCATTGATTGTAACAAATGTCCCACTCTTGTGAGCGTCATTGACAGTGGCAGAGGTTGTGCATGCATGGGGACAGGGAGTATATGGAAACTCACTGCACTTTTGTTCAATTTTGCTGTGAACCTAAATAAAACTGCTCTGAAAAATAAAGTTTATTAATTAAAAAAAATTCTGTATGCTACTTTAGTGAAAAGCCAGAGTAGGTGCCATCTTTGACAATTTGCTTTCTCGGCCAGGATACACGGCTCTCAGAGAAATTCTTCCTGGAACCACTTTGGTATCTGACCTTATTTAACTAGGATTCCAGATCAGATGTCTGAGTTATATCTTTTTTACGCATTCTTGAGAAATACATAAAATGAAAAACGCACTTTTTCTAAATCAAATAAATAATGCACCCAACAGGTACCCCTGTCAATTTAACACAGAACTGTTAATCTAACAAATCAACTTCTAGCAATTTATTATGAGAAAATAATTATTTAAAGAAGTTCAACACAGTATTGTTCATCATAGTAAAAACAGGATACAATTTAAATGGAAATCAATTATATAAAGTGAAGCATATATATATATATATACTGTTCAGCAATGAAAAATGTTGATGTAGATCTATATTTATTGACATAGAAAGATGTACACAGCATCTACCATGAGAAAATAGCGGAAAACCATATACATGTCTGTGCGTGTTCATACGCAGTACCCCTATGTGGTAGGTTTTAGAGTGTGTGCCAGTTGTCAACTTATTGCCTTTCAGCTTCAAGTTCATAGTTCACTCCCTGTTCTACAAAAATGGAGATACATTTTTTGCCTTTGCCAGCTGACACCTGTGTTAAACTTCATCAGTACAGGAAGCTGGAGTTTCATTGCTGATGGGAGGGATTTTCCTCCCTTGTTCCAGTGTACTGCCTTGGCAGGCTCCTATGGCCAAAAGCTTCCCCAACGGCCCCACCTGACCCCTCCAGTGGTTTTGCAACAGAATGCTTCTGGCTTCCCCAGAACCCTAGAGAGCAGATTTTGAGCAAGTTTCCACAGCACAGCAGCTCAGTAACTTCCCTGCCATCCTGTGGTGGGGGGTAGGGAGGGTCCTTGAGCCTTCTATCTCAGACTTAGAGGTTGTGGCTGCTCCTTATATATGCCTTTCTTAGATTCTTTTTCTTAAAATTAATTAATTAATTAATTAATTTTTGGCTGCATTCGGTCTTTGTTGCTGTGAGCAGGGGCTACTCTTTGTAGCGGTGCACGGGCTTCTCATTGCAGTGGCTTCTCTTGTGGAGCACAGGCTCTAGGCATGGGGGCTTCAGTAGTTGTGGCATGTGGGCTCAGTAGTTGTGGCTCACGGGCTCTGGAGCACAGGCTCAGTAGCTGTGGCACACGCTCTGCAGCATGTGGGATCTTCCCTGACCGGGGCTCGAACCCATGTCCTGTGCATTGGCAGGCAGATTCTTAACCACTGTGCCACCAGGGAAGTCCCCCTTCTTGTAGTCTTTAGAGTTCTTTTTGTTTCTTACTAGCTGAATCCTTGTTAGTCCAATTCCCTGCTATAGTTAATAATTTTTTATATTAAATTTTTCCTTGCTTAAAAAAAAAACCACTTACATAAAATTATCTGTAACTCTACTCTCCCTGTGATAACCATCATTAACATCTTGGTGCATATACTTTAAGCCTTTTTTTAAAAATAAATGTGTATGCATGTATTTTATGTGTATATATACATATGTAAAAACTATGTCCATATGTAGTTTTTACAACAAAAGATAAAGCACGTTATACAGATTGCTTTGTGAGCTTTTTTTTACATCAATATTTGTAATGGTTGCAAAGCACTTCACTTGGTATATATACCTTAAATTGTTAAAAATTTCCCTAGTTTGGGACCCTCAAACTATTTCTAATCTTATATCATTATAAACAGTGATGCAATGAATATCTTATGCTGGAAATCTCTTGTTTATTTGCCCAGATTTACCTTCTACTATTCTCTATCCCACTCTCAGCTCCACTCTCTTTAGGGAGTACATTAACTTGTTCCTTTGCTCTCTGGCTTCCTGTCAGGTTCAGACAACAGAAAGCCCCAGCAGGAGACTGGAGGAAAGGACAAGAGTGAGATCAGAGCATTCATCCTGGCTCCTTCCTTGTCAGGTCTCCTAAAGCTAGCTGTGCTCCTCAACTGAAAGTCACTATCCTCAAGGTGGCCAACCCTACACAGTCCTCTCTTCCCAGTTCTCCTAACCAATCCTTCCCTTGTCCTTTTTTACTGGGCCTAATGGTGACAGCTCTGCTGCTGCTGGAAGCCCTGGGTACCTGCACCATTGCTGTGGTTTTCCTATAAATCATCCATACCATTGTAAATTAACCCCATTCAAATTATCCTAGTTGTTGTTCTCTCACTAATATAACCTTTGTGTTTAAATCTTTATGTATATCTTTAATTATACTCTTCAAGTAAATTTCAAGATGAAGAATTTGCTAAGACACTGGGTACACCTGTTAGAAAAGATGTGTGAGACATGTATGCATTTTAGATGGAATGTCTATAATCTTGGTGGTATAGAGAGTCACCCTTTAAAATGTGTAATCTATACTCTGGATCCAACCAGATGAGGATATACCTAAATATTTAACAAAGATAAGAAATTGGCAAGGAAGACAGCCCAACATTTACCTTGGTCCCTGAGAAGTTCCGGAGACCTCAAATCTTCCTGAGTGTTTTAATAAACCTATTTTGTGAAGGAGTATTACTAAGATCCAGTTAGAAAATGAACAAAGAAAGAAAATCCAATTAGTTAATGTTGGCTTATAGAGTAGAATAAATAAGCCTTCCACATGTCAGTTATTATCTGGGCTTTTGAGACGGCATTCATCAAATTTCTAACATAGGTGGTCCAAATTTGTCTTCATGTTTCAGTTTCAGGCCCAATTCTCATGACGATGATTTCTTATACCTGAGTTTTTCTGAGACAACGAACAATTTAAAACAGGTGTGGCAGATATGACTTTAAAAAACTGAGGAGACAAGAAATATTGTACCTTTTACAGGTTACACCATATGAAATTGATGTTTTGTAAGTCAAAATTGTTACATACCATCAATTTCATATGCGTTACCCTAGTAATTTTCTCTAAATCAATTTAATTCTATTTAGAACCTCATCTTGCCACACTGGCTGGAAAGATAACCTTGGCCATTTGTAGGTTTCCTTTACACCTCCCCCTTCATCTACCGCTGTCCTCCATCCAACCTCCTTGTCTACCTGAGAATACGTGAAAGTTCCAGGGTGAATGGGATTTGGGAGAAGGGGACGAGCATCTGGTCAAGCTGATGCTGTGTCTTCCATGTCCTCTGCCTCTGTTCTTCCTAGGCCGTGCTGGGAGCATGGAGATCAAGAGAGGCTGCCTAGGGATCTGCCAGCCTAGGTGCACTGGTCAGCGGTTTCTTCTCTGGGGTCTTATTGCTTCCATGGTAAGTAGCATAGCTGTGATTGCAAAAGGGTTTCCAGATGACCACGCCAAGGCTTACTGTAAAGGAAATGGATCACTGTCCACAGTACCTGGAACATCATAGGCACTCACTAAATATTGATTGAAGGGATAAATAAATCATCTGAAGGGGTCAACCTAAGCATACTAAGCGGAGTAAGCAGAAAAATAGCAATAGCAAACCCTTAAGGTGACAGGCATTGTTCTAATTGCTCTGCATAAATCAACTCATTCAGCTCTTGCAGTAACCCTAAGAGTCATGTAACTGAGCAGAGCTAAATTAACCTTTCAAGTTTGTGGCAGACCCTTGCAGTCGGACTCAAAAGCCTGTCTGCTTAAGTACTAGTTCATACTGCAGCCCAAGCATAGAATCAAGGATGCTTTCTAACTTTGTACAGAAAGAGCTAGGCCTTCAATGTCCTCACATACTGCTTTCAGCTTCAGCACAGATTTCACTAGTGGCATTTATCTATGATACTTAAGATCACTAACAAAGCCCAGGCAACATCCTGGCTTGCAGCCAGACCACTGGCCTTCCCATCTGGGATACTTGGCAGGACTGGTCATGTGACAAAGACAGCTAATAACAACAATTGCTGGGTGATGAATGGCTAGAAGTAACGCAGCTCAAAGCATGACTGGGACAAGGAATGCAATCAGGAAATGCTGACCTGGAACTTAGAGTGTGATGAGTTGGGCTGTGATGGATGGAAGGCAGCAGCTCCACGTACAGCATGTTGGGACACACAGTATGAGAAGCGCTGCTTAATTTGAATTGAAATGGGCAGCTTGAGAGGCTGAGATGCAAGCAGTGACCACAGCCACAAACCAAAATACAAACTTTCCATTACTCTGTCCAACGACACTCACACTCTTGGGTAGTATTGCTGTTGTTCGGCACCATCCTTCAATATGATAAAGAAGGATGATACAGGGCTGTGGGCCCAGGGCCATGCATTATGAGATGTCTGAGGGAGGAACCTGCAGAAGAGGCTTCAAGCTGGGATTTATTGGGCTCATCTGAGCCAATCTCCGAACAAAGGTTCCTGTTTAATATTTGAAATAGCCGTTCTGGACCACACTGAGGTGCCTGTGAATGAGAGCAGAGTATCTCTGGTTCCTTTTTATTTCACACCTCAAAGTCAAGGGCTCCCTCTGTTATTTTTCTTCTTTCCCATTGTGCTTATAGCTCTTGCATCTCAGCCCAAGTTAGAGCTCTGGGCATCCTGGGAGCCAGGAGACTTGACTCAGCAGGAACACTATCCTGAGCAGTCAGTGAAACGCTGGGTCCACGCTCTGTGGGCTCATGTTGTTCTGGACACACTTGTACAACTCGCAAGGGGAAGACACTTCATGAGTCTGTGACTTTTTATTACAGGCCTCAAATGAGACTTCAGATGGATGTTTAAAAATGATCCCCTTATCAGAAAAATGGCTTGCAAATACTTTCTCCCATTCTATAAATTGCCTTTTCAGTCTCGACTGTTGCCTTTGCTGTGCAGAATCTTTTTGTTTGTTGTAATCCCACTTGTCTGTTTTTGCTTTTGTTGCCTATGCTTTTGGTGTCATATCCAAGAAGTCATTACTAAGGCAATGTCAAGGAGCTTTTCCCCTTTTTTTTTTCTGGGAATTTTATAGTTGCAGGTCTTACATTTAAGTCTAATCCATTTTGAGTTGATTTTTGTGTATGCTGTAAGGTAGGGGTCCAATTTCATTTTTTGCATATGAATATCCAGTTTTCCCAGCACCATTTGTTGAAGAGATTGTCTTTTCCCCATTGCATATTCTTGGCACTCTTGTCAAAGATCAGTTGACCATATATGCATGGATTTGTTTCTGGGCTTTCTATTCTCTTCCATTGGTCTACATATCTGTCTTTATGCCAGTACCATACTATTTTAATTACTGTAGTTTTGTAATACATTTAGAAAATCAGGACGTGTAATACCTTCATCTTTTTTTTCTTTCTCAAGATCACTTTGACTATTTGGGGTCTTTTGTGGTTCCATATGAATTTTGGATTTTTTTCTATTTCTGTAAAAAATGCCATTGAGAGTTTGATGGGAACAGCATTGATTCTGTAGATCTCTTTGGGTAGTATAAACATTTAAATAATATTAAGTCTTCTAATCATACAGTTCAACAGCAAAAAAACAAATAACGTGTATTAAAAATGCACAAAGGACTTGAACAGACATTTCTCCAAAGAAGATATACAAATGGCCAACACATATATGAAAAGATGCTCACATCACTAATTATGAGGAAATGAAAATCAAAACTACAATGAGATAGTTATAGCTATTTTTCTAGGATAGCTATAATAAGAAAGACAGATATTTTAAGTGTTGGCAAGGATATGGAGAAACTGGAACTCTCATCTACAACTGGTAGGAATATAAAATAGTGCAGCTGTTGCAGGAAAGAGTTTGACAGTTCCTTTAAAGATTAAACAGAATTACCATATGAGGCTAGCAATGCCATTCCTAGTTATATACCAAAGGGAAATGAAAACACATATCTACACAAAATTTGTACACAGATGTTCATAGCAGTATTATTCACACTAACTGAAACAACTCAAATGTTCATCAGTTGATAAATGGATAAATAAATTGTGGTATGTTCATAAGATGGAATATTATTCAGCCAAAAAAGGGACGAAGTACTGATTAATGGTATAACATGGATGAACCTTGAAAACATGCCGAGTGAAAGAAGTCAGTCACAATCCACATTTTGTATGATTCTATTTACATAAAATGTACAGAATTGGAAAATCAATAAAGACAGAAAGTAGGTTAGTAGTTTCCAGGAGCTGGAGGGCTTGGGGGGAAATGGGGATTTATTGCTAATGTCTATGGGATTTCTTTTTGGGACGTTGAAAATATTCTAAAATTGATTGTGGTGATGGTTATATAACTCAATATGCTTAAAACTATGGACTTGAATACTTTAAATGGGTGAATTGTATGGTTTGTGGATTGTGTTGCAATAAAACATATATAGTATGTATAATACATGTGGAATCAACAAGAATAAACCACACTCAAAGGGTTTTTCTTGCATAAATTACACTCAAAAGGGTTGTCTGTGATTTCCATTATATTTTCTTAAAAGATTAATAAGAAATTAAAGACATTTGTAATGTAATTACAAAGGTCTTTTAGATTTTTTCAAAGTCCTTACAAACTTTTGTAGTCACTTCACTCACTCCTAATTTTTTATAACAGTCTTATTAAGATATAATACACATGCCATAAAATTCATCCCTATAAATTGTACAATTTAGTGGTTTTTAATGTAATTCAGAGTTAACACACACACTTATTTTGACATTGAAGTTTCTAGCTATTTGTCTTTACCAACTCTTTCCGAAGTAATGAACATATTTTTAATTAACAGGTATTTTTGCACTCAGTATTTGTTTAAATTATGTAAATACAGTAACAGAAATCTGATTGAGAAAACGTAACTGACCCTTGGTAAGCATACTCAATCACGGGCATAGATGTGCTTGGGTGTGCTAGTGTGTAGCCTATAGGCACAGGTGTTACAAGGCAGTGCATAGCACAGAGAGAATGGAGAGAGCCACTGAGTTTGGAGAATGAGTTAAATGGAGGCTGGTTAAGAGAGTTTTTACTAATGAAGCAAAATGTTTTGGAAGTTTAAAGGAGGAAAGAAAATCTTATAGCTTCTTAGAAGAAATGGCTTTGAAATGGGCCTGTAAGAATGGATGAAAGATTTCTCTTTAGTGGAAAAAAAAATTGGAGAGAATATAATGGGCCTCAATGATGTACGGATCACTCACCCAACAATTATCAACATGAGACTAATCTTGTTTCATCTATAGCCCTATTTACTTCCCCCCTTGGAAATATGGGTACAGTTTTGTTTTGTTTTTATTTTTTACTTTTTTCCAAATTGAAGTATAACTTAGGTACAGCAAAACACCAATCTAGCAACACAGCTCAATGAACGTTTACATATGTATATACCAGTGTAACTACCACTTGGATCAAGACAGAACATTCTGCCTCAATAAAGCTGGAGAAAAAAGATATAGAACATTCCCAGTTTACTGGAACGTTTCTTTATGTCACCTTCTAGTCAATGCTGCCCCACTCCACAACATAACCACTATTCTGACCAGTATCACTATAAATTAGTCTTACCTATTCTTGAACTTCATGAAAATGGAATGATATAGTAAGTACTCTGTTGTGTCCATCTTCTTTTAATCAATCCCTTGTTTATGAGATTGCTTTATGTGGTTGCATGTAAGAGTAGTTTGGTTTTTAATTGCTATATAGTATTTCATTATGTGAATACTCCACATTTTTTGTTTGTTTTAAATTTTTTTAATTAAAAATTTTTATTTTTTTATTTTGGCTGGGTCACACTGCTTGTGGGATTTCAGTTTCCCGACCAGGGATTGAACCCGGGCCGTGGCAGTGAAAGTACCAAATCCTAACCACTAGACCACTACAGAACTCCCTCCACATTATGTTTTAATCCGTTCCACTGTTGATGGACATGCGGGTTGTTTCTAGCTTTTCCCATGAAGCTTCTTGTGCATGCCTTTTGGTGGATATATGCACTCATTTCTGTTGGGTATATTTACTGGAGTGGAATTTCTGGGTTGTAGAGTATAAATATGTTTAGCTTTAAGTACTGTAAATTTTCCAAAGTGTTTGAACGAATTTATACTCCAACCACCAAGTTAACGCAGTTCTTTCCGTTGCTCCACATCCTTGCCAACATTTAGGATTGCCAGTCTTTAGGCATTCTAGAGGAGGTATAGTGGTAATCATTATTCCTTTTTCATTTTTGTCTGTTTTTTTAAATCAGATACTTATGTTTATTATTAAAGTTCATGAGGATGTAGTTAAGATAGGGTCATTAGAATGGGCCCTAATCCAATATGATTGGTGTCCTTAGAAGAAGAGATCAGGGCACAAGTGCACAGAGAAAAAACCATGTGAGGATACAGTAAGTAGGTGGCCATCTGCAAGCCAAGGAAAGAGTCCTCAGAAGAAACCAAACATGCAGACATTTTGATCTTGGACTTCTAGCTTCCAGATTGTGAGAAAATTAATTTCTGTTGCTTAAGGCAATCAGTCTGTGGTATTTTATTGTGGGAATCCTAGCAAACTAATGCATATGGTAAGTGTGTATTTAATTTTATAAGAAACTCTCTTCCAAAGTAGTGCATCATTTTGCATTCTCATCAGCAATGTATGAGAGTTCCAGTTCCTCTGCATCCTTGTCAGCACTTGGTATTGTCAGAATTTTAATTTTAGCAATCTTAGTAGGTGCAGTGGGATCTAATTGTGTTTTATTTATTTTTAAAAATATGTATTTATTTATTTGGTTGCACTGGGTCTTTAGTTGTAGCAGGCAGGCTCCTTAGTCATGGCATGTGAACTCTTACTTGCAGCATGCATGTGGGATCTAGTTCCCTGACCAGGGATCGAACCTGGGCCCCCTGCATTGGGAACGTGGAGTCTTAACCACTGCGCCACCAGGGATGTCCCTGAATTATGTTTTAAATTTGCAGTTCCCTAATGATGTGATAACATTGAACATCTTTAATTCTTATTTGCCACTCAGTGTAGCTTAATTTGCAATTTTCTGATAATTAGTTATATTGGACATATTTCTATATGATTATTTGCTGTTTAGATAACCTCATTTGTAAAGTGCCTATTCAGGTATTTTGCTTCTTCAAAAAATAGGATGTCTGCCTTTTCCTTTTAGAGTTGTAGAAGCTCTTTATATATTCTGGAGAAAAGTACTTTGTTGGATATATGTATTTCAAATATCTTCTCCCAGCTCTACTTGCATTTCACTCTCTTAATGGTATTTTTTTTTAGAGTTCACATCCATTTTTATTAATTAATTTCTTTGAGCATCATAATTTATTTAGCCTTAATGGTGTTTTTGATGAAAATAAGTTCTACATTTTAAAGAAGTGCAATTTTTAATCTTTTATGTTTATACTTTTTTCTCTTATTTAATAAATGTTTGTCTACCTCAAGATTGTAGAGATATTCTCCTACATTTTCTTCTAAAGGCACTATATTTTAAAAAAAATTATTTATTTGTTTTTTTAATTTTTGGCTGCATTGGGTCTTTGTTGCTGCACGCGGGCTTTCTCTAGCTGCGGCGAGCGGGGGCTACTCTTTGTTGTCGTGCGCGAGCTTCTCATTGTGGTGGCTTCTCTTGTTGCAGAGCACAGGCTGTAGGTTCAAGGGCTTCAGTAGTTGTGGCTCGTGGACTCTAGAGCACAGGCTCAGTAGTTGTGGTGCACGGGCTTAGCTGCTCCGCGGCATGTGGTATCTTCCTGGACCAGGGCTCAAACCCATGTCCCCTGCATTAGGCAGACGGATTCTTAACCACTGTGCCACTAGGGAAGCCCCTAAAGGCATTATTTTAATTTTCATATTTGGGTTACAATCTGTTTGAAATCAAAAATTTTTGTGTGTTATATAATGTGAGATAGACATCACATTTTCCTTGACCAATTGATTCACCACTATTTACTGAAAGGACAGAATGTGTAAAATTATTTATTTATTTATGTAATTTTTTTTTTTAATTGAATGAAAGATTCTTTAAATTCTATAGTGCTTTACAATTATCAAAAGTTTCACACAAATGATTTCGTATAGTCCCATAATAAACCTTTTTTTTTTCTCCTACCTCTATACTGCCTCATCCCCCTTCCCTCTCCACACTGGTAATCACTAGTTTGTTCTTTCTATCTGTGAGTCTGCTTGTTTTTTGTTTTATTCACTAGTTTGTTATATTTTTTAGATTCCACATATAAGTGATATCATACAATATGTCTTTCCCTTTCTGACTTATTTCACTTAACGTAATGCCCTCCACGTCCATCCATATTGCTGTAAATGGCAAAATTTCCAGAACGTGTAAAGTTTAAACTATGGATATTATGTGAGGAATGGAAGGTGGTGGTATTCCAACATGAAGGAATGGGAGGCAGTGCCACAGGAATAATATATTTAGCAATGAGTTAGTAGGTCTGTTTGAGGGGGATATCAAACTTTAACATTCATAAGTATTACCTATTAAAAATGTTAGGTCCTGAATATGCCTCCCTCCACCCCTCCTCCCCCAAAATTCAGAACAGGAGGCCTGATGTGGATCACAAATAATTTGTGAACTACACTTTGAGAAATGCTAGTAAAGGCATGGTGGCTGATGTATGTCTCTGTCTTTTTCAGATCATGCTGATATAATTACTTTAAAAACTTTGTGGACTTCCCGAGTGTCCATTGATAATCTATTCCATTATATAAAAGCCAGGCCCACAAATCTCTTTCAAATAAGCTTTTACCTTCCTTGGACTCTCTGTGAAGCTGCTGTGAGACAATGGACTTAGATTCTTAAAAGCCCCGCTGTTTAAACAGAGAAAGTCTGCAAGATAGACTCTTAAAAATCCTTAGAAGGCCTTCTGCCTGTCTGCAAGGATCTGATCTGCACCACCTTAAACCTCTCTGACTTTTTACTAAAGAATCTTGCAGTTTTATCCTAGATTTGATTTCTGTTCTGAAGCCATGTGAAAATTGTCACCTACAATAGACTCCTACAACTGATGGGACAAGATTAACTACAAGATTTATGAAAAGAAATTGGAAAAAAGTTGAGGAATATTCAAACCTGATGATGCTTTGTGTAATGCTTCAGCTGTTGATTGGTACTTCTTTCAATCAAAACATTTTTTTTCTTTTTCAGAGATATGTTATTTCTATCTCTCAATACTAAATAACTTTTGACAAAGGTATTCATTGAAATTTTCAGTGGAATATCAGTGCTTGGATCTGAGCTTTTCACTAATCTTGACATTATATCCTCTATTGTCAGGCTAGAAGCTGAAAGGAGTTTTTTTGCTATTGACCTTTATGCTCCTGTAATTTGGTTTCTTTTCAATCTCCTGAACCAACGGGAATTCAGATCTCTCATAATAGTCCCGATGCACTCAGTAGAAGAAAATACAGTTATAGAAAAATAAAATTTAAAGTCAAAGAAGGAAAAAAGTGGTGAAAAAAAATCTCTTTCATTGGCCTTTAGCTGACAGTAGACATCTCCTTTCTCTCCCGGGAATTTCATAGGAGGTGGACTCTGATAAACCCGGGCATGAATTTCTAAGCATGATGAATATTTCTTGGTTAGTATTTAAATTCACAGTTCACTGTTTCTGCAGATTCTGTTCTTCTTTATTTATGTCCTTAAAAAATTAGAAGAACTGATTCATAAGAACATAACACAAGACTAGTGATCTATTTACCCCATTATTTGGTTGAGAGTAGTACCAATGGAGGTTTTGTGGGAGAGTATTGTTTTACCTCAGTTGTTTCTGACCTGAAATAAAATAAATCTTAATCTTGAGTTCTACTCTGTGATTGGTGCTGTAAGCCTAGTTCATCTGCAAACAGATCTTTTGACAATCACTTATGTCATTACCCAGACACAATAGAAAATGAGAGCGATGTTCAATACTTAGAAGACCAGGGTCTCTCACCAACAAACCCTCATTGAACAGTGATTTCTGATGAAATACTAAAGAACACTGAGCTTTTTCTAGGAAAGTCAG
Source organism: Neophocaena asiaeorientalis asiaeorientalis (assembly GCF_003031525.2). Taxonomy (NCBI): domain Eukaryota; kingdom Metazoa; phylum Chordata; class Mammalia; order Artiodactyla; family Phocoenidae; genus Neophocaena; species Neophocaena asiaeorientalis. The sequence goes on from NW_020185330.1 coordinate 4,080,291, forward strand.
GGCTCACAATCATACAAGCAAAAAATTAAATTACTCACTGGATTAAATGTGTAAGTATAATTTTTGGTCAGTTAAGGAAATGAATGCTTGGTGAGCATGACAAATCATAATCTAAAACAAAAATAATGAAGTTTAAATAACAGAGCATTGCAAATAAATATGAAATATTTGGGTTGGATTAGAGGATTTATAACATCTCTTGCAGATCTAACATAAATTTTTCATGGTGCTGGAAAAATTAGATTAATGAGAATTCACAAGAAAGGATAAACATCAGAGTTCTTCATTCATGTCCTGGAAAAATATGCGTGACAGTCAAAGTTTTCCCTTCGACTTGCCAAGAAAGCCTAACTGTTCTCAGAGGCATGTAAACCACTGAAGAGGAGTTTTGTGAAGAGAGGTGAGCAAATGAAGGGGCATGCCAATGTCATTGTCAAATGTTTCTGCCTGGGATGCAAAATAAGTTTGGATGTCATCAGGAATATATTTTGGGAGGGTGGAGAAGATGGGTTGAGCCTGACATAAACCAGATCCACTCTAAAGCAAATTTGTTGAATTCCTTTCATGTCTCAGGGAACTTGGGTGACCAGCTGTCCCAGATTTCCTGGGACTGGGGGATTTCCTGGGATGTGAGGCTTTGAATGATAAAACTGGGAAAATCTCAGGCAAACTGATACAAGTGGGTCACTCCAGTTATGAGAGAACCAAGCAGAAGTCAGATCCCATTGGTAGTACAGATCCACCACCCCAATCAATAGAGTATATCCCTCTTCTTGTTCAGTGGTTTGAGAAACACAAAACAGCCAGTTGGAAGCCTCAACTTTCAGTTCAGATAGAACCATGTTGTGTCTCCTCGTAGAAGCCTTCTTCCCTTGGGAATTAAGAACTTTTAAAGCTGCAGAGGGACTTCCCTGGCAGTCCAGTGGTTAAGACTCCACACTTCCAATGCAGGGGGCACGGGTTGGATCCCTGGTTGGGGAACTAAGATCCCACATGCCTCTTGGTGTGGCCAAAAAATAAAAATAAAAAATAAATCTGCAGAGATCAGAAGCAAAATTTTTGGAAGCAGATGATTAAGTAGAATAATGAGAAGAGCCACTCTTACTTCTTACCCTTGGTTTCTTTACCTATATACTCTGTCTGTGGGGTAAAAAAAAAGAGACGCAAGATACATATTGCATCTTGTAGAAGAGCACCCTAATGTTGCAAGGCATTGTTTCTGTCTCTCATTTGTCACCAAAACTGGGTCTTTGACAGCCATTCCAACCATACTATAATGTCAGCTCTTCTAGTGAATCTTTTGCCTCACTGTTTTTTTTTCCTGTGAAATGAGTTTCTTTGTCAGAACAGTGTTGTGTGGGATTCTGTGACAGTTGATAGGCATTCAGTAAGTACACAGATGGTGGTGATGGCAGAAGCTTTGCATGCAGGGAAAGCAAGTCCATATCTAGAAGGAGTGTCTATTTCTGGGGGGACCAATCACTAATCCCTTCATGGTGGAAAGTGTTTAATAAAATCAACCTGCTATCTGATGGCTGCTGTTCCCCCCAGGGTATGTTGCTATACTAGGGTTCAGTGTAGGTATCTGCTGTTAGTAGGCTGGGCACTTAGCAGTAGTGGTAGGTAGATTAATCTTGGTGAGAAGAAGTCCATCTGCTTGAAGCCCTGCAGAACCTCCATCTCTGCAACTATGACCACTTTACTTATGAATTCATTGAACGAATTGCAGGTTGGCTGAGGAAAGAGGTTGGTTTACCTATAGTGGCCCATCTTGCCTACCTGATTATAGAGAACTGCAAGCTTTTGCCCTAGATAAGCATTCCTACAGGAAAGAAATATCCTTACATTTTTTTAAAAAATCTTGGCAGTGGTCTATTTTTCCCAATTAATTAATTAATTTTTGTCTGTGCTGGGTCTTCGTTGCTGCACGTGGGCCTTCTCTAGTTGTGGCGAGCTGGGGGTACTCTTCACTGTGGTGCGCAGGATTCTTATTGTGGTGGCTTCTCTTGTTGCGGAGCATGGGCTCTAGGCGCGCGGGCTCCAGTAGTTATAGCACACGGGCTCAGTAGTTGTGGCTTGAAGGCTCTAGAGTGCAGGCTCAGTATTTGTGGTGCACCGGCTTAGTTGCTCTGCCGCATGTGGTATCTTCCTGGACCAGGGCTCGAACCTGTGTCCCCTGCATTGGCAGGTGGATTCTTAACCACTGTGCCACCAGGGAAGTCCTATCCTTACATTCTATGTCCACTATTAAGTGGGCATATACGCATGCCTCTTCCCCAAACCTCCTTGTTAACAGTTCTCCAATCTTGTACCAAGTCCCTGACCTCTAACCCATGAATTTTTGTAGACATAAATATATGGGCATCTCTCCTTCCAGGAAAAGTGCATACCAGATGTATGGCTTGACTTTCTTCCCTTTGGGAAAATTTATCCTCCCCCTAGTTCTCCAGGGTCACCCCTGAACAGGGTGTGATTCTGTAGCAGTTTATTTTCATCTAGTACCCACACGTTATATAGTTGCATCTCTAAACCAGGATCAATTTTTTCCTTCCTTGATCAGGTGGAATTTATTTTTTTTTAATATACTTTTAAAAATATTTATTTGGCTGCACCGGGTCTTAGTTGTGGCATGTGGGATCTAGTTCCTTGACCAGGGATTGAACCCGCGTCCCCTGCATTGGGAGCGTGAAGTCTTAGCCACTGGACCATCAGGGAAGTCCCAGGTGGAATTTCTTATGAGACCATAGGTGTGAATGAAGGATAGGCGGCACTGGAGTAGATGGTGTGGCAGTCTTAACCACTTGTTCGTAACTCATTTGTGCCTTCTCTGAAGGCACAAATGAGTTATGAACCTGTTTAACCTAGATCTTACATAAACCATATCTTTTTGATGATGAACATCTTTTCCCACTCCCAAAGTTACGGGTTGATGGGTTAGATTACAGCCAGTTCATAATAGGCAGCTCAGGTCACCTGGACAGTTGGTGTTCCATGGTCAAGTACTCGATCTTAATTAGAGGAAAATGGCCAGCATACCCCAAAATCTAGAAGTCTGCACTATGCTTCTCCAATTGAGATTTGCCAGTGGCTTTACATTGTATTCTCATTTTCGCTGTTGGATCTGCTGGGTCACAAGTCTCAAATGACCATAGGGCACATGAGTCTTAGACCTGCTAGAGTTCTTTCTTGATCTGGGCCCAAAATTCATAGCCTAACAGGTTTCCCAGAAAATGAGTTAGGGTAGCAGACCCGAATGTAGTATGCATTGCCTACAGAATCCAAAGATACCATGATGGTTAATTTTATGTGTCGACTTATTAGGCCACAGTACCCAGATATTTGGTCAAACATTATTCCAGATGTTTCTGTGAAAGAATTTTTTAGATGAAATGAACATTTTAATTGGCTGACTTAGGGTAAAGCAGATTATTCTCCATAACGTGGGTGAGCCTCATTTCATCAGTTGAAGGCCTTAAAAGACAAAACCTGACCTTCTAGAAGAAGATGGAATTCTGCCAGCAGACTGCCTTGGGACTTGAACTGCAACACTCTTTCTTCCCTGGGTCTCCAGCCTGCCTTGCCCACCTTCAAGATTTTGGACTTCTCAGCCTCCACAATCATGTGCGTATATAAAAAATTGGTTCTATTTCTCTGAAGAATTCAGACTAATACAGATGCCTTTTCCTTAGTGGTAGGGCTTGCAAAATGCAGACACTGGTCTTTGCTTGGGAATATAGATTGTAATATAAGACCAGAGACCGACTGCAGAGTGAGACAATAGAGGGACAAGGCTGGAAACCTGAGGGACATCAACACAAAAGAGATAGAGAAGACAAATTCAGAAAGGGACTGAGGAGCTTCAGGCTACATAGAAGGAAAAGAGAGAGCAGAAGAGCCATGTTTGTGAGGTCACTGAGGTCAAGGGAAGAGAAGCCTTTCAAGAAGTAATCAGTGGTGTCATGTGACAGAGAGGAGTTAGCAGCAGGGAAATCATTGGTGACTTCAGTGAGAAGTGTTTCAGAATCCAGTTGTGGGTGCAGAAGCAGGTTACCGATGTATAAGGCAGAGTGAATGGGTAGTGAGAATATAGTCAAGTAAGTTGCATCTTAACCAATCCAAGAATCAATCAAAAACCTGGCTTTGTAGGAGATGGGGTAGATGGGGTGGCCTGGAGTTTGAATATTTTCCCCCTCGTTTAAGTGGAGAGATCCCTGAATGCAGGAATGGCTGATGGAGAGGGAAAGGTTGAAGATTCAGACAGAAAGGGCATTGTTGATGGACTGCAGTCCCTGAGGAGGCTCAGAGGGCTGACATCCAGAGGTCTGTGTCATGAGAGTCAGCATCCAGAAGAATTATTCTACAGCCTTCACAGAATGATGATTTGTAATAGAGATTGCAGTCTGTTTACCTTCTCTCATAAGACTTCCAAAACAATATATGCAAGTACCAAAAGGTGGCTTTTAAAAATTGTTGACCTGGATCAAAGGAAGTTGGTTAAATTGGAGATGTGGTCAGAAATAAATGGAACTAAGCCTGGGAAAGGTTAATTACAGGGTTGTCATACTATAGGGAGGAAAAACACTGGGCAAGGACTGGCTGGGAATCTAAGAGTTACCATGAGGAGCTGAATATGAACAAGCAAATAGAAGCGTGTTTTTTTTTTTTTTGGTGGTGCCATGCGACTTTCGGGATCTTAGTTCCCTGATCAGTGGATTGAACCCATGCCCCCGGCAGTGAAAGAGCATAGTCCCAACCACTAGACCACCAGGGAATTCCCAGAAGTGTGGTTTAAAAAGCAGGTACCATTCTGCAGGACACACATTTTTAAATGCATGTTTTATATTTAAACACCTAGCATGCTGCTGTATACGTTGCAAATATTGCTGACTTTGTTCGATTTGTTGCTACTGATCTGCCCTCACCAGGTCATACTCTTAAAAATTATTTGGGCGGGAGTGGTGACAGTTATACTGAAATATCCATGTTCTCTTGCCTGATTCCTCAGGCCAAGATTCATCCCTGCAACTTGCCTGGTTAGGGTGAAGCTTGTATAGGCAGCAGTGGTGAAAGAGTCATTGTTTTTTCTTTTCTTTATGTGACACTAAGCAGCAGCAGTATGTTGACCACATTTTTTATTTAGGCCTCATTGAATAGCTAATACTAATCAACCGATCTAACTTACTAAACAAATAAAACTTCTCATGTGAGGACTACAAGTTAATCTTCTTTTACCCTCCACATTATTTAGGTCTCTTATTAGTAAAAGCGTAGTATCCATTATTCAAGCATGCTGTGAAGATCCCTGGTTGGGGGAACTAAGATCCCGCATGACACAAGGCGAGGCCAAAAAAAAAAAAAAAAAAAAAAAAGAATCAGAGAGTTTAAAGATTGTTTCTTCCAATTGCTAGGTGTATTTGGACAAAATGTACATATTTCAATACTGTATTATTTTGGTAAGAAGAGTTTACATGATGCTGGCTGGCAGCCAATTTAATATTGTTGATTTAATTTAGTGTTATCTATCTGCTCATTGTTTATGCTAATGACAAAAAAGATATCATAAGTAAGAGCATCCTATACATAAATGAAAACTCACATTTTGTTTGTGTACCTAAAAGTTTATACTTTGGGAGTCAACATGTTGCAGTGGCACATGCATGGGAATTGGAATCAAGTAGACCTGGGTTCAGGTGCTGTTTTTTTTTTTTTTTTTTTGCGGTATGTGGGCCTCTCCCGTTGCAGAGTACAGGCTCTGGACGTGCAGGCTCAGTGGCCATGGCTCACGGGCCTAGCCGCTCCGCGGCATGTGGGATCTTCCCAGACCGGGGCACGAACCGGTGTCCCCTGCATCGGCAGGCGGACTCTCAACCACTGGTGCCACTAGGGAAGCCCCAGGTGCTAGTTTTTGAGCTCTGTGTTCTTGAGGTATTTAGTTATTCAGTGTAAGCCTAGTCCTATGGGGTTGTTTGGACAATCGTGTGTGCTAATTACGTTAAACACCTGCACCGTGCATATGCGGAAGAAATACTGGCTCCTCTTTCCTCATTTAATCCACCAGTTTCCAATCACTGGCAGCCTTGGAAGATAGAAGACATGAAGGTGCCTTCAATAATGTTAAATTATGCTACAAAGTAGTTTTACCTCCCTACTTATTCCTGCCCAAATTTCCCTTGAAAGTCCCCAGTGATGTCTTGGGATTGTATGGGCAAAGTGGAAACTCCCTTCTGCTTAAATAAGACTAAAATTTCTTGCAGCTATTTAGAAGTGGAAGAAAGATGTGCTGCTTATCTATTACTGCATAACAAACCATCCAAAAATCATAAAAATTATATGGAGTCAGAAATTCAAGTAGGGCTTGGCTGAGTGGTTCTTCTGCTCCGTGTAGTACTGACTGGAATCACTTAGTGGTATTTAGCTTGTGGCATGGATGGTCTGGGGCTCCAGAAGCCTTCATTCATATGTCTGGCACCTTGGTGGGGACAGTTGGAAGGCTGGGCCCAGCTGGTTCTCTCTTCCTCCCCATGTAGTCTCAAGGCCTCTCCACATGGTCTCTCCAGCAAGGTAGTTGGACTTCTCACATGGCAGCTTAGGGCTCTAAGATCAATGGTTCCAAGAGACAGGAAGTGAAATTGCCTGTCTCTTACGGTCTGGGCCCAGAAATTGGCACAGTGTTACTTCTGGCATATCCTATTAGTCACGTCAGTCACAGAGCCCTCCCAGAATCAAAGGGAGGGGCACAGATCCCACCTGTCCATGTAAAGAGTGGCAAATGATTTATGGTCACCTTTAGTCTGTTATGAAAGCATTTGAATGCCATATGCTTGAAGAGATTACATGTCAACGGGAACAATGCAGACCTCTCATAAGCACAGTTATGTGCCAGATACTTTGTTAGAATAGCTGATTACATCTAGATCTCCAGTTGCAGATGTTTGTATAAACTTCCCCACTCCATTATTTGGGTGGAAAAGGTGGACCTGGAATCTTCCTTTTTCTTTCAGTTCTGTGAAATGCTTCTATTATACTTTCATCTCTGCCATCCCTGAAATGGTGGAGTAGGAGGTGTAATATGTTACTCATATATTACTCAAATCTCTACAGAACTCACCATTTCTGGGGAATCTTCCCTGGAAAAAGCAGGAATAGCCTGCTTTCTCTCTATCTGCTAGAGAGATCGGTACTGTGTGTCTTTAAAACTTTTCCAAAATTAGATAAAAGAGTTATTACACGCTAAAAGTCAGAAGGCAATCGCCAGTAAATTGCACTTGAGAGAGAGTGAGCAAGAAGGGAATACTCTTTAGGTAATAGTGTTACACTTTATCATTTTCAATAAAATTTAATTTCTTAGTTGTTAACCACTGGAGATACTTCAGATGTTGGGAGTGCTAATCGTTGTTAGCAAGTTAGTTGCTTCTTCAGTAACATTGAGAGTAGTAAGCAGCAACCAAGGTTAATTATATCTTAGTTTATTTATATCTGTTAATTATAGTTAATGATATTATATTATACTATACTTCAAAACTTAGAGGGCAGGTCTTAATTCCTAATAGGGCTTATCATGCATAACAGTTCTAGTAAGGCTTTGTTTTTACGTGAATAAATATGAAGCTTATACTGAAGAATGAAGTATCCAGGCACTTCCCTTTCAAAGTCAAAGTTCAATCACTCAGAGAAGTTGAAATAGCTGACACATTTATGCTTTTTTTGTTTCAAACTATGGAACACAAAAATAAGTGATCCCTGACCATAAGAAGTGGTATATTTAGGGTAAACATGTCCCTAAGTTCCATCCACTTCTTGTCTTATGTACAAATGTACCTAAAAATTACTGTTTCTAAAATGACACTGAGGTTTTACTGAAATTATAAAAATGATAGAATTTAAAAATTCTAACCTAAAATCTGCTTTAGTACCAACCAGAGGAAATTAGATGGTTGTTTGTAGGCTAATCAAGAGTCCTTAAACTCCTCTATAGGAATGATACATTTCCCCTCTTTGTATTAAGAGACTAATGGCTACCCTCTTCAGTGAAGCTGGATCCTTTATCACAGGCTCAGGAGACAGCCAGAGGTTTAGAGATAGATTGCTTTGAGGGCACTGGAACCGCTGAGGTGCTGAGTAACCCTACTGAGAAAGAAAAAAGAGGGTGGCGCTTCTGGAATTAAAATAAGACAGAATGCATCACTGGAGAACACAGTGGCTGAAGACTGGCAGAATTCTCAACATCTCAGGCTACTACATACTGTTCAGTTTTCATGTGTACTTTGGAGGTGCTCTAGAAAGCTCTGACAAAAAATAATTAGAATTCAGATGTACAGTACATTTTTAGCCAGCCCATATAAAGGTGACCCTGGTGGTGCAGGAACTGTTGTGACGTTCATTACTTAAAAATTGGTCTTGTTCCCCTTTGTCAGTATGTAGAGGGAGGTGTTAGTGATGAGTCCTAATTTTATGTGTCTCTATCCACCTTCTAAAAGGTTTTGAATTATTTTGAGCTCTCATAACATTTGAGGAGAGCCTGTAGGTGTTTTGAATATGTTCTGGACAATGCCTAGCATTCTGCGAGAGATTGATAAGCAGTAAGTAATAAACACATCTCGTTTGCCAGTGGACCAGGAAGATAGCTATCATTCTTTTAGCAAAGAGCAAACTAATAAGCAGGGATTCTGGCCAACCTTTCCTTCCCTCTGCAGCTTACAGTTATTTACTCGGGCTTAATGAATGGCCATCGGCTGGCAGACACAACAGCTTCACAATATTTGCACACAATTTATTTGGGTCCGTTTAAAATTTCTCTCTCTCTTTGGCTCCAGGGATGCCCGAAGGAGAATTCAGAGAGAAACTCTGGAGACAGAGGAACGGATGATTTCGTTTTCTAGTGATAAAAAAAATCCATATATACACTAATATGTATAAAATGGATAACTAATAAGAACCTGCTGTATAAAAAAATAAAATAAAATTCAAAAATTCAAAACAAGAAAATCATAAAGAAGAGAGAAAAAAAAAATCCAGTCTGAGGGGCCAGGTTGGAGGGCCATGCAAGACGAAACCAGCTTTGGGGGAAGAACAGAGAGAGAGAGAGAGCAGGGCCCCCGGACGAAGGGAACTCCGCTGCGCCTCGAGACCCAGAGCTCCCACCTTCCACCTAGCTGCGGGACGTCATCTCGGGAGGAAAGCCCCGGAATCCCGAGCCCGCCGAACGCTGGGACTTACCCGAGCGCGCGGGAGAGCTCGCGGGGGCCGAAGCGGCGACGCCTGTTCCTTTAAGGGGCCGGTCTCCGGGCACTGCCGGCCCAGACGCCGGGACGTGCCGGGGCCGCCCCGCCCCGAAACCGCCCGTTTCCTGCCGGGCGGCGCGACGGCACCTGAGGTACTGCGGCGGCGGCGGCCACTTGGAGCTGGCGGCTCGGGCTGTACTGCCGGCGCCGCCGCGTCTTTCTGGTATCCTTCCCCGGCCGCGCAGGGTAAGGGAGAGCGGGCCGCGCCGGGCCCAGGCTCCGAGAGGGTGAGGTCGGCCGGAGAAGGCCTTGGGGTGACCGAGACACCTATTTTTAGTTGGGCGTGAGGGCCCCCGGGAAGGAAGGCGGATTACCGTATCCTCGGCCGGGGGACTGAGGGAGCGCGTCCCCGGAGGCCTCCCTGGGCGGGAGCTGGGCCACGCTTACGCCATGCTGGAATTCCAGCCCTCGCCGCTCTCGGGGTACTTGGTGAAGCGGCTTTCGGCCCTTCCAGTGCTCCCTTCCGCCGCCCTGTGCTCGCCCCCGGGTCCTAGAGAGGGGCGGTTGGCCATGGGAAAGCAGCGTGAGGGCAGAGTTTGGAAAAATCTGTGGACCGCTCTCGAGACGGGGGAAGTTATCCTTCCTCTCCCTGAGGGGTGTGTCTTCCTTACTGATTCCCCCTCCCCCCTTCAGTTTCCAACAATGAGATTTTTGGCGTTGGGGACCTCGGCAGAAAACCCAGCCGGCAGCCTAGAAAAATCGTACGGTAATCCGACAACTGGTGTGGCATGTGCAGCACCGCGCGTCGGTCGTGAGGCAGCATGTGTACCAAAGACCGGCATCCCCAGACGCGGGGAGCGGCATCCTAACCTCGGCCAGCTGCACCCTGATTAGGTTCAAGAGCGGGCTGTTTAATCTTAGCTCTTCCTTGTGGGAGGAAGCAGGAATCTAAATTCATGGTTGCGCCTATTCCAGAAAAGGATTTCTTAGCAGGTATCTGAATAAGCACTGCTTAAAAAGCTGCAGTTGAAGTTAACTGTTCAAAGTTGTGCTTTTTTTGAGACGCTTTGTGGAAACCCTTGAGAAATTTAGACACCCGTAGCCTGCTAAAGGTAAACACCTTGGGGTGAACTAAGCATTCTGAATTGTGTAGGAATTGTCTTAAAGTTTGAATTCTTGGTTAATTAGGTTGCACTTCTCCTTACCTCACCTAGCAGGTGAATGGCATCACTGTCTCCAGTCTGGCTAAAGTAGTTGCTGATGAGACTGTTATTATTGTCCCAAGAATAACACTGGAGTACTCTTGAATTGCTCTGTGTTTTGGGTAGACATACCTTGCTATAAATACTTTCATATTTAATGTGTTCTCTGATAAACAAGCCCCCGCCCCGCCCCCGACTCCCCACATTCTCTTGTTTAGGGATCTAACAAGAAATAACTGGGTTTATTGTTTGTAGATTCTAAGGAAAATTCATTAATTCATCCCTCTTACCGTCCCCCCAACATTGAGTTAGAAATCTCTTCTAATTTTGCAGCCTTAGCAGTGTAACCAACTCTGTCAGGTGCACTTGGAGAGTGAAGTGTTCTATTTAACTTTGTGAGATTCATACTGAAACTTAAAATATAACAAAGCCTGATGAAATTTTTTCTTAAAAATATTAAACACTTTAAAATTATAAAGGGTATTGAGTATTATATAACCCTTTCTTGATGGCTCAGGGTCAACATGAAGAGCCATTAATATATGAATTTGTTTCCAGTTTAGTATTTTCTGTATCCTCCTTTAATATCATAGTCTCTTCTGTTTGATGCAGGTGTTTTCATCTGTCTCTCACTCCAAGCCTCCTTCCAGTTTGTAGGCTTTAACCTAATTTTAGTAGGGAGAACATTTTAATAATTAGATGTTAAAGGACAGCCAGTATGACTTTTATATTTTATTATTATTATTATTTTTGTGGTACACGGGCCTCTCACTGTTCTGGCCTCTCCCGTTGCAGAGCACGGGCTCCGGACGCGCAGGCTCAGCGGCCATGGCTCACGGGCCTAGCCGCTCCGCGTCATGTGGGATCTTCCCGGACCGGGGCACGAATCCGTGTCCCCTGCATCGGCAGGCAGACTCTCAACCACTGCGCCACCAGGGAAGCCCCAGCATGACTTTTATAAAGGGCCTGAGAAGTGAAGGCTTTTTTGAGGCTTAACTTTAAAGGACTTGTGTTAAGATTGATACTGTTGGGAACTTATCTTGAATTTTACTTGAAATGTATGGAAGGTGTATTTTTAATTGCATACTTATTATAATTTTTTATAGCAAAGAAAGTTTTAATCTAAAAGATCTCACAATACTTTGTAAAAAATTTAAGTTGTTAATAAATGTAATGGTATGGGTTTCTTAGGAATCTGACCTAATGTGTAAAAAGGAAATGAAGAGAGACAATACTTTTCAAGAACATTCGAACGTTTGAGGATAACATCTTATAAGCTGCTTTTTCTGTGTACTGTTTATGTTTTTAGTTATTTTGAAGGTAAATCCAGAGGATACTTAGAGGCTAGAAGCAAGTAATTGTTTCTTTAGAAATGATCACTTTTATGCATAAATAAAGTTGAGTTTCATTGCTTCCTCTTTCAGTTTTTGTGAACATGACTTTGGGTGTTCTGATCATAAAAGTGTAGTTTATGTACAAAGCACAGGTTAAACATTGGTTTAGATAAGAATGTAAGCTATTTTTTTCTGTAAACAGAAAATTAAACAGAAAGAGGAAAAGCCTTTAGTACCATAACTAAGGAGTTTGATTTAACTTAACCTTCTCTATGTGAGCTCTAGAAAGAGAAAAGTAATGACAGTTAATAACTGTTTGCATGCCAGGGTGTTTAATTGGTGTTTAAATGGTTTTTTTGGTCTTTGAGTTTGATTGCAGTGTTATTTAGGCTTTTAAAATTAATTTTTAAAATGGTATACGTTTTTAATTGGTTTTATCTTAAAAAGATAAAATAGGCAAAATAGTATACTTTTAGTACTAAGAATAGTTTTAGTAATGACTCCAGTAGGAAATCTAATATTCCTAGGAAATGTGTAAGAAGTGACCTCCTTTTAAAAAAGTTGTGCTTTAGTATTTCACCTATCACCTTAACTACTACAGGCTGATTAAGAACTTCTAACCTCAAGTCTAGTTTCAGCAAAGTGATTTGTACACTAAGTGGAACTTAAATGAATTGTTTATACTCCCCTCCTTCCAGGACATTGCTTTTTGGGTTTCTCTTCTCACTAATTGCTCTGCTCATTCTGTGTTTACGATTCGTTCTCATTCTTGAAGTGCTCAATCCTTGGTTCACTTTTCTTTTTATACTCCTCTGGTGATTTCATCCAGTGTCATGGCTTTAAATACCTATATGCTGATGGCTTCCATTTTTATATCTACAGCCCAGATTTACCTCCTGTATTCTGTACGACCTGTTCTGAATTTCTGTTTGGATGTAAAGTAGTAAACTCAAACTAAAATTCCATGTTCCTCTTTAAACCTGCTGTAGGGGCAGGCTGATCCATCTTATTAGATGGCAGCTCTATCCAGTATTCAGGTGAAAAGAAAAATGGAGTCATCCCTGACTTATCTCACTCATACTTGGCATTCTTGGCTCAATCTTACCTTGAAAATATATCCAGAATCAAATCACTTCTTACCACCTCCATTGCTCATTAGGCTAGTCCAAACCAATCTTGGCTCTCTTGCCTAGATTTCTGCAGTTAACCTCTCATGGGTTTCTCTGCTTCTATCCTAGCTCTCTACAGTCTTTTTCAACAGAGCAACCAGATCATACCACTTCTTTCCTCAGAACCCTGTAGTGACTTCCCATATGCAGAGTAAAATCCAAAGTACTTATGGTCTACAAGGTCTTACAGAATCTGGATACTCCTACTCTCCCCATCCTCCCTTAACCTCTCCTAAGTTAGCTACTATTCTACCTCTTGCTTATTTCAGCTGTCTTAGAGCCTTTACACTGGCTGTTACCCCTTCTTCAGTCATTTTTTCTGTAAGGTATCTACATGACTGATTGCCTTGTCTCCTTCAAGTCTTTGCTCTTGAAATGTTTTTCAAAACGATCTGCCTTCTATTTAAAGCTGCACTTCCCTACTTATGATCTCTGTACCCTGTTCTGTTTTACATAACTGTCACCTTTCAACAAACTATATAATTTCCTTGTTGATCGTGTTTATTATCTCTTCTCTCTGCCCCCAGATGTGCGCTATAACGTAACCTCTATGAGGACAGGGCTTTTTGTCTCCTTTTGTTTACTGATGGATTCTAAGGGTTTAGGGCAGTGCTTGGCACATAACAGGTGCTCAATAAAGATTTATTAAAGATGTGTTCATTACAAGTGAATTAAAATCTTTATCCTACAGTTTTTTGTTTTTTTTTTTTACTGTGATGCATACCTCATTTTTGGACACATGTAGTTTTCAGTTTGCTCCTTTCCTAGGAACAGTCAGAGAGCAGAAGAAAAGTGGCAGGGAACCTTTGGGAACCCCTTGGTGGAGGGAGTGATGTTTAAATGTGGCGGAGACCGTCTTACCTGTCTCACGTGATTAGGACTATTAGTTAGGTAATACAAAAAGTTGGTTAAAGCAAGAACTTGAGGTATCTGTGCACTTCGTTTTAATTTTAAGCATTTACTTACTTTTATTTGCCTCTCATTTTTTTTTTTTTTTTTTTTTTTTTTTGCTGTACGCGGGCCTCTCACCGTTGTGGCCTCTCCTGTTGCAGAGCACAGGCTCCGGACGCGCAGGCTCAGCGGCCATGGCTCACAGGGCCCAGCCGCTCTGCGGCATGTGGGATCTTCCCGGACCGGGGCACGAACCCGTGTCCCCTGCATCGGCAGGCGGACTCTCAACCACTGCACCACCAGGGAAGCCCTTGCCTCTCTTTTTTATTTGGATCAATCTCTTGTCTTTGAGTAGGGGGTCTCCTGATCTTTTTTCTATACATCATTCCTTAAAAGCGTAATTTCTAGTATTGCTTTTTTTTAGTGTAATGAAACATTCGAATTCAAAATCATTCTAGATTTTTCCAATCCTTATCAAGGCCTTCCAAAGGATTTAACTTAGTTTTCGTAGAAATAACAGCTTTGTCTTTATTCTGTCATTTAATCGATTTATAGAAATAAGCAAATGTGTAGGTGAGTAGGTTGCTAGCCAGAAGCATTTAGCTTTCTGTAGACACTAGCCCATGTATTTTTAACCAACGGGAGAAATGTCGTTTAATCCAGTGAGAGGTCCTTTAAGATAGCTTCCATATTGAATAGTTTTCATGGGGGCCATAGGATCCTAGCTGCCTGCCATTACCAGAGGAGAATGTCATTTATCCACATTTCTTTATTTTTGGTTCTGAGTGACATCTGCAATTAGTTATCAGAACTTATATGACTTTTAGTAATTACATTGTCTGTCAAGAGACCTGATGTTATGCTACATTCTCACTGGAAAATGTGGGATGATCATTATTTACTCTTACACATGAGTCATTTAAGTTGCTAAGGGAACAGTTTGGTCTGGAAGTCAGTAGTTAGGAGATCTGCAGGTCTTAGACCTTATTAATTCTAAGGTTTGTGCAAATTTCTTATTGCTCAGTTCTTTAATTGTATAATGTGTGGTGTAAGTGGAAAGAGTGTGGGTGCTAGGGAGTCTGAAGAACTTGGGTTTGAATTTGGCTTTGCTAGTTAATACCACTTACTGTATGTGTGGATTTACTTGCAGGAAACTCATTTGCCTTGCTTATATTATCTTAGTAGTTGCTACATAAGTGATAGCTAACATTAGAGTGCTTATTTGTTGTAAGGCTTTGTAAATACTTTATGTATAGTATCATATTTATCCTCTCTGCAACCTTATGAGATAGAATAGTATTTGGTGGAAACGAGGGAGGCAGGTTAAATAATTTGTCCAAAGACACAGAGCAAATAAAAGGAGGAACCTGAATTTGAACTAGATATTCTGACTCTAGAGCCCATTCTCATACATTGAGTTGTTTCGTAAGAATGCTTTCTGAAAAAAAGAGTAAGGCACTTGTCCATGTGCAATTGTCTGATGTTAGGTATTAGAAAGCTACCTTAAGGTTATAAAGATTTCTTTCCCCTGGAGTTAGAGGATTAACTCTTAAAGCTAGTGACTTAAATTTGAGAACTTAAAGTTTTCCAAGGAGAGAAAATAGTAAAAGCCATTTAAAACCAAATGCTATAAAGTGTTTTATAGAGAAAGCAATAGGTAGACTATGATCTTTTTAATTTACAAGAAAATTTTTCAGTCTTAATTCCTGTGTATCTGCGTTATGAGTTTTACTGCCGTGTGATCTTGTAGGCATTGCTCAGTGGTTATTTCAGAAAGGCCAACCCTGATTACCAGAATGAATGTTCTCTTTATTCTTTGTCTCAGCCTTATTTTTCTTCACTTCATGATCAGTTATTACCTAACATTATAATATATGCTTGATATCTGTTTCACCTCTAAGAATATAAGCACTATGAGGCGGGAACTTTCTTGCTCACCGCTGTGAACTGTATTTCTCGCACTTAGGAAGTGCTCAGTTTAATGAATGAATCAATTGCCTGATGTTTGAAAATGATTGGGACTCATTGAGCCTTCTGCTTTACTTGTCATTTTTTTTTTCAAATATGGATACTTTAATAGGAAATATTATATAATTATTTCAGGTCACAGTTTTCATTTTTTTGAAAAAGTACTTCATAATTTAACTATAAATTACCTACATGGCAATTATATAAATGAGGAGCTAGATATATCACGTATTTTAAGGAACTCTCCATATCTAGCCATATTTAAATGACAGATCTGGAGTAAGAAATAATGATTAAAAAAAAGCATTGTCCAAATACAAAAAGGCATGTAATACGTTCCTTTAAGGCTTAAATAATGACTTAGGAAAGTCGTATCATTCCTTTCAGACACCACTGATTAAACAGATCATGAGAAAGTCAAACTAATAATGTTAAAATTTGCATGTATTCAAACAAACAAACTTGAGGCTAGAATTTGAATCTTCTTGACTTGGATTACTGCTAATTTTGCCAATTGCTTTACTTGTCATTTGTGCCATCTGCCTTCTCCATTAGCATGGCTAGTTGATTTACGTGCAATGCCATGGAAAGTGAGACTTCAAGAATAAGGGTTTCAGGTTTACTCTTGGGAGTGGGATGGCAAACAAAATTTAATGCACAAATTTCAGCCAAAGTACTTCTTAGTACTAGTTAATCTTGTTGATCAGCAATGTAAGTGTTCTGAGTGAAATATATACATAAATTATTTAGTGATTGCATATGTTTACATCTGGTTACCTTTGAAGTAAATTTGAACAAGCTAGGCTGTACTTCGAAAGCTCTCCAGTGTTCTGAATGCTATGTTGTTGAACATTTAAAGTGTTTCCTTAAATTTTTTAAAAAATAAATATATTTTTATTTATTTATTTTTGGCTGCATTGGGTCTTTGTTGCTGTGCGCGGGCTTTCTCTAGTTGCGGCAAGCGGGGTACTCTTCGTGCGGTGCTTGGGCTTCTTATTGCAGTGGCTTCTTTTGTTGCGGAGCACGGGCTCTAGGCGTGGGGGCTTCATTAGTTGTGGCACACGGGCTCAGTTGTTGTGGCTCGTGGGCTTAGTTGCTCCGTGGCATGTGGGATCTTCCCGGACCAGGACTTGAACCCATGTCCCCTGAGTTGGCAGGCGGATTCTTAACCACTGTGCCACCAGGGAAGTCCTTTAAATTTTTAATATCCATGCACAGGTTGAATTCATTTGTGTGCTTTTGGCCTGTACTTGGTTAGTTTATTGGGAAGTCATGTTCATTTGAAATGTGTTCCATAATTATTTTACATAGTTTTCCTAACCTGGATATCTCGGGTTGGCTGAACATGATTTCTGTGAAGTGAATTTCTCAAGCTTCTCATATGATTTGGTATTTTCATTTCCGGGTATAGTTTCAGTTACTGTGGTGTATAATCCCTTTTGGTATCTTTTTTTTTTTCTGTTTTGTTTTTGAACACTGTAAACGGGATCCTTCTGTATGAGTTTATTTGCAACTTCCTTTTTCTCCTCAACTTTATTGTCCAAATATTCTTCCACCATCTTGTATATAGCTCTAATTCATTCACTTTCACTTCTACCTGGAATTTCATTGTATGTATATTTGCCACCTTGTTTATTATCTGTTGATGGGCTCTTGGGTAGTTTCCAGTTTTCTTTTGCTATTATAAACAGTTCTGCTATGAATACCTTATATAGGTCTCTTGGTGCACTTGCATCCGTACTGTCTCTAGTATCGTGTTTTAAAAAACTTCTGTTACTACTTGCAATAAGAAATAAATTTTACGTTATGAGACTCAATACATTATCAGATGTATACATATGTAACAAAGTTTCTTGGGAAAAAACCTCATGTGATACTAGTTTGTTTCATTAAGAATAGGAATGCCAATCAAGACCCACTGAGTTGATTCTTGCTACCCACTAATGTTGAGATTTGCAGTTTGAGTAAATTGTGTCGGACCTTATACCTAGATAGGAGTGGAATTGCTGAATTGTAGGAGGGGTACATTTTCAGCCTTACTGTAGGTAGCGCTGTGTTGTTTTCCAATATAATTGTACCAGTTTATTCTCCTCACTAGTGTATACATGTGATGGCTCCGCATTCTGGTCTATACAGTTGACCCTTGAAAAACTCGGTGGGGTTCGGGATGTTGACCTCTGTGCAGTTGAAATTCTGCCTATAATTTATAGTTGGCCCGCCATATCTACCCTGTTCCTCTCAATCCATGGTTTGGCATCCACAGATTAAACTAACTGCACGTTGTATAGTACTGTAGTATTTACTATTGAAAAAAATCTGTATATAAGACCCTCACATTTCACTCCCATGTTGTTCAAAGGTCTACTGTACTTGATGTTGGTAAATACTAAAGTTAGACAGCTTGTTGGGTTGAATTGATATCTCGTAGTTTGTGCATTTTTGCTTACTGAGGGGAGATGTCTTTTCAAATGTTTCCTGGCCATTTTTGTTTCCTTTTCTCAGAAATGACTGTTGGGTTTGTTTTTCTTTATGATAGGAGTTCTTTATATGTTCTGAATACTAATTCTCTGCGGATCATGTATCACAAATGTCTTCCCATTTTGTGGCTTGTCGTTTTCACTTTTGTATGGTTTCTTTGTTAATAAAAGTTAAACATTTTAATTTAGTTGAATTTCTCAGGATTTCCCTTTTATGGTTTGTACTTTGTGTCTTGTTTAAGAAATCCTTTCCTACCTCAAGGTTATAAAGGTATTCTTTCTTGCATGTTGTGGTATAAAGTTCAGTGTTGCCTTTCACAACTGTTTTCCCAGGAATTGATTTTTGTTTCTTCCCTTCTATGCTGCTGTTTTCTTTTCTCCAAAGTTCCACTACTTAGCATTTCAGTTTTTTTTTAAGGACTAAAATGTGTGAATTTAGTAGATACTTTGAAATAAATCTTTTGAGTTATTAGTATTATGTATTGTCCACACCTTGCTTTTAGAGTCATAGGTAAGTAATTATGTTAAGAATGTTAAGGTGTGGATAGTTATCTAGTAAACTTGGAAGTCTTCACTCTCCCCCAACGCCCATATGACATTATAGATTTGTAAATAATCAGGGAAGTCAAGTCATTGTTTGCATGTGGTTTTCTTAAGTTGTTATGGACATTTGTTGTGAAGTAGTCTGGTTATTTTCTTAAAGTTGCAGCTCTTTGTGCTTGGTATTTTGCAGTTTTACCGTAGTGCACTGTGACTGTGGACCTATTTCTCTATATCCGACTAATACTCAGAGTATACATAGAATCTGAGGAATCAGATCTTTCTTCAGTTTTGGAAAATTCTCAGCTATTTAAATAATGCTTCTTTTATTTTTACTTTTCTTCTCTTTTGGTAGACCTGTGTTGGAGTTTTTTATTCTCTGTGTATTTTAATTGCTCTTTCAGTTTTTTTAAAAAAAATTTCCTATGCCTTATACCAGGTGAATTTGGTACAGTGTAGCAATTTACTTTTTTTCCTCTGCTATGGTCCAGCCTAGAGTTTATTCTGTCTATTGAGTCTACATGCCAGTATTTACAATTTTCATTTCTTTTTTTTTTTTTTTCGGTGGCGGGCCTCTCCCGTTGTGGAGCGCAGGCTCAGCGGCCATGGCTCACGGGCCCAGCCGCTCTGCAGCATGTGGGATCCTCCCGGACTGGGGCACGAACCCACGTCCCCTGCATCGGCAGGCGGACTCTCAACCACTGCGCCACCAGGGAAGCCCATACAATTTTCATTTCTTAGATTTGAAATTGCTTTTTCATATATACCTGCCTGTTTCAGTTCTCTGTTTTTGTTTTATAACCGTTGTGCTATTTTGTGAAAAGATTCCTTTATCTCTCGGACATCTTCAACATGTTCAAATTTAAAAATTTTTGTCAGGGCTTCCCTGCTGGCACAGTTGTTAAGAATCCACCTGCCAATGCAGGGGACATGGGTTCGATCCCTGGTCTGGGAAGAGCCCACATGCCGCGGAGCAACTAATCCCGTTCACCACAGCTGCTGAGCCTGTGCTATAGAGCCTGCGAGCCACAACTACTGAGCCCACGTGCCACAACTACTGAAGCCCACGTGCCTAGATCTAGCCTGTGCTCCACAACAAGAGAAGCCACTGCAATGAGAAGCCTGTGCACTGCAACAAGGAGTGGCCCCACTCTCGCAACCAGAGAAAAGCCCACGTGCAGCAACGAAGACCCAATGCAGACAAAAATAAAATAAAATAGGGCTTCCCTGGTGGCACAGTGGTTGAGAGTCCGCCTGCCGATGCAGGGGACGTGGGTTCGTACCCCGGTCTGGAAAGATCCCACATGCCGCGGAGCGGCTAGGCCCATGAGCCATGGCCGCTGAGCCTGCGCGTCTGGAGCCTGTGGTCCGCAGCGAGAGAGGCCACAACAGTGAGAGGCCTGCGTACCACAAAAAAATAAATTAATTAATTAAAAAATTTTTTTTGTCAGACTGTTTCATAAAACTAATACCATCTGGTGTGAATTCATGTTTTTATTGGTTTTTTTTTTTTTCTTCCTCATCGTTAGATTTCTTCCTATGTTTTGGATTATTGGTTTATTAAGTTCATTTTAAGTGGAGTTTTTTTTTTTTTACGCTTTTCTAAGTGATCATTCCCACCCCCACCTCCAAATTATTTATTTATTTTTTAACCATTTCTGTCTGGCCCACTCTTCCTCTAGTTGCAAGCTAGGTTTATTCTGGGACAGTTAAAAGAAAAATGCAAGGTGGAAAGTGTTTCTAATGTGAAATCATGTACTGAGAAAGAGGGAGATAAGGAAGTGTGTGTTTCTGTGCGTGTATATGTGTGTGTGTGTGTGTGTGTGTGTGTATATAGAGCGAGAGAGCAAGAGCACATGCTCGTGTTTAGAAGAGTATTGAATGAAATCTAAAAAAAATGACAGTTTGTTATGGGGGAGAGGAACACAGTGTAGAAGAGCACTACACTATGTTCTGAATTTTCCTTTTTCTTTAGACCTGACTTTGTAGCCATGTAAATGTTTTACATAATTATTAAAATTTTTTTTTAGATCTCTAAAAATTAAAAGTAAAACAAAATAAATGAATTTTACATGTATTCACTTGGTGGATAACAGAGTAAAACTACGCCAAGTGACTTTAAAAGACAGTGACTCGACTCACTGATGATATTCCCCCTGAAATAGACCCTGGGAAGAGAGTGTAGGAAGGATGGCACAGAAGGAAAACAAGTCTTGAACTATTATAATTTTGGTGGCAATGTATACATTGTATTTCAGTACTGTGTAATGTGTGTATTATGGGCTAATTGAAATGAGTGAATATATTGGTTTTGTTGAAAACAAACTTTTAGCATTATTTAAAGAAGATGTAGTTTTTTTTTTTAATACTTATGATGTGGAGCATTTTTAAAAGGCTTTATTGAATTTGTTACAATATTGCTTCTGTTTTATGTTTTCGTTTTTTGGCTACAAGGCATGTGGGATCTCAGCTCCCCGACTAGGGGTCAAACCCGCACCCCCTGCATTAGAAGGCGAAGGCTTAACCACTGGACTGCCAGGGAAATCCCTTTTTTTTGCATTACGCGGGCCTCTCTCACTGTTGTGGCCTTTCCTGTTGCGGAGCACAGGCTCCGGACGCGCAGGCTCAGCGGCCATGGCTCACGGGCCCAGCCGCTCCGCGGCATGTGGGATCTTCCTGGACCGGGGCACGAACCCGTGTCCCCTGCATCGGCAGGCGGACTCTATCAACCACTGCGCCACCAGGGAAGCCCCCAAAACCCTGTAGTACTAAATTTGAGTAGACGCCTCTGTATGCACTCATGCAATAATTTAACTTATTGAAATGTATGCATTTTCTGGCCCTGTTGACTTAAAAGGCCTAGAAACAGTAACCAATTCAATAATAGCACTCTTGATGCTCACATTGTGGTCTTTAAATACCTTTTCACAATAAAAGTAAACTAGTGCTCAGAATGGGCATTTTCCAAGTCTGAGGCAGGAAATGTAGGAGATGAGCCTGCATATATTAATTATCAATAGTACCACAAGCTCAGAGGCTTGCAATGACACACATTTGCACCACCCCCTTAACTGGGTCCTCTGCTACAGGGTTTCACAAAACTGCTATTATGGTGTTGTCCATGGCAGGGGTCTCATCTGAAGTTCAGCTGGGGAAAGATCTGCTTCCAAGTTCATGTGGTTGTTGGCAGCATTCAGTTCCTTGGAGGGTGCCCAACTGAAAGCCTTAGTTTCTTGTTGGCTGTTGTCTGGGAGGCTGTTCTTAGGTCCTTGCCTCATGACCCTCTCCATAGGCAGCTTACAACATGGCAGCTGCTTTCTTCAAAGCCAATAAGGGAGAGAAAGAGTGACCTATTAACAGGGGTTACAGTCTTATGTAATATAATTATGTATATGTAATCATTTTTAACATTCTGTCACCTTTGTCATATTTTACTGATTAGAAGCAAGTCACAGGTCCCACTCATACTTAATGGAGGGGATTGTACAAAGGTGAGAATGCCAGGAGAGCAACTTGAGTTTCTTTTTTTTTTTTTTCCTAGAATGTCTTGTCAGAAAGCAATAGAGCAACTAAAAACTATGAAGGTAGTGTCAAAACAACCTAGGAGCCATCCTGAATAAGATCCCATTGGTCAAAAGGGGGACAATTTCATTATATGCAGATGATATGATACTATATATAGAAAACCCTGAAGACTCCACATAAACACTACTAGAACTGATAAATGAATTCAGCAAGGTAGCAGGATATAAGATTAACGTACAGAAATTGGTTGTGTTTCTTTACACCAACAATGAAATATCAGAAAGGGAATGTAAAAAAAACAATGCTTTTAGATATCGCAGCCCCCAAAATAAAATACTTAGGAATAAGCCTCACCAAGGAGGTGAAAGACTTATATGCTGAGAACTGTAAAACATTAATAAAGGAAATTGAAGATGATGCAAAGAAATGGAAAGATACCCCATGCTCTTGGATTAGAAGAGTTAATATTGTTAAAATGGCCATACTACCCAAAGCAATCCACAGATGTAATGTGATCCCTATCAAATTACCCATGACCTTTTTCACAGAACTAGAACAAATAATCTTAAGATTCATATGGAACCATAAAAGACGAGAATTGCCAAAGCAATCCTGAAGAAAAAGAACAAATTGGGAGGCATAACCATCCCAGACTTAAGACAATACTACAAAGCATGGTACTGGCACAAAAACAGGCATATGGATCAATGGACAGAACAGAGAGCCCAGAAATAAACCCACACACCTACGATCAATTAATCTTCAACAAAGGAGGCAAGAATATACAATGGGAGGGGATTCCCTGGCGGTCCAGTGGTTAGAACTCCATGCTTCCACTGTAGGGGGGTGCAGGTTTGATCCCTGGTTGGGGAACTAAGATCTCGCATGTTGCGCGGAGCAGCCAAAAAAAAAAAGGAATATACTATGGGAAGAAGTCTCTCCAGCAAGTGGTGTTGGAAAAGTTGGACAGCCACATGTAGATCAAAGAAGTTATAATGTGCCCTCTCACCATACACAAAAATAAACCCAAAATGGCTTAAAGACTTAAACATAAGACATGATACCATAAAACTCCTAGAAGAGAACATAGACAAAACATTCTTCGACATAAATTGTACCAATGTTTTCTTAGGTCAGTCTCCCAAGGCAATAGAAATAAAAGCCAAAATAAACAAATGGGACCTAATCAAACTTACAAGCTTTTGCACAGCAAAGGAAACCATAAACAAAACAAAAAGACAACCTACAGAATGGGAGAAAATGTTTGCAAATGATGCTACTGACAAGGGATTAATTTCCAAAGTATACAAACAGCTCATACAGCTTGACAACAAAAGAACAAACAACCCAATAGAAAAGTGGGCAGAAGACCTTAATAACATTTCTCCAAAGAAGAAATACAGATGACCCATAGGCACGTGAAAAGATGCTCAGCATTGCTAGTTATTAGAGAAATGCAAATCAAAACTACAATGAGGTACCACCTCATGCCGGTCAGAATGGCCATCATTACAAAACCTACAAATAGCAAATGCTGGAGAGGGTAGGGAGAAAAGGGAAGCTTCCTGCATTGTTGGTGGGAATGTAAGTTGGTGCAGCAACTATGGAAAACAGAATGGAAGTTCTGCAGAAAACTAAAAAAAGAATTTCCATATGATCCAGCAGTCCCACTCCTGGGCAGATATTCACACAAAACTGTAATTCAAAAAGATACAAGATACACGTGCCCCTATGTTCATAGCAGCACTATTCACAGTAGCCAAGACGTGGAAACAACGTGAATGTCTTGACAGATGAATGGATAAAGAATAAGTGGTACATACATACAATGGAATACTACTCAGCCATAAAAAGAAGTAAATGATGCCATTTGCAGCGACATGGATGCAATTAGAGATTATCATACTAAGTGAAGTAAGTCAAAGAGAAAGACAAATACCATATGATATCACTTATATGTGGAATCTAAAATATGACACAAATCAACCTATCTTGGGAACAGAAACAATCGGGCATGGAGAATAGACTGGTGGTTGCCAAGTGGGAGGGGGTCGGAAAGGGTTTGATTGGGAGTTTGGGATTAGCAGATGCAAACTGGTATATATAGAATGGATAAACAACAAGGTCCTTATAGCACAGGGAGCTATATTCAATATCCTGTGGTAAACCATAATGGAAAAGAATATGAAAAAGAATGTATATATGTGTGTAACTGAGTCACTTTGCTGTACAACAGTAATAAACACAACATTGTAATTCAGCTGTGCTTCAATAAAAAATAAATTAAAAAAAGGGACAATTTGGACATCAGTAAAGAAAATAACTAATGAATTGAAACAAGTCAAGTATGTTTAATCCTTGAGTTTGTAATGATGCTAAAACTTAAATACTTTAGTTGCTCTTGGGCTAACTCATTATTTTGACAGTTTTGATAAGTAAAGAAAAATAAGCATTTATCCTACTTTTCTTATATGAATTGGATCTCAGGGTGACCAAATAAGAGAAGTTTCTTTCTATAGATGTATTCTAATAAAAATTGATAGACTTTATTTATTATATATGTTTTGGCTGTGTTGGGTCTTCGTTGCTGCGCGCGGGCTTTCTCTAGTAGCTACTCTTCATTGTGCGCGGGCTTCTCATTGCGGTGGCTTCTCTTGTTGTGGAGCACAGGCTCTAGGCGTGCAGGCTTCAGTAGTTGTGGCACGTGGGCTCAGTAGTTGTGGTTCATGGGCTCTAGAATGCAGGCTCAGTAGTTGTGGCGCATGGGCTTAGTTGCTCCGCGGCATGTAGGATTTTCCTGGACTAGGGCTCAAACCTGTGTCCCTTGAATTGATAGGTGGATTCTTAACCACTGCGCCACCAGGGAAGTCTCAGTGATAGGCTTAGAATGTCACCATTTTGCATCTCCTAATGAATAATGTCTAGGCGAAGATCACCAATAGTTGGTAATATCACAAAAAGATATCCAGATACTAGATACATCGTTTTGGAAGTATGCCATGGTGTCTGTGCCTTAGTCTTGCCCTCAGGTTATAATCCTGAATCTGATCTAGCCTTTAAATTTAACTACCAATTTATAGGAAATAGAAGACAAAACAAAAACAAAACACCAAAAAAACTTGTTAATACTGTGGGGATGCCATCAACAAAATTCCTACTGAGAATCTTTACAGGACAACTGCCTGGTTTTTCCAACCCCAAATTCTAAGAATTGCAAGAAAGTGAATAATAAAAGATACAGGGATGATGAATGGAAGGAGACAAGAGATAAATACAGTATGTCCTCTACATACGAACGAGTTCCATTCTGAGAGTGTGTTCACAAGTCTAATTTGTTCATAAGTCCAAGTTAGCCTAGGTACCCAATTAACACAATCAGCTATATAATACTGTACTCTAATAGGTTTATAATACTTTTCACACAAAAAATAAAACATTTTTAATCTTGCGGTACAGTACATTGAAAAGTACAGCGGTACAGTACAACAGCATAAAGGGGCTGGCATCGAGTGAACAGGCAAGAAGAGTTACTGACTGGAGGAGGGAGAGGAGGTGGGAGATGGTAGAGCTGAAGGATTGTCAGCAATAGGAGATGGAGGGCAAGCTGCAGTTTCACTCACGCCTGATGTTGATGGAACGCACGTTTGCATCTTTGAAAGCTCGCAACTCTTGAGTTTCGTATGTAGGGGACTTACTGTACATCAATCAATACAGAATAACTCAAAAAATATTTACACAGCAGTTGGGGAAATGGGAATACTGGCTTGATATTTGATATTAAGGGATTATTGCTAATTTTAAATGTGCTGTGAGCCTGGAATTTTGTCCTCTTTCCTTTCCAGGCTCAGAGCTCCTATAAAGCTATATAGCTATAGGTAATAGGTTTTCAGCCTGATTCTTTTTTTTTTTAAACTTTAAAAAAAATATTTATTTTTGGCTGCCTTGGGTCTTCGTTGCTGCATGCAGGCTTTCTCTAGTTGTAGTGAGCAGAGGCTTCTCTTCATTGCAGTGCGTGGGCTTCTCATTGCAATGGCTTCTCTTGTTGTGGAAAATGGGCTCTGGGGTGCTTGGGCTTCCGTAGTTGTGGCTCGCGGGCTCTAGAGCGCAGGCTCAGTAGCTGTGGTGCACGCGCTCAGTTGCTCTGCTGTGGCACGTGGGATCTTCCCAGACCAGGGATTGAACCCGTGTCCCTCGCGTTCGCAGACATATTCTTAACCACTGTGCCACCAGGGAAGTACCCAGCCTGATTTTTTTTCATACATCTTCTTTCTCCCCCCACCCCCCGACCCAAGCTGTGCAGATTCTATTCCCATACCCACCTCTTGGTGTCAAGCAGCAAACCTGGTTCTGTTCTGTTGCTGTTACCTGTGGGAGCTGAACTTCTCTGACCATTTGCCTGCTATAGTCAGTGTCCAGCCATCTTTCCCATTCTTTATTCCCTGTGCTCCATTTTAGGTACTGTATGGTTTATTCTTTTGAATTTTTATTGTTTCTAGCTCAGGGATATATTTATTTTCGTTCTGGGTTCAGCCATATCTTTTTGATAATCTTATTTTTCATCCATTGTTTTTTTTAAATTGAAGTATAGTTGATTTATAATGTGTTAGTTTCTGGTGTACAGCAAAATGATTCAGTTATATACTTTTTTATATTTTTCATTGTGGTTTATCACAGGATATTGAATATAGTTCCCTGTGCTATACAGTAGAACCTTGTTTTTTTTTCTTTTTTATTGATGTGTAGTTGATGTACAATAAGATATAATTTACAGGTATATAATATACTGATATACAGTTGTTGTTGTTTTTCTCTCAATCCCTAACTCCCTAACTATTCCTCCCTGACACCCTTCCCCCCGGTAACCATAAGTTTGTTCTCTGAGTCTGTGAATCTGTTTCTGTTTCGTAAATAAGTTCATTCGTATCATTCTTTTTAGATTCCACATATAAGTGATATCATATGATTTCTCTTTCTCTGTATGACTTACTTCACTCAATATGACAATCTCTAGGTCCATCCATGTTGCTGCAAATGGCATTATTTTAATCTTTTTAATGGCTGAGTAATAGTCCATTGTATATGTGTACCACAATTTCTTTTCATTCCTCTGTCGACGGTCATCCATGATTTTATGTGTTTGGAATAGAAGCATCCTTATTGGAAGTCTTCATCTTTTCATTTCTACCTATTATAATCTTGTTTTTGAAGCGCAACTTAGTGTATCCTGAGTGCTCTTGTTTAGCGATCTGTTCCTTTGCTCAAATCTGCTCTCTTTTAACCTTTTTTTAAAAATTATTTTTTATTTCTATTTTTTTTTATTTTGGTTATGCTGTGTGCCTTGTGGGATCTCAGTTCCCCCACCAGGGATTGAACCCGTGCCATTGTAGTGGAAGTGCTGAATCCTAACCACTAGACCACCAGGGAACTCCCTGCCCTCTTTTAATCTTGTTGGGTGTTTTTCAACTTTATAGAACAAGTTTGATTTTAGTATCACACTAATTTGTTGTGACTACAGTCAATTAAAATCCTAAAGCCTTGAAGTATGATTCTTGTTGCTGCTAGTTCATCTCAGTCATCCTGTGTTTCTTTAGTTTGTTTTGGAGTACAGGTATCCCTTGCTAGTCCAACTCAGGCTGGGTAATTTTTTTCTTTTTTGAGGTAGCACTGGTATCCCTTGCTGTCTGAACTCTTGTTGCTTATTGTTCCAAACTTGGGAATCAAATATATGTATCCTTTGTTTAATGACTTGAATTCATTCTTGAAAATTCTGCTAAATGAAAAGCCATTACATGAAAACATATTTCCTTTAATTTTTTCCTACATATAAACTTTATTTTTTTAATTGAAGTATAGCTGATTTACAATGTTTCAGGTATATAGCAAAGTGATTCAGTTATATATATATGTATTATATATTTTTGTATATATAAATTTTAAGATTCTTTTCCATTATAGGTTATTACAAGATATTGAATGTAGTTCTCTGTGTTATACAGTAGGTCTTTGTTATCTGTTTTTATTAGTAGTGTGTATCTGTCAAAGCATATTTTCATTCATTTTTAATGGGAAATTATGCTGTGTTGTATCTCAACCAATTTTTACACATAGGAAAATATTAATCTAGAAATGAAGATGAGTTTATACAAGCGTAAGCAACACTTTGAAAGTAAATAAATATACTTGATCTTAAAATGTAATGTGATAGGGACTTCCCTGGTGGCTCAGTTGTTAAGAATCTGCCTGCCAATTCAGGAGACACGGGTTTGAGCCCTGGTCCAGGAAGATCCCACATGCCACGGAGCGACTAAGCCCATGTGCCACAACTACTGAGACTGTGCTCTAGAGCCCATGAGCCACAACTACTGAGCCCGTGTGCTGCAGCTACTGAAGCCTGCATGCCTAGAGCCTGTGCTCCACAATAAGAGAAGCCACCGCAATGAGAAGCCTGTGCACCGCAATGAAGAGTAGACCCCGCTCGCTGCAACTAGAGAAAGCTCGCGTGTAGCAGTGAAGACCCAATGCAGCCAAAAATAAATAAATTTGTTTTTAAAAAAATGTAATGTGATAAAATGAAGGTGTATTATATTATACTTGCCAAAGGAGGAAGAGAAAACTTGGTTGTGGTGGTGGTTGATGAGGTGTAATTCTTTGGAAAGTCTATTCTTATTATACCATTTTTTTCACCAATTTCAACCTTTCTGGAGCTCAGGGTTATCTTACATTCAGTCTGCACTTAAAAGTCAAATTGTGGTACAGATAAGCACTTTTAGTGGAATAAAGGCCAAACACAAGTCCTTTAAGCAATGTGGAAATAGAATACAGGCAGAAAATACTGAAGAGTTGTAGGAGATGATAGCTTTGCATCCCTCTTGCTTGGCAGTATGTGCACAAAGCACATGTTCTCAGTTCATCCAAATGTGTGCAGTACATCAATACATATGATGTGTTCCAACTGGATACCATTGTATTGATTAAATTGTTGAGTGTACCTGTAGCTGAAATTATAATGTTGAAATTTTTACTCTTCATAGAATATTTATTTTATGTGTATTTTAGGCGAATAATAACTAATGTTTATAGTAGTAGTTTGAAAAGTAGTACTTTTCAAGAGTCATTTGATGAAAACCAGTTAACTGAACGATTATATGAGGTAGGTCTGTAGATTGTAATAACATGGTATCCCTCCTTATCTGAGATAGCTATTGGAATTCCTGCTGTTCCAGCTAGGGAACTGAAAGAGTTTGGTAGCAAAGGATAAATAAAAATCTTATTTTATGAAACATTTTTAGTTGGTTTGTCCTTTGTTCTCCTGTTCTGAGTTCAGCACATCTTTGTAAACTGGCAAGCTTGTCATATTATCAGGGTAATGGATGGATTAAAATGTGACTAAGGTCAGGCAAAGAACAGAGTCTGATACATAATAATACTCTTTCTAAACTATTAATTGGCAACTTTGGGATATGATTATTTAACCTATTAAATATTCTCTAATTTCTGCTACTCTTTGGCCATGTTTTAGTACTTACCGATCTTGTTTCCAAGGATAGCTTGTATACATTATCAAGTGTTTTGTCAAAATCAGACATTCTAATTTTTCCTAATTTAGTAAACCTTTTATTTAAAAAAAGACATTGAAATGACTTGTTTATAGTGAATGACTTTCGATGCTCCTAAATTTTTTAGTTAGTGACATTGTCTGGATTTACACACAGTGAGTTCACCTATTTTAATTCGATTGCTTTCTGCTATTTTTAGTATATGATAGCTTTTACTTTTACTTTTTTTTTTCCTTAACCTTTTCAGGCAACTTCTAATAGTGGGGAAAGCAGAAGTCTTTCAGGGATCTTGAAATGTAGGATCCTGGCAGCTGTGTACTGTCTGTTGAAGGCAGTACTGTATCTATCTATGCATGGCTCTTGAGGTTGTATAAATTTGGTTTCTAAGCACAGTGTTCAGAGCAAGATGGCTGTAGGATAAGGACCTCTACTTGTGACTGTATTTCATTTTTTTCTAGCTTTATTGAGGTATAATTGACATAACATTGTGTAAGTTTATTAGCTTTGAAGTTTATAATACATTATTGTTGACTGTAATCACTGCTGTGCATTAGATCTCCAGGACTTTTTAATGTACTAGTTGCAAGTTTGTACCCTCAAAAAAAAACTCCCCAACGCCCCAGGTAACCACCACTCTTCTCTGTTACTATGAATTCAAGATTCCACATGTGATATCATACAGTATTTGTCTTTCTTTGTCTTATTTAGCATAATGCTCTCAAAGTCTGTCCATGATATTGCAAATGGCAGGATTTTCTTCTTTCTCATGGCCAAATAATATTCCATCGTATATATGTATCACACTTTTAAAATCTGTTTATCTGTCAGTGAACTCTTAGGTTGTTTCCATGTCTTGGCTGTTGTAAATAATGCTGCAGTGAACATGGATATCATGTTGGAGATATCTCTTTGAGATACTGATTTCATTTCCACTGCATATTTACCCAGTGGAATTGAGTTTGCTGGATTATATGGTAGTTCTATTTTTAATTTTTTGAGGAACCTCCATACTGTTTTCCACAGTGACTGCACCAATTTACATTCCCACCAGTGGTACACAGAGGTTTTCTTTTCTCCATATCCTTGCCAGCACTTGTTATCTCTTGCCTTTTTGATGATAGCCATTCTAACAGGTGTAAGGCGATATCTTACTGTAGTTTTGACCTTCGCATTTTCCCCATGATCAGTGATATTGAGCACCTTTTCATATACTTGTTGGCCATTTGTATACCTTTGGAAAAATGTCTATTCGGGTCCTTTGCCCATTTAAAAAAATATATTTTTTGTCTTTTGAGTTGTATGAATTTCTTATATATTTTAGATATTAATCCTTTATCTGGCATATGGTTTGCAAATATTTTCTTCCATTCTGTAGATTGCGTTTTCATTTTGTTGATCATTTCTTTGCTGTGTAGAAGCTTTTTAGTTTGATGTAGTCCCACTCGTCTATTTTTGTTTTTGTTGCATATGCTTTTGGTGTCATACACCGAAAAATCACTGCTAAGACCAATGTCAAGGAGCTTTTCCCCAGTGTTTTCTTCTAGGAGGTTTATGGTTTCAGGCCTTAACATTTATGTCTTTAATCCATTGTGAGTTAATTTTTGAGTGTTGTAAGATAGGGGTCCAGTTTCATTCTTCTGTGTGTGAATATTCAGTTTTCCCAGCACCATTTATTAAAGAGACAATCTTTTCCCCATTGTGTATTCTTGGCTCCCATGTGAAATATTGGTTCACTGTATATGTGCGGATTTATTTCTGGGTTCTTGATTCTGTTCCATTGGTTTGTCTGTTTCTATGCCACTACCATACTGTTTTGATTACTATATCTTTGTAGTATAGTTTGAAATAAAGTGTGATTTATTTCAGCTTTTTTCTTTCTCCAGTTTGCTTTGGCCGTTTGGAGTCTTTTGTGGTTCCATATGAATTTTAGGATTGTTTTTCTTTTTCTGTAAAAAATGCTGTTGGAATTGTGATAGGGATTGCACTGAATCTGTAGCTGTATGACTTTGGGTAGTATGGACATGTAACAGTATTAAAATTCTTTTGGTACATGAACACACTATATTTTGACACAGTATCTTTCCATTTATTTGTATCATTTTCAGTTTCTTTCGTTATTGTCTTACAGTTTTCAGTGTGCAGAGTTTTCACCTCCTTGGTTGCATTTATTCCTAAGTATTGTTTTTGGTGCTATATTTTAGGTTTCTAATAACTGATCACCTTTGAACCTCTTCAGTTATATTTCTGTTGTTTGAAAGGGAGTCTTGGCAGTCACAAATTTTGAAGGCTTACTGTATTTCAATTTTGTAACTGGTAATTTATAAACCAACTTTAAGAATGTGGGAATTCATTTGGTGAAATTCTAGAGATGAGAGTTTTTCTTGGGTATCATTCTTAGATTAACTTCTCTCACTGTTTTTTGCTTTGGTTGCTTATTGGGAACAATATCAAGAATGGAACCAACAACCAAAAAAAAATTTTTTTTTCTTTTGGTTGGGGCTGCTGTTGTAGGTTTAAATGTTAAAATACAAAGTATGTACTTATTTCCAATTAATGGTAATTTTATCAGGAGTTTTTGATTTTTATTTTTCTGTTATGTACTTTTGCAGCTTCAGGAATATTATAATGAAGTCCATATTATGATAAAAAGTCCCTGATTTTATGTTTCACAGTACTGGTGGACACAAATGGGATTGATGTAAACTATATTTATGAAGGTTATTTTGAAAGAAAATCCATAATCATAAGGGCTACCTGTATAAAGCTATTTATGTTAATGAAGTAAACTTTTTTTTCTTCCCAGATTCATGCTGGTTGTGTTTTAGCCAGTTAAAATCTGACAGTGCTATGTGTTGAGCACTGACTGTGTTGGGCTTGCAGGTATTTGGGAGAGAACATACAGATCAGTAGGCGAGTCATTGATTTGGCATGTTAAATTTCAGTAGTATAAAGCAAACCTTGTATAACAAGTAAGTAAAAATCTTTAGTGAATTTTTTTTAAACCATAATTTTCAAGGTACAATTTCACTAGAAGTTGTCTACATAAGATTGTGAGTATAAAAGCAAGTGCTGCTTGATTTCAGTGAATGGGGATGGGAAAATTTCTTACTATTTTAAGATTCTTTAACTTCACCATGGGTTAATAATTTATTAACAGAGGTAATGTTTCAGAAAAAAATAGGAAAATGAAAATATATAAGTAGTTTCCTACCTTATTTTACTATCCTTATTTGTATATGCTTTCATTTTGAATATGTATAAGATTTTGCTGTTTATTCACAATTTTGTTCTTTGTGTAGACTTTGTGTCTCTTTGCTTTCTTTTAAATAACAGGTAGGAGTTTGTGGAATACTGTTAAAGTAAAAATTGAAATTTAGACTGTAGAAGTATAGAACTTTAAATGTAAACTTCAGAATAGGTTGTATAGTCTTAGAAAAGATAATCAGGATTTTACTGTTATTTAATTAGTGTACTTGATTGTAAAATGCTGTGGAGTTTTGTCCTAATTTTATATGATTTTATACTTGGAAGCTCTGAACACTGTAATTGAGGGACCAGAGAGAAAAAATTTTTTTTTAACTTTTCTTTTTAATGAAAACACCTGACTTTGTAGGAGAGCACTATTTCTTGTCTCGTTGTTTTTATTTATTTATTTATTTATTTATGGCTGTACGCGGACCTCTCACTGTTGTGGCCTCTCCCATCGCAGAGCACAGGCTCCGGACACCGTGGCCGTGGCTCACAGGCCCAGCCGCTCCGCGGCACGTGGGATCTTCCCAGACCAGGGCATGAACCCGTGTCCCCTGCATCGGCAGGCGGACTCTCAACCACTGCGCCACCAGGGACGCCCAGAAAATTTTTTACTAGCACTTTTTCCCTTGGCTTCCTAAAAAGCTTATTAAGAAAAAGGTTAGATGTGATCCCTAATGAAAGAATTTGGTAATATTCTCAATTGTATTCTGGTAGGAAGAAGTATTGCTCATTTACAGAAACTACATGCTAGATTATTAAATTTTAGATTAAGTATTTATAATTGTTTGCTAAATTAAATTTGTTACACATAGCTGATAGACTTTATTGCTTCTGAAAAGTGAATATTCCAGTGTTTTGCTGGATCTGGAATTCTGTGTTAGTGGTCATTGTTTTTATGGAGATTTTATTCCATTATCCTTTAGCTTCTATTGCTGAGTAATATATGTCTAATTTTATTCTCTTATAGGTAATTTTTCTATGTTGCTTTTAAGACCTACTTTGCATCTTTTGAGTTATATAATTTTACTACACATATATTTAGGTTTGTTTCTTTTTATTTATGCTGTCCAGATTTTGTTGCCCTTCTGGAATTGATTTATATCTTTTCAGCAGTTTTTGAAAATTCTTCGCCATTTTGTCATCAGATATTACCTTTCTTGATTCTTTTCTCTCCTTGAATTCCCATTTGACTTATTGGACCTTCTCATTCTTTCCTTCATGTCTATTAGTTTTTCTTTCATGTTTTCCCTAATGTATTCCTTTGTGCTGCATTGCCAGTTTTTATAAGCTCTTTCTGTTTGATAATTCTTCAGCTGTGTATAATTATCAGTTCATTTAGTTTTTAATGTCTGCATGTCTGTGTATGCACATATGTTTGTGGATGCTTATACACAATTTACAGTTTCTTTAATTTTTACCTTCTGGTCTTTTATATGAGTGCTTTATTTTTTTTTCCATATGTGTGATTTAATTTATGCTTCTAATAGCTGAAAAAATAATTTTTTACAGTCCTCCACATTATTCTATTTGGAATTCTTGGGGATATAATCCCTGTTTGTATCTTTGATTTTCTTCTCTTTTTATTGTAAGTTCACCTTCAACAGGAGGGTATCTGAAAATACTGTACTGTTGAGGCCAGACTGGGTAGAAGGATTTTTTTTCCAGAGCCTTTCATGGCCTTGGAACCATTTTTGTAGAAGGATTTTTTTTCCAGAGCCTTTCATGGCCTTGGAGCCATTTTTGTGTTCATATTTTCGGTAGAAACATTGGGGGTGTTCTGGACTGGCAGAGACTGTAGATGTGAATTTAAGAATCTATGGTTATAAATTTTTTTTTTAAGGGTCAACAATCAGTATTTATTTGGAGATGTCACTTGCAAACTGTTTTACATCGATCTCTTTTTTAAAAATTTTCTGGTTGTATTTTACTTTATCTGTTTATTTTTAAATTTGATTTTAAAAAATTGAAGTATAGTTGATTTACAGTGATTCAGGTATACAGCAAAGTGATCCAGTTATGCATATATATACACACATAATTTTTCATATTCTTTTCAGTTTTACTTTATTACAAAATATCAAATATAGTTTCCTATGCTATACAGTAGCACTGTGTTGTTTATCCATTCTATATATAATAGTTTGCATCTGCTAATCTCAATCTCCCAGTCCATCCCTCCCCTGTACCCTCCTCTCCCTTGGTAACCACAAGTCTGTTCTCTGTGTCCACGATTCTTTTTCTGTTTCATAGATAAGTTGCTTTGTGTCATATTTTAGATTCCACATATAAATGATATCATATGGTATTTGTCTTTCTCTGTCTGACTTAATTCACTTAGTATGAGAATCTCTGGGCCCATCCATGTTGCTGCAAATGACATTATTTCATTGTTTTTTATGGCCGAGTAGTATTCCATTGTATATATATATATATATATATATACCACATCTTCTTTATCCGTTCATCTGTTGATGGACAGTTAGGTTGTTCCCATGTTTTGGCTATTGTAAATAGTGCTATTAACGTTGGGGTTCATGTATCTTTTTGAATTATAGTTTTCTCTGAATATATGCCCAAGAGTGGGACTGCAGGCTCATGTGGCAACTCTTATTTTTAGTTTTTCATTTCTGATTTTATTGATTTGGGCCCTCTCCCTTTTTTTCTTGATGAGTCTGGTTAAAAGTTTAATAATTTTGTTTATCTTTTCAAAGAACCAGCTTTTACTTTCATTGATCTTTTCTATTTTTTTAAGTCTATTTCATTTATTTCTGTTCTGATCTTCAGTTTCTTTCCTTCTACTAACTTTAGCTTTGTTTGTTCCTCTTTCTCTAGTTGGTTTAGGCTTAATGTTAGGTTGTTTATTTGAGAATTTTCTTCTTTCCTGAGGTAAGCTTTGTTGCTACATACTTCCTGCTTAGAACTGCCTTTGCTACATCTCATAGGTTTTGGACTGTTGTGTTTTCATTTTCATTTGTCTCCAGGTATTTTTTTAATTTCCTCCTTGATTTCTTCAGTGATCCATTGGTTGTTTAGTAGCATATTGTTGAGCCTCTGCGTGTTTGTGTTTTTTGCAGTGTTTTTCTTGTACTTGATTTCTAGTCTCATAGCATTGTGGTCAGAAAAGATGCTTGATATGGCTTCAGTTTTCTTAAATTTACCAAGGCTTGTTTTGTGGGCTACCACGTGGTTTGTCCTGGAGAATGTTCCATGTGTGCTTGAAAAGGATATGTATTCTGCTGCTTTTGGGTGGAATGCTCTATAAATATCAACTAAGTCCATTTGATCTAATGTGTTATTTAAGGCCTGTGTTTCCTTATTGATTTTCTGTCTGGATGATCTGTCCATTGATATGAGTGGGGTGTTAAAAGTCCCCTACTCTTGCTGTGTTACTGTTTATTTCTCCTTTTATGTCTGTTAATATTTGCCTTATATATTGAGGTGCTCCTGTGTTGGGTGCATATATATTTACAAATGTTATTTCTTCTTAGATTGATTCCTTGATCATTATGTAGTGTTCTTCTCTGTCTCTTGCAATAGTTTTTATTTTAAAGTCTGTTTTGTCTAGTGTAAGTATTGGTACTCTGGCTTTCTTTTGATTTCCATTTGTGTGTAATATCTTTTTCCATCCCCTCAGTTTTAGTCTGATTGTGTCTCTGGATCTGAAGTGAGTCTCTTGTAGGCAGCAGATATATATAGGTCTTGATTTTGTATCCATGCAGCCAGTTTGTGTCCTTTGGTTGGAGCATTTAGTCTGTTTATATTTAAGGTAGTTATTGACATGTATGTTCTTATTGCTGATTTGTTAATTGTTTTGGATTATGTTTTTGTAGGTCTTTTTTCCCCTCCTCTTTTGTTCTCTTGTGTTGTGATTTGATAACTATCTTTCATGTTATGTTTGGATTCCTTTTCCTTTTTTGTGTGTATATCTATTGTAGATTTTTGGTTTGTAGCTAACCATGAGGTTTTTGTATAGCAGTGTATGTGTATGTGTATATATATATGTATATATATGTGACTGTTTTATGTTGCTGATCTCTTAATTTTAAATGCATTTAAAATACCCTGCATTTGTACTCTCTCCCTCCAGTGATTACTGTTTTTGATAACATAGTTTACATCTAATTGTTTTGTGTATCCATTAACTGCTTATGTGGATATAGATGATTTTACTACTTCAGTCTTTTAATTAAACCTCCTTACTGGCATTGTGTATGGATGATTTCCTACCTTTATGTTTGCCTTTAGCGGTGAGCCTTTTCATTCTATAATTTTCTTGTTTCTTGTTGTGGCCTTTTCTTTTTTGCCCAGAGAAGTTCCTTTAACATTTTTTGGAAAGTGGGTTTGGTGGTGCTGACTTTTTTTAGCTTTTGCTTGTCTGGAAAGCTTTTGATTTCTCCGTCAAATCTGAACGAGAGCCCTGCTGGGCAGACTATTCTTTGTTGTAGGTTTTTCCCTTTTGTCACTTTAAGTATATCATGCCACTCTTTTCTGGACTGCAGAACTTCTACTGAAAAATCAGCTGATAGCCTTATGGGAGTTCCCTTGTATGTTATTTGTTGCTTTTCCCGTATAGCTTTAGTGTTCTCTGTTTATCTTTGATCTTTGTCATTTTGATTACAGTCTGCCTTGGTGTGTTCCTCTTTGGGTTAATACTGTACTGTATGTGTATTTATTGGATATCTTTTTCCCCCCTAGGAATCTTCTAAACGTGTCCTTTAACCTTTCTCTCTCAGGTTCATCTTTTTTTTTTTCCACGTTCAGTATTTTTATTTAATTTTTTAGCAGACAATTTACATACCACCCCCACCCCTTCCTTTAAATTAGTGTGACAGTTTTCCATAATCTGCTTAAAGAGAAGCTTTGGTCAAGAATAGAATGAAAGAGCAAAACAAAAAAGAAAACCCAAATCACTGCTGCTTTTAAAAAACCAACACTTTCACCAATTATCCTCAAACAAAACACACAACAAGGTTTGCGCCATATGTGTCTTCAGTGTTTCCTGGCGGCTGGCTCTTCTCCCCATCATGCGAATGGCGGAGCTGCCCAGTGCAGCCTGTCCGTCCTTGTGCTGGATTTGGGAGGCTCGCTCAGCTTCACATTATCTGAAGGCCCTGGATAGAAGACTCTAAGGTCTTGAAATGCCAAATGGTCATGGCTCTGTCGGTGCCAGTAGTGCAAAATTTGCGACAGTCTTACTTGTCCACTTCATAAATAGACACTTGAGTGATGCTGCTCTGGTGCAGCACCCCCAGGGCCTTGTTGTGGTTCTCAGTTGTGGCCCGCTTGTCCATGTTGTGGAAGTTCTCCATGGCCGACATGTTGTGCTGGATGCTCTGTTTTGGGATGTCTAGCTTGGAGACGAAGGTCAAGCAGCCGCAGTCGTTGCATCTAAAGAGCATGGGGCAGCAGTCATGGCCAGCAGCCATGATGCTGTTCTCCGAGGTGAAGGACACACTCAGGAGGGGCAGGAACTCTGTCTTCAGAGTTGAGACCTGCACACTTTTTGAGGCATCGGCAACGGACACTGTGCTGTTGTGGCTGACCCAGGCCAGGTGGCTCCTGCTGGCGGAGAAGTTGACCCCATGCACCCAGCTGCCAGTGCCACTGCCACCAAACGCTGACATCAGCTGACCAAAAGGCATCTTGCTGCCCCAGGGTGTACTGGCTGGCTTCTCATCCACTTCTTTAATGTAGGCAGAAAACACTCTGCCTTTGAAATCACAGGATCCTCCTGCCAGCAAGACATTGTTGGGATGCCAGTCCAAGCTGAGAACTGTGGAGCGAATGGGTTTTTTAACGTGCTTGCTTATTCACCAGTCATTTTTGGACTCGAAGTAACAAACAGAAATGAGTCATGCTCCACTGCCCACAGCAAATTTGTTCTGTAGTGGGGACCACTTGACAGAAGTGGCTGCCTTGTTAATTCTCAGGATCACCAGGGTCGGCTTCCAGATACCATCTTTCTGACTCCAGACGTAGGTGTTGCGGTCAGCCCCTCAAGTGACCATGAGGTCACTCTTGGGAGCGCAGTCGATACCCGTGATGTGTCCATTGTGCTCCTTGAGTTCATGAATTTTTACCCACTGGCTCCCAACTTCTTATAGATGTGGACTTCATGGTTATTGGGGCTAAGGGCAATCTGGGTATGATACCAGTTCCAGGCATGACAGGTAATTGGCTCTAGTAAAAATTGATGCAGGGATATTATTCTTAGTGTTTTCAAAGGACAGAAAGCTGGGGGTTGGGGCCATCCGGACGGGCTCGGAGCATGGGATTCGTGGACTCTGGTCAGTCAATGCGAACAGGCTCCGTCCAGGTTCATCTTTTTCTCACATTTCAGGTGATGTTTGTAAGTTAAGCCTACCAGACCTTTGTCTTTTTTGAGTTAGTCACTTATTTTTTCCCATAAAGTCTTTACAATGTTTTCTAGTCAGATTTTCCAGTTTTTTCCTTTATGGCTCTGGGTTTTACATGAGACATAGAAAAAGCCTTTTACAAAACAAAATTATTTTAGATTGAAAGAAATACATTTGTTTTCTAGTTTTTTCATGGTTTAACTTTTTAACCTTTAAAACTTTGATCCATATATAATTGAGGTAGGGGCTGAATTTCCCCCTGAAGTGGCTGTCATTTGTGCTGATACTATTTATTAAATAATCCATAGATTTACTTACTGATTTGAAATAGCTCTCTGATTATATACTAAATTTTTCACATGTATTTGGGGCTTTTTATGTTGCATTTATTTGACAGTTCTTGGGCAAGATGTAAAGATTCTTGTTTTATAGTGAAGCTTTTCCAATAACTCCCTTAGAGTTTTTTTGGGTAGTATTTGACAATTTTGGCTTGTCATTTACATTTCCTGTTTAGTTTGTGAAATGATCTTAAGTATTATGTGTTTTTTAGGAATAGGCAAGAATAAATATAACATTTTATTATTTTAATACTTTCATTGTTGAGTGACCTACGGTGATGTACTTATGAGTTATTTCATCAGTCTATTATGTTCAACTTTTAACACCCTAGCAGAACTTTCCTAAAGGATGATAGGGTTTGAAGTAGGTTTTCTGTTTGTTGATAAATTTAACTGGTACCATACATTACTAGGACTGCCTTGTTGTAGTGGGATTGGACATAGATGAGGAGGCTAGGGCACTTAGAGGGCCGCAAGGAGAAGTTACAGGAGGAAAAGATTTTGGATCACAACTATGAAGAATATTCTAATGTTTTTGTAAAAGGAGCTTATGGGAGGTGCTGATTCCTCATAAGCATAGGCTCACTGACCATTCAGCTGGGTCCAGTCTTTTAATTAGATGGCCCTTTCCAACTCAGAGGCCTTGTGAAAAAGTAAAGGTAGGTCAAGACTAGATTTTAGGGGAAGGCAGTCTTGTATATATGGTATAGCTGTTTTACAATTACATCATTGGTGTGAACTTCATGTTTTAATGTTAATTTTTGAATGATGTTAATTTTTGAACAATTTTGACGATTTATCTTCACCTTTGGAAACTTTTACATATTGATTTGAAATACTGATGATTTAAATGTATTATTAAATTTTTGGTATTAAAGCTTTTAATTTGTCTAATTAAGTTATTATAAATTAGCTTTCTTTACAGAATAAACTTAACCAGGTTATCTCCTGTGGGTATGTTTTTTTAAATTTATTTATTCATTTAATTTAATTTTTTAAAAATTTACTTATTGATTTATTTTTGGCTGCATTGGGTCTTTATTGCTGCCTGCAGGCTTTTCTCTAGTTGTGGCGAGTGGGGGCTACTCTTCGTTGTGGTGCGTGGGCTTCTCATTGCAGTGGCTTCTTGTTGCGGAGCACGGGCTCTAGGTGTGTGGGCTTCAGTAGTTGTGGCTCACGGGCTCTAGAGTGCAGGCTCAGTAATTGTGGCGCACGGGTTTAGTTGCTCCATGACATGTGGAATCTTCCCGGACCAGGGCTCGAGCCCGTGTCCCCTGCATTGGCAGGCGGATTCTTTTTTTTTTTTTTTTGCGTACATGGGCCTCTCACTGTTTGTGGCCTCTCCCGTTGTGGAGCACAGGCTCCGGACGCACAGGCTCAGCGGCCATGGCTCACGGGCCCAGCTGCTCCGCGGCATGCGGGATCCTCCCGGACCAAGGTCTGAACCCGTGTCCCCTGCATCGGCAGGCGGACTCCCAACCACTGCGCCACCAGGGAAGCCCCTGGCAGGCGGATTCTTAACACTGCTCCACCAGGGAAGTCCTGTGGATATGTTTTTAAATGAGCAGTGTCTTTTCCTGGGAAAATGGACTAGTTGGGGCTTGATGGGTAAGCAAAAGTCTGAAAGATATTGGTATAACTCTCAGCAGCTACCAGCTACACAGATACTTTTCATTTTCTTGGAGAAGCTGTTCAAACTGATTTATCTAGTCTTATATTAAAGGAAAAAAAGTAAGTTTGGTTAAAAAAAAACGAAATAGAAGCTTCTCATGTTGTGACATGATAACTAATGGAGAAGTGAAATTTTATTATTCATCTCTGGTATTAGTTGGATTTGTTTCAGACTGGGGTAGCAGTTCTCTAGAATGGGTATTGCTGAAATAACTTAAATGGTATGTTAATAAGGTGTGAGTCATAGAAACAAGTACGTGTTGCAGTTTACAAGGAGAAATTGCACCTCAGCTTTAAGGTTTCAGTGTAATCTGTAAAGTTAATTTTAGAAAAGCTGTTGTAAATGGACTTCCCATGTCAGGCAACTCAGTGTTTGATTTGCTAGATTATCTTATCTTTTCGTTGCTTTGAATGTTTTTCTTCTTATCTTAAAAGATAATTTTATAATTGTATTGTGGGCTCTGGGGACATTATACTTTTGGTGTAGAGAATGGAAATTTAGGTAAATTTTTATATTTTGATGGCCATTTCAGTAAATGATTAATTTGTTTTTCTCATTGGTGTCTTTTTCTTATTTATTTGTAGAATCAAGTATTTAAAAACTTATTGTAGACTTAATACACATGTAAACTTTTAAACATATCTAGCTGTACAATATAAGGTGAATCTACTTTTTCTGTGTGTTCTTCCAAGTACTTTATACATTTTCTTAAGTTTAAAATTTTAATCTGTCTGGATATCTATTTGATCTGAACGATCAGATAAATTGATTTTTAAATTTTTAAAAATCAATTTGAATCTATTTTAGGTTTTGAGTTCCATTATTTTCTGTTCTTTTATCTTTTATCACACTGCAGTATATTGCTACTTTCCTATAATTGTTACACAATTATCTCCTATCTCATAGAATGCTATGAATGTGTACATAGAGAATAAATGCTCTAGGATTTTAGGAGGAAGAGAAATATCTGTAGGCAAGGTACTTGAGCTGGAAGAGTAGACCTCATTGAGGCTCAGGTTTGGTTTTTATGTTCTGTTTTATTGATACTATGTACTTCCTCAGGTGGGTCATAAATTCATTTAAAGTCAGTGAATCTATTTGTGCAACACTGCTAAGCACCCTATTCTCTACAAAGTTTTAAATTTAAGTGGCGAATCAAAATAAACAAAATTTATAAGTAAAAAATAACAGTGTAATAATTACAATGTGTTTTATAGGACCACCAGCGCCACCCTTTCCACCCTTACTCAGAACTAAACTTTGTTTCCCATTTCATTAAGAAAATAGTAGCATTAGGAGGATAATTTTTACAGACTTCTACACTGTATCTACCTCCTTGCCTATGTTTCCGTCTAAGGCTAGTCTCTTCAGAATTTGTACACCAAATTCTTTTCCTCTTGCCATTTGAGAACATTGTCCCTCACCCCTCACTCTCTTGCATCATCAGTCTTTCTGCTTCTGCCAGATCATCTTTATCAGCATATTAACATGCTGTTATTTCTCCTGTCTTTAAAAACTTTAAAAACCAAAGCCCCAACCTCATATTCCCCTCCAGCTTCCATTGCATTTCTTTTATTACTTCACAGGAAATCTTCTCCAAAGACTTGTTCACACCTGCTGGAGTTCTCACTTTTGACTTCATTTCAGTCAGGTTTTGATCACCACCACTCTACTGCTTTGGTCAGTCACCACTAATGTCTCCGTTGCTAAAATCCAATAGTCAATTTCTATCAATAGTTTTTACTGTACTTTATTTACTAACACCATTTGACAAAGTTGATTAATCTCTCTTTCTTAATATACTTTATTCATTTAGCAACCAGGGTGATATTTCTCCTAATTTTCTTTCTACTTCTCCTTCACTGTTTCCTTTGGAAGTTCCTCTTCATCTTCCTGTTGTTGAATTGTCCAGGGGCTCTGTCTTGAGATCTGGGCTCTGTTTATACCCATTCCCTTGGTGATTTTATCCAAGCTTATGGCTTTAAATATAATTTATATGCTGAGTATGACTAAGTTGATATTTTTAGCATGTATTCCTCACTTGCCTAAGCACTCTTTGTTTAGCTGTCTGCTGGATATCTCCACCTGTCTAAAACCTAACTCCTGGTCTTTAACCCCAACCATATCCTTTCCACACTTCCCCCATCTCAGTAAAGGGCAACTCTTATTTTTGGCTTAGTCTGAAAGCTTTGGAGTTGTCTTTGTCTTTGCTTGTTCTCTCACACCCCATTTTCCAGTCCTCAGCAAATCATCTTTTCACTACCCTCAGAGCGTACTCAGAATTTGACTACTTTTTACTACCCCTCTTGCTACCTGCTTGCTCTGATCATCTGTTGCCTAGATTACTTCAGTTGTCTCTTAAGTTTCCCCTGCTGTCACCTTCTCCCTATACCCTTTTTCTACTCAGAACCCTCTGTTGGTTTCCCATATTACTCAGAGTACAAGCCACAGCCCTTCCATTTGCCTGTAAAAAACTACATGATTTGTTCACTGCCCCCTGCCCCCTTCAAATGGTCTCTTTAACCTCATCTTCTACTACTTTTCCTCTTGTTCATTATACTTGAAACACATTGTCTTTATTGTTCTTGGTCAAATGTGTCAGGTTGTGTTCTGTCTCATATACTGTATATTAACTGCTGGACTGTCTTCCTTTTAGTAGAATGTTAGCCCTATAAGGGCAGGCATTGTGGCCTTTTGTACTGTTGTTTATTCAGAATGCCTTGGAAAACAAGGTTGACGTATACTAATTGGTGCTAAATAACTATACAAAGTGAATTAATAGACTGTTGTGGAAGATGGTAGTTGAAAAGATATTTTCATAGGTGTGATTTGGGCTGTGTTTTGAAGGATAAGTGAAGATTTGATACAAAGGACAAGGCAAAGGTTTCTAGATTTGATACTAGGGAGGAGGGGAAATTGGACTTTTTAGAGAGTTGTTCCTTTTCGTTCCCCAATTTAGAACCTGTAGTGCCTTTTTAGTGCTGTTTTTGTCTACTGAATTGACTGCTGATATTCTGTAGCTGGTTGTAGTTTATATTCCTCAAAATCATATCTAAAACTCCCAGACAAAAACCTACTCCTGTATTCTTGAACTTGACATGTGATTTCATAATCTACAGATTTCGGCCAAGCTAGAAACATAGGAGTTAGTTGTCTTAGACTCCTTCCTCACTTTCACCATGCTCTTTTTTTTTTTTTTTCTTGGGTCATGCCAAGTGGCATCATCTTGGTTCCCTGACCAGGGGTTGAACCTGCGCCCCCTGCATTGGAAGCACAGAGTCTTAACCACTGGACTGTTAGGGAAGTCCTTCACCATGCT
The DNA here is from genome assembly GCF_003031525.2 of Neophocaena asiaeorientalis asiaeorientalis. NCBI lineage: Eukaryota > Metazoa > Chordata > Mammalia > Artiodactyla > Phocoenidae > Neophocaena > Neophocaena asiaeorientalis. The sequence goes on from NW_020185330.1 coordinate 4,125,111, forward strand.
CTAATAGTTGCCTTGCCCTCTATCTGCATTGACTTAATTCACTCTCACTTTAGCCTATTGAAATAGTTATTTTAATTGGTGTCCTTGCACCTGTGTTAACCTATCCATTGGATTTTAAATTTTGATGCTAATTTTTATTTGTAGAAGTCCTAATTGATTCGTATCTACCCAGTTACTTTTTTTTTTTTTTTTTTTTTTTGTGGTACGCGGGCCTCTCACTGTTGTGGCCTCTTCCGTTGCGGAGCACAGGCTCCGGACGCGCAGGCTCAGCGGCCATGGCTCACGGGCCCAGCCGCTCCACGGCATGTAGGATCTTCCCGGACCAGGGCACGAACCCGTGTCCCCTGCATCGGCAGGCGGACTCTCAACCACTGTGCCACCAGGGAAGCCCAACCCAGTTACTTTTGATAGTTTCTGTTCTTTGCTCATTTTTCCTGTTACCTCTTCTTTATGTGTGTAGGTTATAATCTATATCTATTAATTCCAGTATCTTGAATTTTTAGGGATGTGATTCCTTAGTTTATTTTTGTTGCTTCTTGCTCATGGTGGCTTCTGTCATTTTGTGTTGTGGGCCCTTATGTGGATGACAGTCTTCTTTGGAAATCTTGAGGTTCCTGGCTTGAGGGAGCAATATACCAAAGAAGATGTGCATTCACTTCTGCCGCATGCACTATGGGCACCACCAACTTGGAACCACTTAAATTTTTTGTCTTGGCATTTCCAAGATTGTGTTAAGTAGTTTGGACTTTAGACCTATGTAAGAAGAGACCCCTGGAGCCAAGGCAGAATTGGGACCAAAAGTCAAGACGCTTGACTTTATTTTAGTGCTTTATTATATTGCCGTTTATCAATTTTAGAATTTATTTTTTTCAGGATATATCTGGAATATGACATGCATACTTTATTTGAAGGTTAGTGACACCATAATGTTTAATCTTACATTTTACCAAGAAGGGTTCAGAAAATACTGTAGTTAACTTCTGTTGTGTAATGGAAATCTGAGTAAGTGATACTTGTCCATGAATATACTTTTTATCAGTGTATGGTACTTCCATAAATAAAGTTTTCCTCAAAAAGATTAACTTGAACATTAAAAAGACAACTTAAGATGTTATTATGGATTTAAAGGAAGAGAAACATGGCATGTTTAGAATACAGACTACTTAGATTCAGCATGATCAGGTTACAGATAGATTTTTTAACTTACGAACTCTGTTTTTTTTTTGCGGTACACGGACCTCTCACTGTTGCGGCCTCTCCCGTTGCGGAGCACAGGCTCCGGACGCGCAGGCTCAGCGGCCATGGCTCATGGGCCCCGCCGCTCCGTGGCATGTGGGATCTTCCCGGACCCGGGCACGAGCCCGTGTCCCCTGCATCGGCAGGCGGACTCTCAACCACTGCGCCACCAGGGAAGCCCATGAACTCTGTTTTTACAAAGAACCTGTGATACGAGCTTTCAGCTTAGGTTTCCAGCTACTTCTAGTAATATTATAACTATGTTGTACATTGGATAAAGCTCTTGTAGGCTACTCTTGGTGCCTGTATATCTTTTAAAGGTGTATTCATTTAGTTGTTCAGACATTACAGATTTATACAGGAACTTTTAAGAAATTAAGTGTTCTGGGTTGAAAACTACCTTTCTCTCAAATCTTTGCTTGCTCTTTACAAATATGCTTGCTTGTATGTTGTTCGGTATACATCAGTGGAAAAAAATTGACTTTCGGTTTGTTCAGACTTCAGTCTTGAATTTTTGTTGTATTTTTCTTACTGGTTCTTTCGAGTCATTCCAGTTGACATACTTTTATCAATTGAAGCACAGATAATTTAAAAAATTAGTTTTTTGGTGTCATTTGTTTTAAATGTTCTTTTAGTTTAAAGAAAATGATGTCAGAGGCAAGAGTAACTAAAATACTGTGGTAGTAAGGAAAGAGATTTCAAAATTCTTACATTTACTTGAAATTCAATAGTATACCTATCAAACTGCTTGCATTTTTCCTTGTAATATGTAAGTAACGGTTCTTTTAAAATTTGTGTTTATTTAAACTTTTAAAAGTATAATATTGTGCATTCAGCATGGTTACTTAAATTTCTGTTTTAATGTAGAAGAAATTTAAAAAGTTGAACAATGAACTGTATGTTAAAAATATTTGGGGCTTCCCTGATGGCGCAGTAGTAGAGAGCCCTCCTGCCGATGCAGGGGACACAGGTTCGTGCCCCGGTCTGGGAAGATCCCACATGCTGCGGAGCGGCTGGGCCCGTGAGCCATGGCTGCTGAGCCTACCTGTCCGGAGCCTGTGCTCCGCAACGGGAGAGGCCACAACAGTGAGAGGCCCGTGTACAGCAAAAAAAAAAACAAGGAATTAAAACTTTTATGAGTTTCTCTTAAACTAACAAAATTTAAAATATTAAGGCAAGCGAGACTGCACCCATGATTATTGCACAACTCTTTAATTTACATATTCATCTTAATAACCTGTTATACATGAGATGTTTTGATCATACAAGTAAAACTGTGATTTTGACTATTCAGTATTTAATTGAATTTAAGAAAGTCTCAGTATTTACAGTTTCAACAGCAGTGTTTTATTGAGTTGATATTTGCTAATTTAACCCATTCTGATGTTGTATATTCTATCTCCGTTTTTTGTATTATATTGCTGTGAACATCTTTATATATGCTTTTCTTTGTAAATTTCCTGGGATAAAGAATCAGGAATATTGGATTAAAGCAATGCAAACACTTTCTTGACTTTAAATTTGCCTTGGTGTTTTGGTTGGGCTCCTCCTAGTTGCAGAAAGAGAGCTCACATGACTGGGAATTGAATTGTGTGAAGGGAATCTGCTGAAAAATCCAGAAATGGAAATCATGATTCTTCCAGGCTCATGTGGGACCTGGAAAAGGGACCTAGAAAAATCATCAGAACATTTGAGGAATATGTGTTTCAGAGTTCTTGTGGTCTCATGGCCTCTTTTCTCCCTGAACGTTTGCTTCTTGCTCTGCTTCATCATAGATTTTGCTCTCCCTAAGACTTAAGTTGCATGTGGCTGCAGTTTGCTGTTCATCAAAGCCCTTCTGACTTTGACTTGACCTTTTTTCAGCATCTGTGGTTGCTGCTAAGTGCCTTAGCCTCTTTTCTTTCCTCAAAGCAAAAATCCATAGAGTTCTAAGTCATTGTTTTGTCCTTTTTCTCCCCCAGTTCCCCAGCCAAGTTGAACAGGCTTTGTGGCCTGTAGGTGGTCATGTTAAAACAAACAAAAATCAAAAATAAAACATCTTTTAGGGCTTTCCTGGTGGCGCAGTGGTTGAGAGTCCGCCTGCCGATGCAGGGGACACGGGTTTGTGCCCCGGTCCGGGAGGATCCCACATGCCGCGGAGCAGCTGGGCCTGTGAGCCATGGCCGCTGAGCCTGCGCGTCCGGAGCCTGTGCTCCGCAATGGGAGAGGCCGCAACAGTGAGAGGCCCGCGTACCACAAAACAAACAAACAAACTTCTAAAAAGCATTTCTGGTTGACCACTAACAGGCACAGTAAAATATGTTTAATAAATTAAAAATCTTGGATAGTTCATGAATTATCAGGGAAGAACAATTCTGTATAAAATTCCTTTTAGTATTTTGTTAGCACATGATTCCTTTTCCCCTTCATCTTGTTAAAACCTTCTCTTAGTAAGTCCAGGGTTGTGTTAATACCATTAAAAATGTTGCTTCTTAATTAAACATTATTAAGAGAGGATGGTGATTGCCCTTGTTTTTGCAGTATAACTTTTTTTACAGTAAGAGGTACCTTGAAACAAATTGAGAAAAGCGTCTTATTTGTAATTTATTTTAGTGCCAAATGACATATCCTAACATTTTGATTTTTTACTGTATTATATTTCCATATCTTTGTTGTAGCCCACCATGTCATGAGGCGGTTAGTTAACTGGAATAAAGGTGCTCACAGTTTGTGAATGGACTTAAATCTTTAAGTGGAGGAATGAACCACCTTTGTCTTCTTTGCAGTTAAGATTGTGGTACTTTTAATGGATATCTAGTGTGTTGGTAATAGTTAATGCCTCTTTATTTCCATGTATAGTAGTATTCATGAACATTGTACAGTAAGAGGAAAACTAAATACTAATAGTGTCAAAAGTGGGTATTTTTGGGGAAAAAGTAATGAATGGCTAAGTTTTTTTTTTCCTTCCATTAGAACCTTTTCACATGATTTAAAAATGGAAGGCTGGGGGCTTCCCTGGTGGCGCCGTGGTTGAGCGTCCCGCCTGCCGATGCAGGGGACATGGGTTCGTGCCCCGGTCTGGGAAGATCCCACATGCCACGGAGTGTTACACTCCTAGTTACCACAAAATTTTTTTAAAAGTATATTCAAATTGTATTTGGCAAAGTAATCCAGTATGTGATTTAAAAAACTAACCTGTTCAGATTTGTAGATCAGGTTAAATACGAAATACCACTTGAAAGAACAGAGGTTTTTTTGTGTTTAATAAGACTGACTCAGGTTTTTGTTTTTTCCTTCTTTCACATTTAGGTTTTATAGGATCACATTAACAAAAGCACCATGGAGTTTTATGAGTCAACATATTTTATTGTTCTTATTCCTTCAGTAGTTATTACAGTAATTTTCCTCTTCTTCTGGCTTTTCATGAAAGAAACATTATATGATGAAGTTCTTGCAAAACAGAAAAGAGAACAAAAGCTTATTCCTACCAAAACAGATAAAAAGAAGGCAGAAAAGAAAAAGAATAAAAAGAAAGAACTCCAAAATGGGAACCTCCATGAATCTGATTCTGAGAGTGTACCCCGGGACTTTAAATTATCTGATGCCTTGGCTGTGGAAGATGAGCAAGTTGTACCTGTTCCACTGAATGTGGTTGAAACTTCAAGTAGTGTTAGAGAAAGAAAGAAGAAGGAAAAGAAACACAAGCCTGTACTAGAAGAACAGGTCACCAAAGAAAGTGATGTATCAAAGATTCCATGCAAAAAAGTGGAACCTGTCCCAGTTACTAAACAGCCCACCCCCCCCTTGGAAGCAGCTGCCTCAAAGAAGAAACCAGGGCAGAAGAAGTCTAAAAATGGAAGCGGTATTGTATTCTATTCAACTTTATTGCGTGGTTATATTTGTTTTAATAACTTTAGAGTTTGAAGTTCAGGTACTTTGTTAAGTGTGCACACAAATGTTAAATACTGAATCTGAAATCCAGAACATTATCCTTTTCACTGTGTGTTTGCTTTCATTAATTGCTGATGGAAAGAATTAGTACTGAGCATAAAACAGTGTTCAAAACTAAATTTCACATTACAAATGTGGAAAAGGCCTTTAGTGGAAATATATAAAATCTGTTTATATATATAAAATATAAATATATAAAATATAAAATATATTATAGAAATATATAAAACCACTGAGGACCTGTAAATATCAGTAGTTAGAAATGTTTACATTTATTTCAACCAGTACTTTCTAATCAGTGTGATAGGAATTAAAGATGAAAAGAAAAATCAGATACCATTTTCACCTTTGATTAATTTTGCAAACATTTATCATACATGTGTTTTGTGCTAGGCATTAGATTAGGTACTAGGACTGCAGAGATGAAGTGTGCATTTTCAAGGTAGCCTCATGCTAGTTGTAGATACAAACAGAAATAGGTTATTATAATATAAAAAGTTTAGTATAATGAGCTAGGTATGTCTAAACCAGTGTTGGAGTTCTAAGGTGGGCCATTTAAAGCATGTAATGCCTAAAGTTAATCTTAAAGGTTGAATAAGTACTAGCTAGTTTTTCTTGGTGGATAGGGTGTTCTAAGGAGAGAGCTTAATAGGTACAACAGAAAGGATGTGAGAAATGGTGTGCTGATGGTTGAAATTGCAAACAGTTTGCTCTGTATGAAAGGACTTGTGTTCACTATTAAGTTGTTTTCGTATCTTAACTTATGTAGTATTAAGTTAGTTATACTGGATTTTAAATATTTGCTTGCCAGCTCTGATCAAGCATGGTACTAGAGAAATAAGAGTAAAGGGGACAGAAGGCCATGTAAGTCAATAATGAAATGTGACTTATATAAGAAAAATACAAAGTATAGAAATACTATGGAGCCAAAACGCCTAGTACTTATGGGGACCATGGGTCAAAAGCTTTACAGAGGAGGCAGTGCCTGAGCTGGGTCTTCCGGAATGAATCACCTCGTCGAGCAAATAGTGGGATCTCATTCCCCACTGACAGAAGATCATGCATAAAGGCATTAAAGGTGCAAGAGTACAGTGTATTGTTGAACCATGAAATGGGAGGTGGGGAGTGGTACGAAACAAAGCTGAAAAGCTAATGGAGTGGGTAGATCATGATGATTTTTGTATACAACGCTAAGGAGCTGGGATGTTGTGATTTGGCCATTGTTGAAGATTTTCAAGCAGGCTTAGTTTACATGGCCTGATTTGCATTTTAGAAAGGTATTTTTGGCAGAACTAGGGAAGACAAGTTTCATAGGGCAGTGTTTAATATAGGCACACTTGTTAAGAGGGTATTATTTTCCAGAGTTAAGTTGAAGGACTGAACTGTGGTAGTGACAGAAGAAATAGTAAGGAGGTTAGAGACATCTGCAAAGCAAAAATGACATGACTAACGTTATGCATAGGATATGGCAGATAGAGGAGAAAGCAGGGTCAAAGATAATTTCCAAGTTTTAAGTTAGGTCAGCGTAGGCAAACTGCAACCTGTGAGCCAAATCTGGCCTGCTTCTCGTTTTTTATGGCCCATGAGCCAAGAATGGTTTTTATATTTCAAATGGATTAAAAAAACTACAGGAGTAATATTGTGTTAAATATGGAAATTATACGAAATTCAAACCTCTGTGTCCATAAATCAAGTTTTTTTGAATGCATCCACACTCATGTGTTAACGTATGTCTGTGGCTGGCTTTCACACTGCAACAGCAGGTGAGTAGTTGTGACAGAGTCTAAATGGCCCACAAAACCAGAGTATTTACTGTTCAGCCCTTTGTAGAAAAGATTACTCAAGCTCTGATTGGTAAATGTTGATAGCTTTAAGAGGGAATAATGGGGAGAGAGTGGATGTGTGCCCAGAGGAGAATGCTTTCAGTTTGTGTTTCTGGTGCCTATAGGGGCTATTTACATAGGGAGGATGCAGTAGGAAATTTAAGTATAGAGGCATAAGGCTAGACTACAGATTCAGAAGCCTTATTAAGCACGATGGTAGTAGTTGATGTCGTGGGTGTAGAGAAGATCATTCAAGGAAAGTATTTAAAATGAGGACACAATCCTGAAGAATACCAGCGTATAAGGTATTCAGTAGGAACAGCTTACAAAGGAGACTGCAAAGGAATATTCCAAGTGTAAGAAAAGAATTATCATGGGAGCTGAATTTTATTTATTTTATTGTGGTAAAATATATGTAACATAAAATTTACCATTTTAAAGTATAAGTTCTGGGCTTCCCTGGTGGCGCAGTGGTTGAGAGTCCTCCTGCCAATGCAGGGGATGCGGGTTCGTGCCCTGGTCCGGGAAGATCCCACATGCTGCAGAGTGGCTGAGCCCGTGAGCCATGGCTGCTGAGCCTGTGTGTCCGGAGCCTGTGCTCCGCAATGGGAGAGGCCACAACAGTGAGAGGCCCACATCCCGCAAAAAAAAAAAAAAAAAAAGTATAAGTTCTGTGGCATTAAGTACATTCACATTCTTGCACAGTCATCACCACCAGCCATCTCAAGAACTTTTCGTCTTTCCCAACTAAAATTCTGTACCCGTTAAGCACTAATTCCCCATTCTTCCCTCTCTCTAGTTCTTGGCGAGCACCATCCTACTTTCCGTGTCTATGAATTTGACTACTCTAGGTACTTCATAAAAGTGAAATCATACAATATTTGTCCTTTTGTGACTGGCTTATTTCACTTAGCATAACGGAGAAGAGAGTAATTTAAAGAGGTAGAGACCAATAGTATGAAATGCTAAATAGAATTCAAATAAGGATTAAAAGATATTATTGGTAGAATGTGGCATTTGGGACACTAGGGACCTGAGTAAAATCTTTCATGGATATAATGGAAGAGAGAAAAATCAGGTTGCAATTAGTTGAGAAATGATTGGTAGGAAAGGAAGTACAGACTGTTCTTTGGTCAGTATAAAAAGGAAATGGGTGTGGGGGGCTAGGGATTACAGTGGTGGGAAGGGTTTTATTTTTTAAGATGATAAGGGATTTGACCATGCCTATAAGCTGAGTAGGGCTAGGAGTGGCTGAGAAATGGGATATAAAAGAAGGAGCAAGTACTAGAAGTCCTGATGAAGTTAAAGAGCATATGTGGCAGAGTAAGAAAGCTAGAATAAGTGAGAGAATTGTATATCAGAGTTTAAAATTTTGGTGGTAAAGCATTTTAGGAAGTATTCATTAATAATTGAATCTTTTCTGGTGTGTTCATTGTTTGCTATGATGATTTTTCATTTATTTTTAATAAAGATGATCAGGATAAAAAGGTGGAACCTCTTATGGCACCGTCAAAAAAGCAAGAACCATTACCCCTGCATCAAGAGACTAAACAAGAAGGTGGATCAGGAAAGAAGAAGGTTTCATCAAAGAAGCAAAAGACTGAAAATGGTGAAATGTGTAGATACGTATTTTATAAATACTAATTCTAGAGAAGTCCACTAGGACAAGGAACCTAGAGACCTCACATGCTCTTTAACTTCCAGCTTAATATGTACCATAACAGCTTTAAAACTAATACAAGCCCATGGTGCTTTGACAGATGGTTAGGGTATAAGTTTGTGGTGAAGACCTTTATATGAAATTTATAAAAGGACAGAAGCATTTATAAATATTCTCATTCTTAACTGAGTTTTGAAAATAATGTTAATAGCATACAAACTCTATAGAAGAAAAGTATTCCTGAAATATTTGTACTTTTTAATATCACATAAAGATTATGCTTGAGAACATTAGTTAAATTTATCATTACCCTACATTCCTAACTATTTATTAAACATAATTTGCATGTGTGTATGAGAAGCATCCAGTTAAAAGTGATGGAGCAATTTTTATCTGTTCCAAATTGTCCACAGAAGACTTAGCTATGAAATTTACATAGATAAAACAGTGATTTTTATAATATTTGGCTGTGATATCAACTAGTGCTAGAAAATAGTAAAATTGGAAAGGGAAAAGATGAAATTCTGTTATTTGCATTAAAATTAAGATATATCAAGCAATCAGGTATAGAAAAATATTATCACAAAATATTTGTTAATATTAAATATTTATTATACATTTTAAATGAAAGAACTGTATGTGCCCCAGAGTTTTTTTTTTTTTTTTAAAGGTAGGGATATAGAGAGACTTCCATATGGGTGTGGAAGTTTGTGACTCTAACCAACAGATATCAGACTTCAGTATTCAAACTTTTTCCATTAAAATTAGGAACAAAGAAGCCTTCCTTCCTCCACTTTTAATGTGGTTCTGGAAGTTTTAACTAGTGTAGTAAGATGTACCATATAAGTTAGAGGCATAACTATTAGAAATGAGAAGATATCTGTAAGGAGCAGTGACTAATTTTGTATCTAGCAAGGAAAAAAACTCAGTTAGGAATTAACCAATTGGAATAAGAGGTCAGTAAAGTACCAACATACATTAAAAACTAATAGTTTTCCTTGAGCACTAATTAAATGTGAATGGATTCTTAGTTAAATCAGGAGAAACATGAGAACTAACTAAAATGTATAGGGATGTATAAGAAGAAATTTTCAGATACTATTAGAGGAGATGTGTGATACAAATGATATGCTATAAAATAATATTGAACTGGTATTTCTTAATTAGAAGAGTGTTTTGAGTTGTTAAATGATAAAATAGGAATTTAAAGCCAAATTGAGCTGGTATTAGAGATTTGAAAATAACTGCATTTATCATTAAACTTAATTGTGCTTACATGTTATTTAATTACTCTGTTATAAAAAATGCTGAGTAATTATGATTTTGTTGAACTTAAATTACAGTCTTGGTAGATGAACCCCTTATTCATGCAACAACTTATATTCCTTTGATGGATAATGCTGATTCAAATCCTGTGGTGGATAAGAGAGAGGTTATTGATCTGATTAAACCTGACCAAGTAGAAGGAATTCAGAAAACAGGGGCTAAAAAACTGAAGATTGAAGCTGATAAAGGTAATATACAGAATGTGACAATCTTTTGTATTGAAAAAAACACATTTTTGAGTTCTGATGGAGTGAGTATGTTTTCTCATAGAAGCAATGAATTGCAAAAGACTAATAGAATCTTTGTAGTAAAAGATTTATTGGTAGTTTTCTAATCCACCTTCTAAGTTTTATAGAGCTGGATATTAGACTTTGACTTGCCTAAGGTTTCATAGCTGTTTTGCTATCTGGTAATCTGTTCCCTTCTATTATTGTCTCTCAGAGTTTTCTATGCTAATTCACAACGGCCTTATTATTATTATTACTATTATTATTGTTATTATTTTGGCCGAGTCACATGGCTTGTGGGATCTTAGTTCCCCAACCAGGGGTTGAACCGGGGCCCACGGCAGTGAAAGTGCTGAGTCCTAGCCACTGGACCACCAGGGAACTCCATATTATTTTTTTAATAGTTTGTTTTTTTTTTTCAACAGCACTTTTAGGTTCACAGCAAAATTGAGTGGAAAGTACAGAGTTTCCATATACCCCTTGTTCTCATACATGCACACAACTGCCTTTTTAAACTTATAATGTAGCTGAAGTATTAAAAGCTCTGGGCCCCTTCGGGTCTAATGGGTGGCAGTTGCTTTTAATGAGAGGCCGCTGTTGCCTAATATAAGAGCCCTAGGGGAATCGAAGTGGGTGAGTCAGGAGATGTTTGGCACATGGATTTTTAAAATGTTAGGATTGCTGTATATACTTGATGAACTTTTAGGTTCACAGCAAAATTGAGTGGAAAGTACAGAGTTTCCATATACCCCTTGTTCTCATACATGCACACAACTGCCTTTTTAAACTTATAATGTAGCTGAAGTATTAAAAGCTCTGGGCCCCTTCGGGTCTAATGGGTGGCAGTTGCTTTTAATGAGAGGCCGCTGTTGCCTAATATAAGAGCCCTAGGGGAATCGAAGTGGGTGAGTCAGGAGATGTTTGGCACATGGATTTTTAAAATGTTAGGATTGCTGTATATACTTGATGTTTGTAAAATCAGACTTCCTTTTTGTAATTGTCTTCGAGCTTATTTTCTCATCTGTAAAATTTGGCTCATAAGTCCTAAGTATTACAGTTAAATGAGAGTATTTGTGAACATATTTAGTATAGATACTACCATATATTAGACATTTGCATTTTTTTTTTTTTAAGTAAGGGTATACTGGCACTTTAATATTCTGCAGTTTGGATACAAACCACTATGTACATAGAATGGATAAACAACAAGATCCTACTGTATAGCCCAGGGAACTATATTCAGTATCCCATGATAAACCATAATGGAAAAGAATCTAAGAAATAATGTACATATATATGTATAACTGAATCACTTTGCTGTACAGCAGAAATTAACACAACATTGTAAATCAACTATATTTCCAATTAAGAAAACATAAAAAATATTCTGCAGGTTGAGCAAATTTTTATTTAATGTAATTATTCCATATTATATTAAAAATGATAAACACTTTTTCTCTGTGGACTAGAGCATTAATTGTTGTTTGACCTGAAATGTAAATCTGTTTTCTCTTGGTTACTGACTTTCTGGGTCAAGCATTCTTGGTGCTTTACCTTTGCTGAAGTTGTTACTTACATCTTTTAAATGTTAACTTTTTTTTTTTTTAAAGAGAACGCTGAAGTAAAATTTAAAGATTTTCTTCTGTCCTTGAAGACTATGATGTTTTCTGAAGATGAGGCCCTTTGTGTTGTAGACCTGCTAAAGGAAAAGTCTGGTGTGATACAGGATGCTTTAAAGAAGGTAAGCATATTTTAGATTATGAGCCTATTTGAGGGCAGTGATTAGAAGTTCACCAAGCAAGACTTCTGCTAGAGCAATAAGTTATAACCTACTCCCGTCCTTCATACCCCGAAAGCACTTAGTGACATTTAAAAGTTCTGGAATGCCTTCGGAAGTTATTTCGTATATCCATACTAATCAGTATACTTATTTAGTTCAGTCAGGTGTCCGAGTCATCTGAGGTTTTGACAAAAATGAATTGCTTATAATAAGTAAGAAGATTTATATAACTTTAAAGTCATTTGGCACTTGGCTAAGTTGTACCTTGCTTTCCTGTGAATGTAAGTGCTGAAGGCAAGGTCGGGTGATTTCTGGATAACATATGGAATGTTTTTGTGACTGAAGATAGCACCATTCAAAGCACCTGGGCATCTTTTAGGGGTGTGTGTGTGTGTGTGTGTGTATGTGTATGTATAGAATACTACTGTTCTAAAGTAAATGCTTTGAATGATAGAATCATTGCTATGACTGACTAAAATTTGAAAAAAACAAAGCCATGAAGCTAATATTTAATTTCTCATTATATTACACTCACTATATTATCAGATCTACTAACTGTCTCATATTGGTAAATGTGACACGTTTTTAAGTGTTACTTTGTGTGAGATAAGATGACATGGTATCCAGTGTTCAATATTAGATTGTGGACGTGACCATTCTTATTTTAAACACACATACACACACACTCCTAACACCTTTTCTGCCTTCAAACCTTTAGTGGCTTCCATTCATTCTTTTTTTTCCCCCATCTTTATTGGAGTAATTGCTTTATGATGTGTTTCTGCTGTACAACAAAGTGAAACAGCTGTATGTATATATATATCCCCATATCCCCTATTTTTTAGATTCCATATATACGTGTTAGCATACAGTATTTGTTTTTCTCTTTCTAACTTATGTCACTCTGTATGACAGACTCTAGGTCCATCCATCTCTACAAATAACTAAGTTTCATTTCTTTTTATGGCTGAGTAATATTCCATTGTATGTATGTGCCACATCTTTATCCATTCATCTGTTGATGGACACTTAGGTTGCTTCCATGTCCTAGCTATTGCAAATAGTGCTGCAGTGAACATTGTGACACATGACTCTTTTTGAATTATGGTTTTCTCAGGGTATATGCCCAGTAGTGGGATTGCTGGGTCGTATGGTAGTTCTATTTTTAGTTTTTTAAGGAAATGTGTATGGTGTTAGGAAGTGTTCGGATTTCATTCTTTTATATGTAGCTATCCAGTTTTCCCAGCACCACTTATTGAAGAGGCTGGATTTTCTCCATTGTATATTCTTGCCTCCTTTGTTAAAGATAAGGTGATCATATGTGTGTGGGTTTATCTCTGGGCTTTCTATCCTGTTCCATTAATCTATATTTCTGCTTTTGTGCCAATACCATACTGTTTTGATTACTGTAGCTTTGTAGTATAGTCTGAGGTCAGGGAGCCTGATTCCTCCAGCTCTGTTTTTCCTTCTCAAGATTACTTTGGCTATTTGGGGTCTTTTGTGTTTCCACATGAATTGTAAAATTTTTTATTCTAGTTCTGTGAAAGATGCCATTGGTAATTTGATAAGGATTGCACTGAGTCTGTAGATTACTTTGGGCAGTATAGTCGTTTTCACAATGTTGATTCTTCCAAACCAAGAACATGGTCTATGTTTCCATCTGTTTGTATTGTCTTTGATTTCTCTCATCAGTGTCTTTTTTTCTCTCTCTCCCCACCCCCGTCAGTTTCTTATAGTTTTCTGCATACACGTCTTTTGCCTCCTTAGGTAGGTTTATTCCTAGATATTTTATTCTTTTTGTTGCAATGGTAAATGGGAGTGTTTTCTTAATTTCACTTTCAGATTAATTCCTTTCATTTCTTTTACTTCTCTGATTGCTGTGGCTAAAACTTCCAAAACTATGTTGAATAATAGTGGTGAGAGTGGGCACACTTGCCTTGTTCCTGATCTTAGAGGAAATGCTCTCAGTTTTTCACCATTGAGAATGATGTTGGTTGTGGGTTAGTCATATATGGCTTTTATTATGTTGAGGTAGGTTCTCTCTATGCCCACTTTATGGAGAGTTTTTATCGTAAGTGGGTGTTGAATTTTGTCATAAGCTTATTCTGCATCTATTGAGATTATCATATGGTTTTTATCCTTCACTTTGTTAATATGGTGTATCACATTGATTGATTTGCATATATTGAAGAATCCTTGCATTCCTGGAATAAACCGCACTTGATCATGGTGTATGATCCTTTTAATGTGCTGTTGGATTCTGTTTGCTAGTATTTTGTTGAGGATTTTTGCATCTATGATCATCAGAGATATTGGCCTGTAATTTTCTTTTTTTGTGACATCTTTGTCTGGTTTTGGTATCAGGGTGATGGTGGCCTTGTAGAATGAATTCGGGAGTGTTCCTCCCTCTGCTGTATTTTGGAAGAGTTTGAGAAGGATAGGTGTTAGCTTTCTTCTCTACATGTTTGATGGAATTCACCCGTGAAGCCGTCTGGCCCTGGGCTTTTGTTTGTTGGAAGATTTTTAATCACAGGTTCAATTTCATTACTTGTGACTGGTCTGCTCATATTTTCTGTTTCTTCCTCGTTCAGTCTTGGAAGGTTGTACTTTTCTAAGAATTTGTCCATTTCTTTCAGGTTGTCCATTTTATTGGCATATAGTTGCTTATAGTAGTCTCTCATGATCTTTTGTATTTCTGCAGTGTCAGTTTTTACTTCTCCTTTTTCATTTCTAATTCTATTGATTTGCATCTTCTCCCTTTTTTTCCTGATGAGTATGGCTCATGGTTTATCAATTTTGTTTATTTTCTCAAAGAGCCAGCTTTTAGTTTTATTGATCTTTTCTATTGTTTCCTTCATTTCTTTTTCATTTATTTCTGATCTGATCTTTATGATTTCTTTCCTTCTGATAACTTTGGGGTTTTTTTGTTCTTCTTTCTCTCATTGCTTTAGGTGTAAGGTTAGGTTGTTTGAGATGTTTCTTGTTTCTTGAGGTAGGCTTATATTGCTATAAACTTCCCTCTTAGAACTGCTTTTGCTGCATCCCATAGGTTTTGGGTCTTCATATTTTCACTGTCATTTGTCTATAGGTATTTTTTGATTTCCTCTTTGATTTCTTCAGTGATCTGTTGGTTGTTTAGTAGTGTATAGTTTAGCCTCCATGTGTTCGTATTTTTTTTTTACAGTTTTTTTCCCTGTAATTGATATCTAGTCTCATAGTGTTGTGGTCAGAAAAGATGCTTGATACTATTTCAGTTTTCTTAAATTTACTGAGGCTTGATTTGTGACCCAAAATGTGATTTATCCTGGAAAATGTTTCTTGTGCACTTGAGAAGAAAGTGTATTTTGTTGTTTTTGGATAGAATGTCCTATAAATGTCAAATTATTAAGTCCATCTGGTCTAATGTGTCATTTAAAGCTTGTGTTTCCTTCTTTATTTTCTGTTTGGATGATCTGTCCATTGGTGTAAGTGGGGTGTTAAAGTCCCCTACTATTATTGTGTTACTGTTGATTTCTCCTTTTATGGCTGTTAGCATTTGCTTTATGTACTGAGGTGCTCCTGTGTTGGATGTATAGATATTTCTAATTGTTATATTTTCTTCTTGGATTGATTCCTTGATCATTATATAGTGTCCTTCCTTGTCTCTTATAATAGTCTTTATTTTAAAGTCGGAGTCTGATTGTCTGATGTGAGTATTGCCTCTCCAGTTTTCTTTTGATTTCCATTTCCATGGAATGTCTTCTTCCATTCCCTCACTTTCAGTGTGTATTGTCCCTAGGTCTGAAGGGGTCTCTTGTAGACAGTGTATAATATGGGTCTTGTTTTTGTATACATTCAGCCAGTCAGTGTCTTTTTCTTTATTTTAATGATTGCTTGTTTGCTTCCTTGCTTGCTAGCTTGTTTGCTTATTTATTTATTTATGACTGTGTTGGGTCTTCATTGCTGTGCGTGGCTTTCTCTAGTTGCGTTGAGTGGGGGCTACTCTTCATTGCAGTGTGTGGGCTTCTCATTGCAGTGGCTGCTCTTGTTGTGGAGTGTGGGCTCTAGAGCGCAGGCTCAGTAGTTGTGGTGCCTGCGGTTAGTTGCTCTGCGGCATGTGGGATCTTCCTGGACCAGGGATTGAACCCCTGTCCCGTGCATTTGGCAGACAGACTTTTAACCACTGTGCCACCAGGGAAGTCCCCAGTCTGTGTCTTTCGGTTGGGGCATTTAATCCATTACATTTAAGGTAATTATTGATATGTATGTTCCTATTACCATTTCCTTAATTGTTTGGGTTTGTTATCATAGGTCTTTTCCTTCTCTTGTGTTTCCTGCCTAGAGAAGTTCCTTTAGCATTTATTGTAAAGCTGGTTTGGTGGTGCAGAATTCTCTTAACTTTTGCTTGTCTCTAAAGCTTTTGATTTGTCCATTGAATCTGAATGAGACCCTTGCTGAGTTGAGTAATCTTGGTTGTAGGTTTTTCCCTTTCATCACTTTAAATATATCTTGCCACTCCCTTCTGGCCTGTGGAATTTCTGCTGCAAGATCAGCTGTTAACCTTATTGGGGATTCCCTTGTATGTTATTTGTTGCTTTTTCCTTGCTGCTTTTAATATTTTTTCTTTGTGTTTAAATTTTGTTAGTTTGATTAATATGTGTCTCAGCATGTTTCTCCTTGGGTTTCTCCTGTATGGGACTCTCTGTGCTTCCTGGACTTGATTTACTTTTTCCTTTTCTGTGTTGGGGAAGTTTTTGACTATAATCTCTTCAAATATTTTCTCAGATCCTTTCTTTTTTTCTTCTTTTTCTGGGACACCAACAATTTGAACATTGTTGTGCTTAATGTTGTCCCAGAGGTCTCTGAGACCATCCTCCATTACTTTCATTCTTTTTTCTTTTTCTGTTCTGTGGCAGTTATTTCCACCATTCTATCTTCCAGCTCGCTTATCCATTCTTGTGCCTCAGTTATTCTGCTATTGATTCCTTCTGGAGTATTTTTAATTTCAGTTATTGTGTTGTTCATTACTGTTTGTTTACTCTTTAGCTCTTCTAGTTCGTTGTTAAACATTTCTTGTATTTTCTTTGTTCTGTTTCTGAGATTTTGCATCATCTTTACTATTATTATTCTGAATTCTTTTTCAGGTGGTTTACCGATTTCCTCTTCATTTATTTGTTCTTGTGGGTTTTTATATTGCTCTTTTGCCTGCAAGATATTTCTCTGTCTTCTCCTTTTGTCTGGTTTATGGTATTTGAGGTCTCCTCCTTTCCCTAGGCTGCAGGGTCATAGTTCCTCTTGCTTCTGTTCTCTGCCCCTGGTGGTGAGGTTGGTCTAGTGGCTTGTGTACGCTTCCTGATGGGAGGGACTTGTGCCTGCGTTCTTGTAGGTGGAGCTGAGTCAGGTGGTATGTTTTGGGGTGTCTTTCAGCTTAGTATGGCTTTAGGTAGTCTGTGTGCTGTTGGGTTTGTGTTCCTGTCTTGTTTGTTGTTTGGTGAGAGGCATCCATCGCTGGGAGCTGCTGGCAGTTGGGTGGAGCTGGGTCTTGGATTCAGTTAGAGGCCTCTGAGAGCTCTCCGTGATCAATCTTCCCTGGGGCCAGGAATTCTTTAGTGGTCCAGTATCCTGGACTCCGTGCTCCTACCGCAGAGCCTCAGGCCCGACTTCCAATCTGGGAACCAAGACCCCGCAAGTTGCTCATCCCTCAATAAAGGGGATTAAAAAAAAAAAACAAAAAAGAAAAGACTAATAAAACCATAGAAAAATGGTAAAAAGTAAAATCATACAAACAAAAACAGAGACAAGGAAGCATACATACACACAAAAGAAACAAAACAGAACCATGTGAAACAAAAACAAGGGAACAACCAGACAACAGAAGAACTCAAAAACGAAATCAAACAATTAGAATCAAAAATAACAAAAACAGAAAACCTAATAACAAAACCAAAGCAGTGTGCCAACTGAAGAATAAAGTAAGGAAACAGAACAAACTGATAAAAATGAATTAAAAAAATTAAATAAAATAGAAAGGGAAAAAACACTTTTTTTTCATAACAGATAACAGAAAAGTAAAGTAGAAATGGAAATATAAAAAAATATTAAAGAAAAAGAAGAAGAAAAAAATACAGGAAAAGAACACAGAAAAGTAAAGTAAAAATAGAAGTTTATAAAAAAATAAAAATAAAAAATATGTTATAGAACATGAAGATCTCAAAAGACTAAAGGAAAAAACCCTGAAACAACAACAAACAAAAAAAAGAAAGAAAAGAAACCCAACAACAAAAAAGCCAGAATGAATCAAAACATAATAAAATTAATAGTAATAATTATGTTTCCCTGGGGTCTCAGCTGAAAGTGTCTTTGCGCATACCGTGAGCCATAGCCCACCTCCGCCTCCCCAAGAGACCCTCCTCTGCCTCCGGGCTGGTCTCTGGACCTGTTGTGGGCCCTGTGAAGACCACTCAGACTCTGATCTGAGCCAGTTCTTGCGTGTGCTTGTCCCCAGCGTCCACAGCTGCCAGAGCTAGACCATTTTCATTTGTGGGAACACTCATTGTCTACTCAGATATTCCATGGACGCAGGGTCTACCTAGCTGATCACGGGGATTTAATCTGCAGCTTGTACAGCTGATGGAAAGTTTTCGATCTTCTTCCTTAGTTGCCCCATCCCTGGGGTTCAGCTTTGGTTTTATCCCCCCCTCTGTGTGTGGTCCACCCACAGAGTCTGGTCCTGAGGCTGCCGTGGAGATCTTGGGTCTGCTCCAGTGAGGACAGAGTGCAGAGGTGGTATGACTGCTTGGATCGCGGGAGCCCTGGTGGTGCCAAATGCGCAGGGGAGCCGTCAGCCACAGGCACAAGAGGTATGGCCCTAGTGAGGGCCTTTTCTGGCACCCAGTGTATGGTGCGTCAGGGCCAGCCCTGGCTGGGCTTTTTCTGGCGCCGAGCAGCAGGTGCGCTAGGGCCATCCCTGTGGGGGCTTTTTTTTATTGCTAATTGGCAGGTGCTGGCATGAGGGGAGAGAGAGGCTGCAAGAGTGGCTTGTACCCCTGCGTGTTACTCAGCAATAGTGCCCTCCTTCCATGGCAGTCCCATCTTCCTCTGTAGGTATTCCCTGCTGCGGATTTCCTCCCTCCCGTCCCCTCAGTCCATCTCCCCACAGCCAACAGCAGTTCTCGCTCTGGGCCTGTTTTCCAGTCCCCGTGCTCCAGCTCCCAGCCCCCTTGCACACCTGTGAACACATGTCCCAGTCCAGGGCATGTAGGGCCACGGTACGGACCGTCTGTGTATTTCTCACTGTGTCCCATCTGCCACCGATTGGCCGCTTCACCCTCTTCCAACAGCCTCAAATGCTTTCTTCTGTCCCAGTCGATTTCTCTGTTGGAGAGGAGGTTTCCCCGAATTTGGGACTCTCTCCTCTGCTTCCGCCTCCCCCCTGCTCCCAGGGGTGCAGGTCCCATCCAGCTTCCTCTCCTCCTCCTTCTCCCTTCTTTTTGCCATCCTACCCAGTTATGCAGGGATCTTTATAGTCCTGTCTGGTGTTCAAGGTCTTCTGCTAGTCTTCAGCCGGTGTTCTGTGAGAATTGTTGCATCTATAGATGTATTCCTGATGCATCTGTGGAGAGAGATGAACTCCACATCCTCCTACTTCTCCATCTTTTTTTTTTCTTTTTTTTTTTAAATATGTATTTATTTATTTGGTTGCACTGGGTCTTAGTTGTGGCACACGGGATCTTCATCGTGGCCTGCGAACTCTTAGTTGCAGCATGCATGTGGGGTCTAGTTCCCTGACCAGGGATCAAACCTGGGCCCCCTGCACTGGGAGCCCAGAGCCCCAGCCACTGGACCACCAGGGAAGTCCCTTCTCCACCATCTTGAATCCTCTCCCATTTATTAAAGACCATCCTAGTCCAAACCATCACTTCTCATTTGATTACCTTCAGTATTCTCCTAGTTGATGTTTCTGCATTCCCTTGTAGCCTTCTAGTCTATTTTTTCTACACAACTGCAAGGCAGCCTTTAAGAGGTAAATCACTGTTTTAAAAACCCTTTGGTGCCTTTCTCTTTGCACTTAAAGCAAAATCCAGATTCCTTTTAAGGCCTATGTCTGTCTGTCTCTATAACCTGATCTCATGGCATTTTACTCATCCCCTCATTAAAGAAAACCAAATATTCTCTTCTGTCTGGACTGTCCTAAAACCCCCAAGCCCCTACCCCCTAACTTCTTTCCTTGGTTATTTCCTCCATCAGGTTTCCATTTAAATATCATTTCCTCGTATGAGGCTAATCTGAATTCCTAGTCTAAATCATTCTCTTCTTTCTCATAACCATCTGAATTTTTTTTGTCATACAGCATTTATCATGGCATATGTCTGTCCATACTTCCAAGTATCTATTGACAACGTGTTTTACAAATCTGTGGAATTTTACAATGTAGTATGCTTGTTGGACAGTCTCCGTGTGGTGCCACAGTGGCTAAGAGTAAACAGTGTGTTCGAGGATCATCAGAGTAAGTGCGATAACTGTGTGACTTTGGATACAAAGTTAGATTATTCTCTTGCAAGGAACGTTCTTGAAGTTCTTGATTGAAGAATTTATCTTTTGATTTACTTTAATTGGGTAAGTGTATATCTTAAAAGGGTTCCTGGTTATTTGTGAGGATTGGGAAAATCTTCTTGCAGGGAAAAGCCTCCAGCTGAACTTAGTTACTACCTGTTTGAAATCACTGCTTTTTAACATTAATTGCTTCAGGTGTTTCTCTTCTGACTAAGGATGGTGGTGGTGGTTTATGGGTGCAAGAGTGGTCATTTTATTGCTTGAGACAGCTTTGAACTCTAGAGGTTGGGTGGTAAATCAGACTCCCCTTGATAGCTATATTAGGCAGGCCAAGGAGGAAGTTGGGAACTGTTAAAGATAACGTTTTGAAATAGAGTAAATATTTTGAAACCTAACATTTTTCCCTTTTCCTTGGAACCTTTGGCTTTCAATTAAAATCTTGTTCTGTGTTTCTTATGGTGTGGTTCTATTCTTATCTTCAGGGACTCAGTGCCCTTGTAGATCCACTCTTATCAGGGAAAGACTTGGTAAGTTTAATTTCTCCCTTTTCCTGTCACGGAAATTGATTCTTGCTCAGACCTTTTAATAGATTTCAAGGTCCAGGATGTAGATGAATCCCCACACCTAATAAAGACCACTTCAGAGAAAGGGGGAAGATAAATGCAGGAATATAAGCATAGATGTAGGATAGAGATAGAGGAGTTAGAGGACTTGCTGACCGATTAGATATCGTGGCTAAAGAAGAGTCTAGAATGAATGCTTGTTTTTGCTCTGGAGTAACTGGATAGATTGTGGTGACAATGGTATTCATGAGCACTTTGCAAAGGAAGAGAGAGTAGAGGATTATGAAAATATTTAGGAAGTTGTTTTAGGCATCCTTTGGAGCATTTAAATGGATACAATTATTTCACAATTGAATATATTATTCTCTGGTGTTGAAAATATATTGCAAAGTGGGTAATTTCGGAAAGTAATCAACTATCACCAGTACATATAGTGGATGTATGTTAGTCCAGAGAGGATGTGGAGAGGGGTAAGAAAGTTCAGGAATGAACCTTGAGAAGCACCAACATTTAAAGGTCAGGGAAAGCCACCAGAGAGTATAGTGAGAGGAGAAACAGCAGGAGACAGTGGGATCACAGATGCTTAGGGAGGGTAGAGAGTTCAGAGGTGGTGGGAAAAATCAGCAGTGACATGCTTTAGAGCAATCAAGGAGAATAAGGATTGAAAAAATGGATTTGATATCCTTAGTGAAAGCAGTTTCATTGGAGTACTAGACTATAAATAAGTGATGAATGAATAGGAAAGGTGACAGTATCCACTTTGAATAAGCTTAGATGGGAAGGGGAAAACAGAGTAAAAGCTAGAGGGCTGTTGCAGAGTTGGAGAGGAGATGTTATGTTCTATGTGTATGTACACATGCCTTTGTGTTTAAGCTATAAGACACTTCTGTTGTATATTTAGAGTGTAGGTTAAGATCCTGGGCTCTAGGGTCAGATTTCCTGGATTCAAATCTGGACTCTGCCACTTTGAGCTTTGTGGCTTTAGGTAAGTTACTTAACCTCAGTGTCTCAGTTTACCCATCTCAAAAATGGGAATGATAATAAGGTATTATCTTAGAGTTCCTAGCATAAAATAATTGCTCAAAAATGTTAACTCAGTGTGATTACTAGTAAGAAAACATTTAAAATGTATTTGAATTGTATATTAACACATATATATGTGGAATCTAGAAAAATGGTACTGATGAACCAGTTTGCTGGGCAGGAATAGAGATGCACATGTAGAAAATGGACGTGTGGACACAGTGGGGGAAGGTGTGGGTGGGATGAATTGGGAGATCAGGATTGACATAGGTACTCTACCATGTGTAAAATAGCTAGTGGGAACCTGCTGTATAGCATAGGGAGATCAGCTCAGTGCTCTGTGGTGACCTAGATGTGTGTCATGGTGGGGGCTGGGAGGGAGGTCCAAGAGGGAGGGGATATATGTATACATATAGTTGATCCACTTCACTGTACAGCAGAAACTAATATAACAGTGTAAATCAACTATACCCCAATTAAAAAAAATAGAAAAGGCAAAAAAAAATTTGATAGTTTTGGTTGATTATTGATTTCTTCTTGTTGGCCTTTAAATATACTTGCCTCAATTATGTGTTTTTTTCCCAACTCTAAGTTAGTAACTATTTTGGCCCCATGTTGTATAACAGGAGGAAGTCTATTTAAACTTTTTCCTACCTTCTCTCTTCCTTCCCTCTCTACTTTTGTTAATTATAGCATTTGTTTATCAGATACTTAAAATATTTAATGTTTGTTTTGTGACTATAATTTTTATGTTTGTTTCGGTCTTAATTCTGTAGCTTAATGCTGGGTTCAAAGCTTGATACCAGTTCTTTTGCCATAAGCTTCTATATTCATCTCTTGGTTGGCTGAAATTGTTTTTTTTTTCTGGAATTGTTTCAAGAAGGGCTTATGGAACCTGTTTTTCCCAAATTCTGGCAAGTTAAAATGCTGCTTTATTGTCTTTGTACTTGAATGATAATTTGGTGGGGTATAATTTTTCTGGGTTGCACTTTCTTTCCTTGAGAGTTTGTCATGCTTGCTTTACCATTCTCTACATTCCTATCGCTGGATAGAAGTCTTGAGACCAGCCTGAGTTTTGCATTCTTTTTTTTTTTTTTTTTTTTTTTAAAGGCTCTGCCACGTGGCATGTGGGATCTTAGTTCCCCAACCAGGGATCAAACCCATACCCCCTGCATTGGGAACCTGGAGTCTTAACCACTGGGCCACCAGGGAAGTCCCCTGAATTTGCATTCTTTTCATGTATTTTTGTCAAAATACACTCTCACAATGAAAACATCCTTTGGGTAATCAACCAAGTTTTTATTATTTATTGGACTTTCCAGTGTCCACCCTACTGTACAACATCAAGGGATTCAACTTCTTTGAAGTCATGGGAATTTTGCTATAATGTGGCTTTGCATTGACTCTTCTATCAGTATTCCCTTGGGCAAAGCATGTCTTTTCAGTCATGAGATTCAGTGTCCCTTAAAAAAATTGAAATAATGGGTATCAATTAAGCATAAGTTGGATCTTCCTTGCCTGTTGTCTTTATCTTTCATATTTTTGTCCTAAAAAAAAATAAAGCTTTGGTTTATTTCCTCTTATTTTTATTTACTTCTCTCCACCCTGAACTCTATGTCTTCTCCTGTGTTTTCAGCAACATGTCTTTTTCTGTTTGCTACTTCTAATTGGATTGTATTTCTGTGATGGTGTTACTTTTACTTCTACTTTGGGCTTTGCCAGCTTATATTTCATCTCTTTCTGTGGTCTTATCTTTCCTCTGAATTATTTCTTGTGAGCTCTGTTCTTTGCTCTTGTTTTTCTAGAAATCGTTGCTATGTTAGACTTTCGAAAGTCATAGTGATATGTTTTTTTTAATCACAGTTTTTGTCCGTTCTTGACAATCTTTTTATGGTGATTTTTCTCCACTTGGCATTTGGTTTTTCTTACTGCTTTCCTTCCTTTTTTCTCATATCTTACATAGACCTTGTTTTATTTCTTTTTCATTAATACTCCTCTTCCAGTGAGGGGTGTTTCTCTTGGATCATCTCTGTGGCTAGGGATTGATAATGAATGGCTAAGGGGAGCTGTTCTCCTTCGGTTATGTGTGAAAATGAGTTCTTTTAGCCTTTCCTTTTTCTCATATAAGAGTTCACTACAGAGGATCTCACTGTAGAGGATCTCTCTTAACTCTTCCTCACTGATTAGCTGCTCTCTTTGAATAAAGTTTACCTGTATGATTTCTTCTTTCCTACTTCTGCTTGCTAAGACCTCCTACCAAGAAAATTCCTACCTTCTATATTTGTGCTTGTTCCTGATGTCAAATGGGGGATTGTTGGTTTTACCTTTCAATATATTCCTCTTAACTTCAGAGAACTATGTACCCATGGCACCTTTGTAGTCTTGGGTATGTTTTGACAGGTTGTTGAGCATCTGTTTGATCTCCACTGCTTTCGGAAGTCTTTCCTGATATTATGCTTTGACGTTACAGATGTTTGTTTTATTTTGGTTCAGTTTGCATTTCATTTCATACCCCTCTTTTGAACTTTTAGGAGGAGAAGGGAGAGATTACTATCTTGATTTTGTGTTTAAAAATGGAAGTCATAATTCTTTGTAAAAATCTGTTTCTTTATTGATATGTGTCCTATGTTATGCATCAGAATATGTAATGATACAGTGATTTTTCTGAATGATATTTCACTGACCAGTGTTTGGCAGTTATTCTACTTTATATGTAATAGTGAACTCTGCATTGGCCTAAGAACACTTGATATCAGATAGTTCATCTTCATAATTTTCATTAGCCGATGTTTACTATTAACTAATTTTGTATTGATTTCTCAATTGTAGTCAAATAAAGGAGAGTTGACTGCACTTGTACATCAGCTTCAAGAAAAAGACAAGTTACTTACTGCTCTGAAGGAAGATGCTGCTGCTATGAAGGATCGGTGTAAGCAGTTAACCCAGGTGAAGACATTCTTGTATTTAAGGGTTATACTTTCTAAATCAGATACAATGAAGGATTTTAGAAATTGTCCATAATTCCTGATTTATTTGTGCAGTAGATTTATACCACGTGAAAGTAATTTTCTTTTAGAATTTAGGTGGTGGTGATGGGGTCTCACTCTTTCATGTTATTATAGCCTACAGTTGAATTGTGAATTTAAAATAGCAGTACTTATAGGTATACTAATTTCTGAATAATGGAAGCCTGTGGACATTGAGAGTATGTTTCAGTTGGTTCTGACCTAGAATTATTCTATAGAAGCACAGAACTCAGTGTAATCTTGTTTAAATCCAATTTATGGGACAAGTGTGAAACTCTTACATGGGTGGTTTATTCATGAAGGTTTTTGTGATATAATTTTTAATCAGTGAAGTTCTTTAAATCCCATTTACTTTGAGAGGTTTAAAAAAAGGCCTTTAAACGAGTGTAAAAGTACAAATTTCCAGTTGTAAAATAAATAGGTCCAGGGGATGTAATGTACACCATGGTGAATATAGTTATTAATACTGTGTTGTATATTTGAAAGTTGCTACGAGAGTAAATCTTAAAAGTTCTCATAACGAGAAAAAAAGTTTGTAACTGTGTGTGGTGATGATTTAGCAATAAATGCGAGTATTGAATCATTATATTGTATACTTGAAACTAATATAATATTCTATGTCAGTTATATTTAAAAAAATCATGTAGACTGAGAACATAATTGAAATTCTCTAGTAAATGTGGTCTCGTTTTTCCCGAAGTGCTTGTTTCTCCTTTTAGGTGTTAAATACAGTAGACTATATGAGGTTTATTTCACTGTCGTTCATGTAGCTACTTGATGACGTTATGAGAATGGCCTCATTTGAATATAAAAGCTTTTCTGTGAATTTGAGGTAAATAAAAAAAAGTCAGTGGAAAACTTGGTTAGATTTTTTAAAAATAAATTTATTTTATTTTTGGCTGCATTTGATTAAGATTAATCAAAGTTGTTGCTAAAATAAGTGTTTCCTTAAGATTAGAAACTTTACTGTAGTTTTCTGTAGCTATAGTTTTCTGATTATTTTAAAAATTAAAAAAAGAAACTATTTTGTGTAACTCATTGAGCTGTATATTTAAGATGTGTATACTTTTTTCCTAAATGTATTATGTACATCAGTAAAACAATTTGCAAATGTAAATGAACTCTTACGGGCAAACCGTTAGTTAAATGAAAATCTTAAAGTTTGTCAAACAGTTTCTGAGAGCAGGGAAAATGGACTGATCATACCTGCAGATAACTTTAAAGTTGCTTGGCTTTCTTGCACTTTAATAGTTAATACGTATCCTAGGAGTTCACAATACTTGCAACTCAAAATGAAATTACCCTTTTAATGTTTGACTTGGGAAGATAATAAAACTTTCTGAGTTTTACTTTCCCTATTCTACTATAAACATATCTTATCCTTATCTCTTACCTTAGGATGGAGACTTTATTTCTCGGCTCTTTTTTTTTCTGGGGGCCTATTCTGTACCCTAAAAGAGCTGGTACCTGGAAATAATGAAGAATTACCTTGTTTTGCTTTAAAAATGTTCTTTCTTGGGGGCTTCCCTGGTGGCGCAGTGGTTGAGAGTCCGCCTGCCGATGCAGGGGATGCGGGTTCGTGCCCCGCCCGGTCCAGGAGGATCCCACATGCCGCGGAGAGGCTGGGCCCGTGAGCCATGGCCGCTGGGCCTGCGCGTCCGGAGTCTGTGCTCCGCAACGGGAGAGACCACAACAGTGAGAGGCCCGAGTACCGCAAAAAAAAAAAACATGTTCTTTCTTATAATCAAGTTAGAATGTAGGATTTTATTCCATGTTCAGGTCTTTAACTCTTAAACCAGAAAGTGCATTTGAAATATGAGTAAACAGAGCAGCTAAGTGTTTATGAAGGAAATTGGTGTAAAGAGCGGTAAGATGCAGAAGACAAATTTTTTTTTTTAAAAACCTTTGACCTTGCTTTTTAAGCAAGTACTTATTTCACAATTCAAGATTGGGCTTCCCTGGTGGCACAGTGGTTAAGAATCCACCTGCCAATGCAGGGGACAAGGGTTCAAGCCCTGGTCTGGGAAGATCCCACATGCTGCGGAGGAACTAAGTCTATGCACCACGACTACTGAGCCTGCACTTTAGAGCCCACGAGCCACAACTACTGAGCCTGTGTGCCACAACTACTGAAGCCTGCGTGCCTAGAGCCTGTGTTCCTCAACAAGAGAAGCCACTGCAGTGAGAAGCCCACGCACTGCAACGAAGAGCAGCCCCCACTTGCTGCAACTAGAGGAAGCCCGCGCGCAGCAACGAAGACTTAACACAGCCAAAAATAAATAAATAAATTTATTAAAGAAAAAAGAATTCATGATTGTTTTACTGATGTTGTTTTCTTCTTAGTAAAGTCTTGTTCTTATTTTTTTAAATAACAAGTTTTTCATATTTTTTTTCTGATTTACTCTTCTAGGAAATGATGGCAGAGAAAGAAAGAAGCAATGTGGTTATAGCAAGGATGAAAGATCGGATTGGGACATTAGAAAAGGAACATAATGTGTTTCAAAACAAAATGCATGTCAGTTACCAAGAGACTCAACAGATGCAGATGAAGGTATATTTTCATTCTTTGAATACAAAATTAAATATTTGTATTCATTTAATTAGCAAACTTTTAAGTGCCCTGGGTTGGGCTTTGGTACAAATGGCTAATTAAACTGTCTCCCTGTCCTTAAGTAAGCAACTTTTTGGGGAGGCTGGAAGTTGACAAGTAAATATGCCGTTATAGTAGAGGTAAGCATCAGGTGCTTTGGGACAGTGCAGATGAGAGGTGGGGAAGAGAAGGATTGATAGGGAAGACTTTAGAAATGAGAAGCAGACCGTGTTGAATCTTTTGAAACAATTAGGCATTGTCAGGAAAGCAAGTGAACGAATGGGTGCTGGGTATGAGACTTATTACTTGGTGTAATTCCTTCCCATCCCATGAGATGATGGTTTGGTAGGTCTCTTTTGGGGCCCAGGATCATGCTTTTTAATGAGTGCACTCCAGGTGTTTTCAGCATAGGTCGTCTAGTGATAACGGTTTGTGAGAAATACAGTAAAGAGTTGTGGTATTTGGGAATCAGGACTGGAATGAAGAGACCTAGAGAAATAGATGGAGGTCTTGTCTTAAAGGGCCTTATATCCCTGAAGACTGGGGAGCCAAGTGAAGGAGTTTAAGCAACCCAACAGTGTGATTATATTAGTATTTTAAATTATTACTCTGGCATAGTATGGAGAGTGGCAGCAGTGTGGAGAGTGGAACAGGGATAGTTGAAAGGCTTTTGCAGGAATCCAAGTCAGAGAATAAGGACCTTAAGTCAGACATTGATAATGAGGGGATGAGTTTGATAAAAAAGAGATAGTAGATAGGACTTGATGATGGAGTGGAGAAGAGAGGAAAAGTGATAATGGTTTTGGCCTAAGTGACCTTCTCTCTCTGGTCCTTATTTTCACCTGTTTTCTTTCAACATTTTAGAAGGTTCAGTGCGTACTGCCTATTTTTACAGTGTTATCCATTTCCATGATTTCGGTTAGGTCTGGACTAGTGATTTTTGTTGTTGTTTTGAAGAACATGGTTTCAGTCTGCTTGTCAAGTGGGCTTCTAACACTCCCTCTAATTGGACTTCGTGGACCAGTGATTTATTTTTGAAATTGTTTACATTGCTGGCTGATGCTTCAATTTGAAAGTGTTTGTCGTCACCTCAAAATTAACGTATGTCTAAAATCAAACTCTTGTTTCTGGTCAGGTTGTTTTTATTTTCTAATGTTTTGAGGCATTATTATCCTTATGCTTGAATCTTTGACTTCTCTCTCCCTTGCCCAATCTACAATTTGTTCTGAAATCTTAAAGATACTTTATTTCTAGTTATTCTTGCATTCAGATTTTAGATATGACCCTAGTTTATTATTTCATACTAGCATAATTATAGCACCTTAATAGGTCTCTCATTTCCTTTCTAATATGTGTAATTAGTACCAGATTTTTATTTGCAAAATATTACTTTGATCTCATTGGTAGTTTGCTGAAAAATTTACTGCTATTGAAGTTCCAGTTTTTTCTGTGGAAATACCACTACTAATAGCGATAAAGAAGTGAATGAATCTCCTCTCAGGTTCTTACTGCATCCACTACTTTGATGCTCTAATTTGGCTCAATCCTCCATCTTCCCAGGCCCCAGCCATTTGAAATATTCTTTCCCATTAACCAGGTTATTGAAGAACTGATTTTCCTGGCCTTGTGTGATCTTTTTTCTTCTTAATTCTAACTTACTATTCATTTGAAAATTAGTGGGATACATGTAGCAACATCTTTTATTGAAGGTTAAGGGTGTTGAAGTGATTCTTTTTTTCAACTTGATTGCTTATAGAGGCCAGGATATAGATTACATATGATAAGTTCTCTGAAAAGTAGAAACATAGACTTGATTTTCTTAATTGAATAGGTTTACTAAAAATTATTAAGATCATTTCACATACTAAATTGAGGTTGTGGGGATATAAGATTCAGTGTTCTTTGTCTTTTGATTCTGTAACTCTGAAATAAAAAACAAGAAGCCAGATATTTTAGCAAGTAGATTTTTGTGTAGTGAATTTGCCATCTATTTGGCTATGGCTCAATTTGTAACTTAATGTAAATGTTTTGAACATGTTTTCAGTTTTTAAAGTTTTGATTACTAAAATCTTTCATTAAAATATTGCTAACACAAAATTGACATATTAATTCTATGTGAGTCTATTGTGTAGGAAAGAGTTCTAAAACATCTTTTAGTTCTAAAACAGCATCTCAGTGTATTTATTTTGCCTATGATAGCAGCTGGCATCTACTTGCATTCTTGAATGCTGTGGCAGCTTATGTTTACTTTGTATTCGTCACTATCAGAATTTATCCTTTAAATTTGTTTATATTTATTTGAAAAGGATATCCAGACTTCATTCTACTGATGCTTTTCACATTCTCATCATAATAAATTTTCTTCGAAGTTAGCTTTGGCAATCATTGTTTTCTAAATCTTATGTGTGTAAAATTATTTTAGTTCCAGCAAGTTCGTGAGCAGATGGAGGCAGAGATAGCTCATTTGAAGCAGGAAAATGGCATACTGAGAGATGCTGTCAGCAACACTACCAACCAGCTAGAAAGCAAGTATGTTTGCAAATGCTTTACTTTTAATAGAATGGCAGAGTATTTTCATTGAATGATAGAGTATTTTCTTCAGTCACCAAAATGGTGTTTGATAATAATTGGTTAGACTTTTGTTTTTTACACTTGTTTCTAAAATGAGTTTTCTAAAACTATCCTCTTGCTTTTGAAGAACCTCTTCAGCTAAACTGTATGATGAACACTAGTGCCACCAGTGGAACAGTTTATAAATTTATGAGGCTGAATTTACAAGTTTTAAACCTTCTATTCCATTTAACAGTAGTTCTCAAACTTCATTATTCTGAAGAACATCTGGCACATTAGCTAAAAATCATATTCTTGAGTCTTACCCTTATAAGATTATGATTTATTGGCTCTGAGATGTGGAATCCTGGAATCTGCATGTTAAGACACATTCCTTGTGATAGTGATTTAGTTGGCTGTGGGCTGTACTTTGACAAACAGTCCAAGAGAAGACTAGTAGCATGCTTACATAGAATAAATATTCTGACAGGTTGATTTTAATAGATTTTCAGAACACTGATTTGAGGGTGACACTGTTGATTCGTGCTCATGGTGTGTGGTCATCTGTTTTTCTTGATTATTTTATAGTAATTTGAGTATTTGTGTTATTGTCCTCAGAATGATTCAGATTACACTCAACCAAACTTCATTATTAGTAGTCACTTATAGCATTCATTTTCATTTAGCTATAAGTGGAATTACTAACTCAGCATAACTCATATAAAATATATTTTGTTTACTCTTTATATGTGTTTTGTAGTAATGGAAGGTTCCTAATCCAGTTACTGTTTTCAGGCAGTCTGCTGAACTAAATAAACTGCGCCAGGATTATGCTAGGTTGGTAAATGAGCTGACTGAGAAAACAGGAAAGCTGCAGCAAGAGGAAGTCCAAAAGAAGAATGCTGAGCAGGCAGTTACTCAGTTGAAGGTGATATATTCCTACCTTTATCATTTCATAAAAAATGTAGGTATTCAATTCAATGACATTAAAGTGTATATAGCTTTGAGAAGTGTAGTTTGAGGCTTAATGGGACTTGTAGTTTTAGTGCTCTGCCTATATAGAAACGTGTACACTAATGAAAGAATTGAATATAGGCTTGAGTTTGCAGTTAAAGACTTTTTGAAGATATGAAAATTGAAATTAGCTGACTGACAGGCATACATAGTAGAATTTCGTCTTATATATATGGAGGTTGGGGTCTATATGTGTAAGGCAAAAATCAAATTTTTGATAGGTAGTTAAAATCACCTTCAACATCGCTTATCCATAACTTGGATTTCTCAGTAAGTTTAGTAGAGCCTGTTTTTATTCCGGCATTGGAATAGATGATTTTCCTTTACTTTAGCACGAGACGAAGTAGTGCTCCAGTTGCTTTCACTTGAGCCATAGTGGGAAAAAATCACACATTGTTTCTTTAGACACCAGAATGGCACTTGCTGTCATGAGATACTTATACTAGGAAGACACGCATGGGGTTGCTCAGGCTGACTGAGAGAGAGGAGTGGACTCATTTCTCTGGCACTTTTTAGCCTGTGTACATTGAGTAGCGTGACAAGTAGAATTGTCTGTTCCTCCTTTTACTGGGGAGAGGATTTATTGAACGTATAGTTCAATTTCTGTAAGTTAAATGTATCTGACAGACTCCTACTTAGGTCATTGATACAATCAATATAGCTTAATACCAGTTCTAGAGTAGTAGGGGTTAAAAGGGCTTTGAGAATAATTGAATGCAGAAAATAGCATAATTTTTGTTTTCTTGAAGTTTTCATGGGTCCCTGTGGGAGAGTGATATAGTTGTCCTTTCTTTCAGTAAATATTTGTCTTGCTGGTGTGTTTGCTGGTAGCATTTATAAATATGGAAGTTTGTGCTCTATGGATATGGATAAGTAGATAAATGACATTAAATATTATAGTCATAATTGAAGTGTTGTGCTATACCTAAAAATAAGAATTTTAGGTGCCCACTGAAATTTAGCAATAAAGATACTATCCTTTTGAAAGCCTGTCAGCTGAAGGAAGATCAGTGGAAAGCTGATGAGAGCAAAGTGGATCAGGTATATCCATAGTAGTAGCTATATTGATCCACCAGCACAAATACTGAGTTTCTGAAATAATCTCCAATCTGTAAATCCTGTGTATTGGAGGGTAGAATTGCAGTGGCTGATAATATCTGTGCATATTATCAGGCTGAGCACATCTGCCTATCTTATTAAAATGTAGGAGACTAGTGATTAGTTGCTGGAATAAGCAGTTTTATGTCATGACAGTAAAGACAGAGGATGCTTTTTTCCGTTAAATTGGAATCCTGTATTTGTGCTGACTTATCCTTTCTCCAGGTTCAACTGCAAGAAGCTGAGAGAAGGTGGGAAGAAGTCCAGAGCTATATCAGGAAGAGAACAGCAGAGCATGAAGCAGCTCAGCAAGGTAAGGGGAAGTGGTATTCATTTAAATTTAGTATGTAATTCTGGGTAAAATTTCCTCCCCTCTCCATATGTGAAGACAGTGTAAATTGGCATTTTGGTTATAGGTCAATAAAAATAGCTTTTACACTTTCATAGTACTTTTATTTCTTTAACATTTCTTAGGATTTAAAAAATAAGCTCTCTAGTTTTGTCTGAGGCATTAAGTTATAGTCAATAAATAGGGTAATGGGAACCTGTGCATGTTCCCTTTCTGTAGTTATTCCCTCTGGTTCCTTGATCAGTTCTTCATTTAATTTTTTTTTTTCTAAGAAGGACTCATTCCTATATTGTGAAGAGAAAAACAGCAAGAGCATTACCATTCCAAGTAGTTGACTTAATTTTTTTTGACTGCGTTGGGTCTTCGTTGCTGCACGCGGGCTTTCTCTAGTTGCAGCAAGCGGGGCTACTCTTCATTGCGGTGCGCGAGCTTCTCATTGTGGTGGCTTCTCTTGTTGCGGAACACGGGCTCTAGGCGTGCGGGCTTCCGTAGTTGCAGCATGCGGGCTCAGTAGTTGTGGTGCGTGAGCCCTAGAGTGCATGGGCTTCAGTAGTTGCAGCGTGCGGGCTTCAGTAGCTGTGGTGCGTGGGCTCAGTAGTTGTGGCATACGGGCTTAGTTGCTCCATGGCATGTGGGATCTTCCCAGACCAGGGATCGAACCCGTGTCCCCGGCATTGGCAGGTGGATTCTTAACCACTGCGCCACCAGGGAAGTCCCCAAGTAGTTGACTTAAAACTGCCTACTTAAATGCTAACTTTCACTACTTATTCTTAATTCGATGAATTCATTTAGGAAATAATGGAGCTTGTATTAGTGTGTTTTATCTATGTTTCCACTACTTCCCTTCCTCCCATGAAAATGGTGGAGAGCTAGCAAAATATTGTTCCAAACACAAGGCTAGATCATACAGAGTTTTGGTTCTTTAGACCTTTGGTTTCCTCTGATTTTTTTCACTAAATAACTTACTAAAGCATCTTTGGGGAAATAAAGAATGCTTGCGAGAAATGATATGAGTTTTAAACATCCATGTACCACATTTAACACATTTATTGATTATGTATTTTGTGCCAAGCCTTGGGTACAGCTCTGGGTATAGGGAAAAGGCAATCTCTGATCTCAAAAAGCTCACTCTCTGGGAGAGGAAGTGAGTTAGTACAGTGTGGCAGGTGCTGTGAAAAAGGTAAGCATAGACTGTTCAAGGGAGCCATATGCAGGAAGCAGAGGAGAGATTCAAGGAGAGTATTCTAGAGGAGGCAGTGCCTACACTAACGACGAGTACCAGGCCAAGGAAGAGACCTTTATAAAATGCAATGTTTTGTTAGATTTACAGAGTAAATTTGTGGCCAAAGAAAATGAAGTACAGAGTCTGCATAGTAAGCTTACAGATACCTTGGTATCAAAACAACAGTTGGAGCAAAGGCTAATGCAGTTAATGGAATCGGAGCAAAAAAGGGTGAACAAAGAAGAGTCTCTACAAATGCAAGTTCAGGTATCTAATTTTCCCTCTTTAAAAAAAATAAAGACGGGCAGTGGTTGGATGTGTCTTGTGTAGAAGAGAGAGGGTAGCCTATCTTATCCTAATTCTGGAGTGCGGATGAATAATTCTAATTTAATCTTCAAGCAGTTGTCACAATATGATCTGAATATGTGCTCAAAGATGCCTTTACCCACAGCCTTATGCTTTTTTGCATTAGATGTATTCTTAATTTCTGCTTTGTAAATTAGCTCTCAGAATAGAGTGCCTAATCATTGTTTAAAATGACGCCTTTTGGAATCTAAGAGTGCCTTTTTAAAGGTAAACAGATGTACCTGTAACTCATTTTGTTCATATACATTGGTATATTTAACAGAACACTTTTCCCTCTCCTTTTTGGTTGCTCTTTATGAAAGGATATTTTGGAGCAGAATGAGGCTTTAAAAGCTCAAATTCAACAATTCCATTCCCAGATAGCAGCCCAGGTAATGGTGCTTTCTTATTGCTTGTCATTACTAATGGCTTCCTAGCTGTGTAAATAATCTGAGTGCCTGTTGAGTGCTGCGTACTGGATTAGTAGTTGGGTGACTAGTCAGTGAATCAACTGGATGATCCTAAGTGCTAAGCACTCTGATAATTATGTATAGTGCTGTAAGAAAACACTACGGAAGAAATCCAAATCTAATGGGAAGGTGGGTTAGAGAGTTTTTAACTTTAGGAGGAAAAAAATGTTGATTACCATCCTGTCAGAAAACAGGTGTCAAGAATCATAGTTTATGTTTTAGAAGTATTCACTAAATATTGACTAGCCATAAGGGAAAACTTTGTATACCCTCAGGTGTTAGCAGTATGTTAACCATAGCTCTCAGGTTATATATGCCAAAGAATCATTTTTAAATTTATAATTCAGTATAGTTTGAGTGTGAAACCTTCCAGAGTTTTCTAGGTGGTATTGTAAAACCTGTTAATCTTTGGCATCATTCTTATGTAACATGATAAATAGGTAGATAAATAGATACAGATATATAGCCTTTAGAATATAAATAATACAACATTAAGAAGAGAAGAAACTTGCAAGTACTTAGCTTGTTTCCATAATATACATACTGTGAATTTCAGTTTCAGTTCTTCAACTTTAAACTTCTAAAAGTTGTTTGTAGGAAAAGTAATAGCTTAGAATAGAAGTCATTTTCTGTGCAAAAAGTGGTTTTAACATTAAAAAGTTGTTTGTAACGTTCAGGCAAGTTGAAAATCCCAAAACTTTGAGGTTGCAACCATTTTTTTCTTTTCTAATTGTTTTCTTTGTAGAAACTATAGTCAAAAATTAATTGGGAAAGAATTATATAATATAGGAAAGGGTGTGTGTATATGGATGTATGTGTGTATGTAAATTATTAACTCAAATTGGATTGAGATCTTAAGTTATAGAAGATTTATCAGAAACTTAATATTTAGAGAATGCTATAAGTACCTTTTGAAAAATAAAGATAAACACGAGCATTACCAAACGACTTGTTATCTTAATCATGAATGGTATCATTTCATTATTGGAAATTGTTACTAAGGAAAAGAAGCACATGAATGAAAGATAGCCTTTGCTACTGTTTTTCCTATTTATGTGTTGCTTGGCAGTTACATAGTTTTCAGACCTGTCAACTTACTTTATTAAAAATGTCTTATGATGTGTAATTCCCTAATACTGGCTGTTATTGATCAAATTTACTTTCAGAATATTAGCTGTTATTTAGTGAACATTCATCATGAGCCAGATACTTCCTTAACTTTATACACATTTATTTCTTTTAATTTTTAAAGCTTTATTGTGATGATTATTGTACAACTTTAAAACTTTCTCTTAAGGGCTTTTATGTTGACACTGTTTCTCTTTCTTAGACATCCGCTTCAGCTCTAGCAGAAGAGTTACATAAAGTGTAAGCCTGCCTTTCTATATTTCTCTTAAAATTGCTTAGTCACCACTAACTGATAGCTGTTAGATTCTACACGTATGATTGACTTTACGTTCTAACTTGTTCAAAAAATACTCTCAAGTAGATTTGGAGCAGCTTTTGCTCTTCTACCCCTAAGCATTATGTATTCTATGTTTTTATGTCTTTGTCATAAAAAGAGTTGGGGAAGCTTTTTTCCCTTTGGGCTTTAGCAGTTATGTGGAAGAGATTATTGTGATTTGAGATTAGTGGAAGTTAGTTTTTGTGTCTAATAAGTAGTTGTAGCTACTCTGTATCTAACTATATGGTGGTATGCCCAAAATGAAGTTCTTTTTTTTGGTGTGTATTGTATAATTTGCATAGACATGGATCACTTAAATTCAGAAGACCTGGAATCTTTTTTTCAGATTGCCAGGCTTGTGAGCTTAAATTACTTAACTTCTTTGACCTCAAGTTTTAAAATAGGGGTATGTATTTTAAGGAGTTGTAGTAATGCCTGTGACAGTTACTACTAAACTGATATGTTCTGTAGAAATGGAAGGTACGGTTATGTGAAAAACTACTTAAGTAAGGATGACCATATTTGAGGCTTCTAATCCTTTGATTTGTGACTTGACTTCTAAATGTTTATTGAATGTACAAATCTATTTCCTGTTAAAGGATTGCAGAAAAGGATAAGCAGATAAAACAGACTGAAGATTCTTTAGCAAATGAACATGATCATTTAGCAAGTAAAGAGGAGGAACTTAAGGTACAGTAATTCTTATAAATGGCTACAGTATTTTATAGTCATTGAATTACCCTGATCTTGTAATTAGTATGAGTGTCTGTGAAGACTGGAAAATACTCTAGATAGAATTCATTTGAATTCATTTGAAAAGTGTCTTACCTCTTTTCTAAACTACAAAATCCTCTTTAGCCCTCTAAGAGAAGTTCAAAGGCCTTTTCTCACATGATATTTATTATTCATAATAATTTGGGAAATATGTTAAATAACAGAAGTTGATAGTTTTCTTTCTGACTTAAGAAATTGTAATTTGAGACCTTTGCTTAGGTAGAAGAGATACATTACAAAACTTCAAATTTAATATTAAATACTTCTAATACTATTTTTCCTTCTTGTTCTAGGATATACAGAATATGAATTTCTTATTAAAAGCTGAAGTGCAAAAATTACAGGCCCTGGCAAATGAACAGGTAGATCTTTATTGCTTTTAAGCATTTACCTTAGAATTACAGTTTGTTGACACTTATTTTCATTGGTATTGCAAACCTTAGTTTTACTTATGTAGATAGTAAACATAATGGTTACTTGTGTTTGGCTGCATGGTATGTTGTTAAAACCCTCTTCTGTTGATTTTTTTTTTTTTTTCTGGTACGCGGGCCTCTCACTGTTGTGGCCTCTCCCGTTGCGGAGCACAGGCTCAGCGGCCATGGCTCATGGGCCCACCCGCTCCGCGGCATGTGGGACCTTCCCGGACCAGGGCACGAACTCGTGTCCCCTGCATCGGCAGGTGGACTCTGAACCACTGCGCCACCAGGGAAGCCCCAAACCTTCTTCTGTTTGACCATGACTCTCACAACTCACCTAAATGTTACTATATTCATGATGAAATTAATGTTTGATCCAAGAAATCGATCACTTTATCAGAGAACTCAGTTATAACACTTACGATGTGCTGATTTGTTTTAGCCTTCTGCCATTTAATCAGAAAAGGATATACCTAAAACTAGGATAAAAGTTGAACAGTAAGAAGTACAAAATACTGGACAGCGAAAAATATTACTGTAATGTATGCTGTTGATTTAACTATTTACTCTAAATATATGAAAATATAACTTTAATACGTAAAAATAAGTAAAAGAATAGGTTTAAGTGCTTCCTGAGAAATGATACAGTTCTCATTTCTAACAGGCTGCTGCTGCACATGAACTGGAGAAGATGCAAAAAAGGTGATTAAAGTATTGCTGTACATGGGCCATTCATACATTTATGTTCCAGTGTAATTACAGAAGACATTGCTGCTTATAGCTGATAGTTGTGCACATAATTTATGTAAGCTTTCTGTATATATGAAGTATTTTTTTTCTCATAGTATTCACGTTAAGGATGATAAAATAAGACTGCTTGAAGAGCAGCTACAATGTGAAATTTCAAACAAAATGGAAGAATTTAAGGTGTGTAATTAAACTTGTCAACTCAGCTTTCTTTGAACAAACTTGTGTAATTTTCAGTTGAAGTGAATGTAGAAATACTACTTTTTTATATGTGATCACTCTGAAACAGTGTTTCTATAGTTTATTTGGGGACTTCTATGAACAATTTTATCATAGACTTTTTGCTTTATTTTGACTTACCTGTTTTTATAGTAGACTTTTTTTTTTTTTTTTTTTTTGTGGTACGCGGGCCTCTCACTGTTGTGGCCTCTCCCGTTGAGGAGCACAGGCTCCGGACGCGCAGGCTCAGCGGCCACGGCTCACGGGCCCAGCCGCTCCGCGGCACGTGGGATCCTCCCGGACCGGGGCACGAACCCGTGTCCCCTGCATCGGCAGGCGGACTCTCAACCACTGCGCCACCAGGGAAGCCCTATAGTAGACTTTTGATACTTGTTTTGCCCCAACCTTTTCTTTACAGTTTTCATTTGGTAGTTTGAGATGGTTTTATTTGCCTCCATTGTTGGTGTAGTGCTAGTTTCTGGTCATGGCCAAACAGCTTGAGGATTATTGTAAAGCATTCTGATTGCCAGGGTACATCTCTGCATGCAGTAAGATTTGCTTTTTTTTTTTTAATTTTAATTTTTTTTTTTTTTTTTTTTTTTTTTTTTAATAATTTTTTTAAATTTTTTTTTTTTTTTTTTTTTTTTTTTTTTTCTT